>NC_071109.1:28072500-28422500 GCF_024256425.1 Clarias gariepinus | reverse complement strand
TATGGACTTCTTCAATGAAAAAAATCAATAGTATCAGGAAGAAAATAACGGATTATCAACCTCTTACAGCATCTCATAACCCAGTCCAGTCTAAAGCTTTACATTTAGATTTTCATTGCTTTACAGTTATAGGACAGGAAGAGCTGTATAAACGTATCACCTCAGCTAAGTAAACAGCGTGCTTGTTAGATCCAATCCCAACCAGATTTTTAAAAGAACTGATGCATACAGTTGCAAAGCCGCTTCTAAACATTATTAATGCTTCATTATATCTAGGTCACATGCCTAAACCTTCCAAGTTGGCAGTTATTAAGCCTTCTTAAAAAATCAAATTTAGACCTGAATGAAATTACAAGTTACAGACAGATTTCAAAACTTTCATTTATATCGAAAAATATTTGAAAAGCTAGTATCAGCTCAAATATGCACATTCTTGGAGGAAAACAATATCCTCGAAGAATTTCAGTCAGGTTTCAGGCCCCATCATAGTACAGAAACTGCTCTAGTTAAAATTGCAAATTACTTTTTTTAGCTTCGGACCAAGGCTGCATATCAATACTAGTCTTATTGTACTTGATCTTAGTGCTGCATTTGACACCATAGATCATAATATTCTTACAGATTGCTTACAAAATCACATTCAGGGACAGACATTAAAATGTCAAAATCACATTCAGGGACATCATACCTGTCTGATCGATACCATTTTGTAGATCTAAATGGAGAACTGTCTGGTGTAATGCCAGTAAAATATGGGGTCCCACAAGGGTCAGTTTTAGGACCTCTGCTGTTCTCAATATACATACTTCCCTTGGGTAAGATCATTAGAAGACATGGGATTAGTTTCCATTGTTATGCTGATGATACCCAGTTATACATCTCAACAAAACCAGACGAAATACCCAACTTGTCTAGACTAACTGAGTGTGTCCAGGATATAAAGATCGGATGACCAATAACTTTCTTTTACTAAATCCAGATAAGACAGAGATACTACTTATTGGCCCAAAAACCAGTAAACAACAGCTCTCACAACTCAACTTGTGTTTAGAAGGATGTACTGTTAGTACCAGCTCGACAGTGAGAGACCTGGGCGTAATATTAGACAGTAACTTGTCCTTTGAAAATCATAATTGCAATATCACAAAAACAACCTTTTTCCACCTTAGAAATATTGCCAAGCCTAGGAACATCTTATCCGCATCTGATGCAGAAAAGCTAGTTCATGCATTCATGACCTCCAGACTGGACTATTAATGCATTACTAGGTGGTTTTCGTGCCTTCTCAATAAACAAGCTAAAGTTAGTCTAAAATGCAGCCGTCAGGGTTCTCACTAGATCAAGAAAATATGATCATATAACCCCAATATTATCATCCCTGCACTGGCTACCTGTTCAGTTTAGAATTACAAAATAGTATTACTTATAAGTAGGCTTTAAATGGTATAGATCCGACATATCTAGCCAGTCTTCTGATGCGCTACAATCCACCACGCTCCTTAAGATCACAAAACTCCGGACTTCTGGTAATTCCCAGAATATCAAAATCTACAAAAGGGGGTAGAGCGTTTTCATATTTAGCTCCAAAGCTTTGGAATAGCCTTCCAGACAGTGTTCGGGGCTCAGACACAGTTTCCCAGTTTAAAAGTAAACTCAAGACGCATCTCTTTAATCTGGCATATACATAATTCATCCCTCATAACCTCATACTCCAGTACTGTACATCTATTCTGAATGTCAACTTTGCTAATTTTTTTCACCTGTTCTTTATTTTTCTACCCATCCCGAGGGTTTGGGAGATTGTGCCAGCTTCAGTAGACAAAGGTCAACCCTGCGAGGATCCTGAGGCATCCAGAGAAGGACCAGCTCCAGCTGAATTCTGCCTTATGATGGTTGGAGCTACACATGCTGCCCCTGTACTTCCAGTGATCCAGACCCCATCTGCCCTCTGCACCTACTGACTCATCCCTGTGCTGAACTGGACTTCATGTTAATTTAAATAACTTCTGTTATATTGAACTTTCAGCTGCATAACGCACATGATGTTATATAATTTCTATCTGTTATCACCCAGATGAGGATGGGTTCCCTGTTGAGTCTGGTTCCTCTCAAGGTTTCTTCCTATTGCCATCTCAGGGACTTTTTCCTTGCCACTGTTGCCGTCTTGACTTGCTTATCAGAGACAATCTCATTATTATCTAGACACATTTTTTCACACATACACACGTCCATAAATTTGCTTTTCAAATTTTTTTAACATTTTTGTTAAGCTGCTTTGAGACAATGACCGTTGTTAAAAGTGCTATATAAATGAAATAGAATTTAATTTAATTGAATATAGGGAGAATGCTTTTACACCTTAAAACAGTTTTTACAGAGTATTGACTGAGTGTTTTACTGAGTGTTTTTCAAGAACTGAAGTTTAGACTTCAGCTCTTCATTAACCATCAACTGTAACGAGCACTGTTGATTGTTGAACCTGATAATGTTCCAAGTCTGGCCCTTAAGAATCCCAGAAAACTGTAATTGTTGATGAATTTTCCAGCTGATGGTTGAATTTTGAACTTTTCCTTGATCTGCGATTGATGATGTTTCCATTCCATACTCTTCTGTTTACTCTCGGGCTCGTTGTGATGAATCAATTCCCATCAACTTTCAACTTTTTCTATACTGTGCATGAAGTCTTCAATAAATAACAGGTACAGCCTCATACCACAAAAAAATTATCATTGCACTGCAGTTACAACTAAACCAATGTAACACGTTCACACCTGCACAGCAGGGGAGTTTTAATATAACCGGAGTGCTGAAAACTCTCTCATAGGTCCATAATCTTGTACTACTGTATATCTCAGAAACATGGTGTGTGTAGGGTGGCTCAAAAGCAACGATCTGCTGGCATTTTTATATATATATATATATATATATATATATATATATATATATATGTTTTTTTTTTTTTTAACTCGAGATGGCTTCTGAGACTAACAATAAAAAATCAAATAGAAGCACTTTTCTTTGGGGTCATTTGATGTCAGCAGTCTATCAGAACTCGCCCAGAGCAATCACTGCACTAAAGAAGAACATCATCTCTGCATATAACAGCTCTTATTAAGAAATGTTAACATTCTTGTGTTCAGTGTGTCCACAGGTGCTGCAAAGGTCAGAGGTCATCAATGAGTTTGTGTGCTGTAATTTATAGTTTTAAATACATTTAACCCTGTGGTTCCGGATTTTTGTGGTCCCTGTGTACACATATTCTAATTTCAACTGTGACTCATTTGTTTATACTGTTTGAATGCATCTGCTATTATCACTATACAGTGGAACCTTGGATTACGAGCATAATTCACCCCGGAAGCGGGCTTGTATTCCAAAACACTTGTAAACCAAATTCAATTTTACCAAGAAAAATCAAAGAAACTCAAATTATTCGTTCCACAGCCCAAAAAATAAATACATAAAATAATTAATACAAAATATAAAGAAAAAAAAATTATCCTGCACTTTACCTAAAGAAAAAAAGTAAAAATAAATCCTGACAAATAAGTGTTTCTTTTTATGCGAGCAGGTGCTCTGTGTGTGTGTGTGTGTGTGTGTGTGTGTGCTATAGTAAACAGTACACGCGTGCACGAATGTTGATTATACCAGTGAGAGACGCGCACTAAGACCCAGCAGGGGAGACGATTACCCACAATTATGCAGCAGAAGAGAGAGAAAAAACGTTGGCTGAGTTGTGATCATGCGTCAAAACAAGAAACACATGCGTGATACATGATACTCGGTACTTGTAAACCAAGATAATGCTCCTTTTTCAAGTCAAAATTTATTAAAAATCTTTGCTTGTCTTGCGGAACACTCGCAATCCGCGTTACTCGCAATCCGAGGTTTTACTGTAATTACATTGCCAATGAATCATTAACTCTATGCCAAAATTTTCAAAGCAATTCCTAAAAAAATTAATTAGAAACATTGGGTAACTGATCAATATATAATTTCCTAATGTTAGAAAGAAAGTATAGAAAAATGCATAGGTCTATAATAAAGTGTTAAATCAAACATATATGGTAAATATACCGTACTCCCATGTATTGTTCTAGATAGAAATAGACAATTATATAAGAGTATTTAGGTCAAACTGGGAGTTCTGATTGTGTGGAAAAACTGAACACATAATTGCTGTTAAATATATATTATATATAACTGTCTAAAACTGGCTAAATTGAACTTGAAACTTTTTACATTTTCATGTAAAAAAAACATTACAAGATGAAAGGTCACTAAAAGGGTGGGGCTTCCTGGGGATCAGGCATTATCTAAGAGTTACAACTGTTAATGAATCCAGGTTCATATGATTTTTTATTTATTTGCCATTATGTCCTCTACTATCAATATCAGAATAAAAAACTGACTGCTACTTTTGCAGAACTACAATGTTAACCTGCAGCATATACAGTACAAGATGAATAGAAGCTAGGGATATTCTGTATTAGCCTTTTTATATATAACATCATAAAAAGGCTATCTCTGTGAATATACCTCGCTCAAGCTTGCTACAAAAACAGACATGCTGTTACAAAAACTCGGCAAGTCATTCCAGCACATGTGGGAAAGAGTGTGTGCGTAGTGTGAGTGCCACATCGAATGCAACCTATTTTTGTAAATCGGCGCTCCGTTACTCAGGGAAACAGAATGCATTCGTATCCTGATTCCTCAAATGTGTGTGTTTTTAAGCCCTGTTGTGTGTTGCGAACCCGCAGTGACATTCGAGCCAGCGATGTTTGTCAGATCTGTAGAGGTCCATCACAAAAATCGGTGCACGCATTTGTAGAGGTCCATCACATCTTATCAAACACGCAGTGCAGGTGCAAGTGCGAATCCTGAAATACCCATGTACTGCTGAGCTCGACATCTCCGGAAGAAATGAGACCAAAAATAACAATCGGATTCATATTTGGGACTGTGAAAGCCAGAGTAGAATCTGTGTGTGTGTGTGTGTGTGTGTGTGTGCGTGTGTGTGTGTGCACTGACCAAAAGCTAGGGCTAATAAAAGCCACTCTTCTAAAGGGCATGTTGTCTGCAGAGAGCTTGTTTGCTAGAATCCTTTACTTCCACTTCGGCTCATTTTCTGAGGCCCAAATTAGATGGCAAAAAAGAAGCGGCTGTATTCATGTACACACATACACACTTCACATCCAACTCTTTCTGCATTCTAATCTCCTGTCTCGCTCTTTCCTTTTCTTTCTTGCCCCATTTGCTCACTCTCTCCTTCTTTCTCTCACTTTCTCTCTCTCTCTCTTTAAACTAACCAGCAGATGTATGGAGATTTTACAGAGGCAGGGAGACAGAAGTGTGTGTTGCATGCCAGATGAAGTGAGCAGGCTTCGTCTATATTCCATAAAGTCAGACAGATGCATGCTGTTGTTAGTTGATAAAAAAGGTTAAGTTTAATTGAGGCTATTAAGCATTTTAATATAGAAAAAACCCTTGCTGTCATACCATGAATAACAAGTAGTGTCCTTATTTTTTAGCTAATTTTATTTAATTTGGCTAATTACATTGAAATACTATTTATCTCTTCTAAGTGACCAGTTAATTAAAAAAGAGTCAAGTTTGATAGATACAAGCCAATCTGCGATTGATTTACATGCTTGTCTTTCTTTGTTTTTTACACCTAGTGGTCAAAAATGGGAACTGCAGCAAGTGCAAATAGACCAACCATCAGACATTCCATGAGTGGTAATAATAGATGGTAACAGCACAGGTAAGTTAAACTGTATGTATCAACCTGCCTTACAGGTGTTCTACAAATAGAAGTTAGCTAATATTCTAAAGCGGAATAATTAGAAATATAAAGAAAAAATCATAAGATTTAAAGGACTAGCTCCAACCTCAATGGTTTATTCTCTTCATCTAATGGCTAATTAGTACCAGAAACTACTTTACTTCCTGTTAATTACATTAAATGTCCGTCACCAGCTCCACCAGTCGCAGTTAGTTAGTCCTGCCAGACATGAAACTGTCATATAAAAGCAATATCGCCCCTAAGGTCATGCTTTTATAATGAATTTCAGCACAGCTGTGATATCTTTAGGACTTCAGTGCCTTCATGCCTACATCTGCACTCCTTCTCGTATTGCTTAATTAAATGTCAAACATTTTCACCAACAAAAAGCGTGTGTGGGATGTACGGAATTACTTATCTTATATACAGTACTGCTGTATTCTGTATGCAGGGTCGCGTTTTGCATGGAGCCCAACCCAGGAGACTTAGGGTATGAGGCGGGGTACACCCTAGACAGTGTGCCAGTCTATCAATGGGCACGTACTGTACACTCACACTCTCTTACACTCTATGAGCAATTTGGGATCGCGAATTAGAGTAATCTGCATGTCTTTGGATTGTGAGAGGACACAGGAGTACCTGGAGAAAACCCACCAAACACTAGACATTTTGCTGAAACCCTTGCTTACTAATATTACTTCAAACACACTTAAACACACACATCTACTGTACATCCAAAAACCCACTGAAAACAATACAATATCTATTGAAGTTCATCATAACCCCACAATCATACAGTCTATTATAAAATGCACTAGATATTAGCCTGTAGAATAGATCAAGAATTATAATATTTTAAAAAATAGTTTGAGAATAAATCAAGCAATCCATCCAAGATCTGTGATCAAGAGCCTCAAACATAGCTAAAGTTATAGAAAACTTTTTTACTGCGGAGGCAATGTTCAGGCCAAATGACCTTGAGAGCCGAATAAAATAACAGTTTTAAATATGAATACAGTCCTAAGGGTAAAATTGATTACTATTTTTTTGCACATTTCCTCAATGTCTTCTTTGTTGGCCTGTGCATATAGAAATGCTTTTGGGAGAATCCCTGAACAATGGAAAGGCTTTTAGGATTCTTTTCCTCCATATTTCTAAAGATGTATTATGTTACTTAATGACATCAGCTGTTATTTAATCCCAGTGAAAAACTCAACTTCTGTCCACTCATCTCTATGTCAGGATCTTGTGATCTCTCAGGAGAAGTCTATGATCACAGTTTTGGTGTAACCATTGGCAATCAACTGTCATTTTTCTCTCACATTGCTAATCCGGCATGTTCATGGTGATTTCTTCTTTATACCATCAGAAAGGTTTTTATCCATTTTAATCCACACAGACCAATCATGTGCTTGTTCAGTCCTACTGCTACTCGCTCCTGTTCACCATTAAATGTCTAAGCCCTATAACTGATCCATAACTTGTTTTTAACTTTTTTTAAGCTGTCCCAGACCATCCCTTTGCTATATTTTTTCTAATTGCTGTGTAATAGGACACAAGGGCAGGTAAGCAAGCCTAGTTTTTTAAACCAAATACCAAAACAAAAATGGTAGTAGTTTGTACTCGGAAGTCAGAAACAGGCAAGGGTCGGTCAATCTGCAAAACACACACACTGGGGCAATCAAAACTCGGAAAACAAAAAACCAGAACAAAGTCACACTCGGAAAAGCTAATACAAATAAACACGGCTTGGTAACGTCCGGAAAAACTCACAGGAGCGTATACTTCACAACGTTCCTCCATTACTGGGTCTTATTTAAGCACCTGGGTAATTGGCTGCAGGTGTGCATTTGTCACTTGAATTCTAAGCACACCTGCAGCCAATTACCCAGGTGCTTAAATACCACACCTTGCACAGCGCCTCCTACTGTACCTCTGTCTTTGGACCAACCATCTTTCAAGATAAAAGAAAGGCCTGCATTAAATGCAGTTCTCTGTTCTGGCACCTAGATGGTGAAAACTTCTGAACATCTGTGGCTGTATCTACAAACGACAAAAGTCAGAATGGTCAGGTGCCAGGTAGCGAGGTGTTCTTGTCTCCACATGAAGGCGTGGGGGTCAAATCCTGTGACTAAATGAAAAACTAGGGCATGTATGACTCTGCACTCTGACCCAAACGTCCTAGGGGGCAACGGTGGTTCAACAGTTAAAATTCTGGATTATTAATCAGAAGGTTAAGTTCAAACATTAGCACCACCAAGCTGCCATTGATCACAGCCCTTGAGGACGGACCCTCTCTGCCACCTAACAAGCTAAAATATGTTAAAAATAATCTAGTGTAATGTGCAGTATGTGTGACCAAAATAAATCTAATGACATACCTCTTCCTGAAATACACAAATTAGCACCAACATTTAAAAATTCGTGTGTGTGGCTTTTCTTACTATTTTACATTCACAGCACTGCTTTTAGGCTGATGGTACACTTAGTCCATGACTTAGTGAACCAGTATGTGGATGTATTTATTCATAGAGTTGTCAAAGCATTTCTGTTAAGTTGCTCTGGATAGAGGGTTCTGCAAAATGCCTTAAATATAAAAGTAAACAACTCATGCCATACCAGATTCTATGTAATTGCTAAGCACTTTAGCACATTTTGTATTAGAGTATGCATAAAGTATATAATAATAATAATAATAATAATAATAATAATATTTAATTAGTTGTTACATGTACCTTACAGTACAATGAAATTATTTTTTCACATTTCCCAGTTAGGAAGCTGGAGTCAGAGCACAGGGTCAGCCTGGATAAAATGCCCCTGGAGCAGATAGGTTTAAGGGTCTTGATCAAAGGCTAAACAGTGGCAACTTGGTATTGCTGGGGTTAGTAACCTACAGTCTTAACTGTTTGAGCCACCACTGCTCTGATGGCTCAAATCCTCACATGCACCAGTAAAAAAAAAGGAACTTTTACTAGTAGAGCCTAGAAAAACTTTTTGTTGAAAAATCTGACCTTTTGACTTTTGTTAAATATTTTAGTGCATTCTTGTTTCTATAGTTACAACTCTTTCAGAGGGCCCAATAGACATCTTTCAAAACCATGTCATTATATAACAAAGAAAATGTTTTAATCATTTATAAGGTGAATTTACTGGAAGGAGTCTCCAGTGACAGAGGAAAAGTTTTTTTTTTTTTTTTTTTGCTGCAGGAAAGTCTAAGGACAAGTTTTATAACTCTTAGAACAGGAACGAACAAACTTGTTTTGTAAATGTCCCACATTAACTGTGTCTCAAAATTGTTTTTTAAAAACTATAATTTGACATACTGTAATACTGTGTTAAATTGTAATAATATATATATATATATATATATATATATATAGAGAGAGAGAGAGAGAGAGAGAGTGGAACCTCGGATTACAAGCATAATACTTTCCAGAAGTGGGCTCGTATTCCAAAACACTCGTAAACCAAATGTAAGTTTCTCATAAGAAATAATGGAAACTTAAATTATTCGTTCTACAGCCCAAAAAAATTAATACATAAAAATAATTAATACAAAATATAAAATTAACCTGCACTTTACCTTTCAAAAAAGTAAAAAATAAATCCCGGCAGATAAGTGTTTTCTTTTGTGCACACAGGCACTCTGTGTGTGTGTGTGTGTGTGTGTGTGTGTGTGTCTGTGTATGTGTGTGAGGCTAGAGCCGTGGTTCTCAAAGTGTGGGGCGCGCCCCTCTAGTGGGGAATACAGACATGACAGGTGGGGCGCAATGAACGGTATGGGAATTAGTGGAAAATAATAGGAAAGTACCTATTATAATTCATGCTTTTCTTTATTGATTTATTTAATCTTTATTTTCTTTATTGGACACTCGAAACTAAATAATGACACACAAAGAAATGGATCATTAATACAAGTAAATTAAAATAACATCAGAAAAAAGTGGAACCATAGTGCAACAATAACGGTTTAACGTCGGCATGTTAATTGCAGAGGAACAATATATACGAAAACATTCGGTATTATGTATGTCATTTCATTTATTTCAATGTGTATGCTGATGTTTCTGTATTTTTGTTAAACATTTTTTATTTTATCAGGCAGGACTAGTCCTGCATTTCTAGTTTCCAGTGTGGTAACAAAGTTGCTTTTTGATTCTTCAGGCGCTGAACAGAAGGGAAGATCAATATCGTTCTACGCTTTTTGTTGCTGTGCGGCGTTTTGCGATGATCCCTAAATCATTCGTTGCGCTGTAAAAAATAATGGTGTTTATGCTTTTAAACATGTATAATTTAAGGCGGATGTAAAGAGGAATGTAAAGAGGAAATATATCTGGGTATCTTATTTGCGGGTTTATTTACGCAGCTATTAAATTCGGAGATGCGAATATAAAACTAACTTTACCGCGGACACAAACAGGTGTTATGCGCTAAAATGCCCCCCTGCCACGGATTGCCCCCCTACATAATCTCTATCAAATATTACATTAGGACATACATTCAAAGGTTTATTATTATCAAATATATTATTACTATTATAATTAACCCTAGGCACGTGACAGCCGTCGAGACGATTAATACAAATCCCCCAAAATGATTATTTTATGGCACATTTATTTTGCAGGGGTTTGTCAATGTACAAATAACAAATTATTTATCACAAAATGCACTAAATAAATATTGTTTGTGGTGAAAAATTATAGGAAATGATTTTTATTATAAAATAAGATATATAAAATATACATGTTGTATATGAAAAAAAATATATAATTTATATATTTTTCCCCCTATACAACATTTTTTATATTGCTTATTTTATAATTAAATTAGTTTGTTGTAATTTGTAAACCACAAACCTATGAATTAATGTTCTAATATATTATTTGAAAAAGTTTTGTGAAGGGGGGGGGCATTTTAGAGCATAACACCGGGTCAGTAGCGTACAGTGTGTAGTGAGCATAATAATGTCAATGGATACATTTGTTACATGGACCTCAAAAAAGCAGTTGATTCAGCACTATCAGCCTAATTAACCAAAAAGCCAGCCGAAAGGAAAACATGATGAAGCCTATGTTGCACTTGGATTCATGGTGGGGATGGTGGGGCAGAGGAGAGACCCATGTGTGTTTTGTGTCTTAAACCGCTGGCAGCAGACAGCATAAGACCCAACAAATTAGGAAGACAATTAGAGACAACACACCCCAGTCACGTTAATAAGCCACTCGACTTCTTTGAAAGAAAGCTCTAGATAAGTGACGAAGTAAGCCTGTTATAACATCTGCACATGTATTTTATCTGTTTTGAACTTGGTGTTATTTGATCTTATTGGTTTAGAAATTGATAGTTCAATAAATAGTAAACTTGGCCGTTTTCGTTATCATTTTGTTGACAAGTGGGGCTTGAAAATTCGCCCACCGCCTTAAGTGGGGAATGACAGAAAATGTTTGAGAACCACTGGGCTAGAGTAAGTGGAGACTCTTGCTTTCAGCCCCTCCTGTCTCCCTATTACTTCTCATCTTACACATTAAAACTTTCTCCTCTCATTTAAACACACACATTAACGAAAAACTGTTGTTCTCTTCTAAATTATTAAAGCTTCTCCGCTTTATTTTAATGTTGCTCGCGACAGCATAACAGCCCGTTAATTCATGCTTGTGTAATGATGAGATGGACAAACTGGTCAATGCCCGTTCTTTTATTTTCTGCATTGTCAGGTTATAGAACAAACTTTCGTCTGGATCCTGCACTTAAATCCAACTAAAAACTACTGAAGAACAAAACTTAGGCTCTATATCCTAGCTTACATCTCGCATTCGCGTTCACACACCGGACTGCATTACCCACAATGCATCTCCCGCACTGGACTACACTTCTATAAACAGCGGTCATACATCAACGTCTCTCTCCCACTACACTGTTTTATCTGAGAATAAGCAATAAACATCGCTAATGACACTCGTGTGAGGGTAAACTAACAGAATCACTGCTGTAAAGTAAAACAAACAAACAAATGAACCAGCACCTTACCTCTGAAAAGATTTGCGACAGAGTTTCTTTGGAGAGCAGAGTGTGTGTCTCTCGCCTTAATTTCTGTGCGTGTGTGTTTGTGAAGGGGGTTAACACACACACATACTGTAGCCGACACAGTGTCAAATTACGCTTGCGCACACACACACACACCGCAATGAGGAAAAAAATGGATTTTTAATCTTTGTATTGAGAATTTCTTTTGCTTTACCCGCGCGCACACACGTGCGTTATAAGAAACAGTACACGCGCTGTACACACGCGCTTCCGAACACAAAATAAAATATGTTTAACACACACTCACACACGGTCACAGTGTTATAGTAAACAGTACACTCGTGCACGGATGTTGATTATACCAGTAACAGATGAGCACTAAGACCCAGCAGGGGAGACGATTCCGCAGCGCAAGAGAGAGAAAAACCGTTGGCTCAGTTGTGATCACATGACGCTCGGGGTTAAAACAAGAAGCGCATGCGTGAAACATGATACTCGGTGCTTGTAAACCAAGATAATGCTCGTTTTTCAAGTCAAAATTTATTAAAAATCTTTGCTTGTCTTGCGGAACACTAGTAAACCGCATTACTCGTAATGCGAGGTTCCACTGTATATATTTATTTATAAGGACTATATAAATGAAAATTTTATTGAAATGAAAATAGTGAGCTGGCGGCATGGTGGTTTATTGGTTAGTTCTGTAGCCTCGCACCTCCAGGAACGGGGTTTGATTTCCGCCTTGGGTCTATGAGTGTGTGGAGTTTGCATGTTCTTCCCGTGCTTGGTGGGTTTTCTCCGGGTACTCCGGTTTCCTCTCATAGTCCAAAGGCATTCAGATTAGGCTAATTGGCATTCCCAAATTGCCCGTAGTGTGAATGAGTGTGTGTGCCCTTCTATGGATTGGCACCCAGTCCAGGGTGTACAGTACCTTGCCTTGTGCCTAAAGACTCCTGGGATGAGCTCAAGGTCTTCTACAACACTATACACAGGATAAGCCGGTACTGAAGATAAATGAATGAAAATAGTCAACTTTAGAATATCAAATTGTATTTTCCAAGAACACCATGTCTCGTCTCTATCTTAGTTCATTTATCTTTGTATATTCTTTTTAACATTGACATTTGTGACTTGTAAAAATTCTTAACTCCTAAACTATTCATCCAAATTTTACACTGTGACCCCTTATCTTCCCTTTAGTTACAAACCAGGGCTCTAAGAGGTTAAGAACCTTTTTAGTTTCTTTCTACAATTGTGCAGTATAACATTTTACAACATCCCATTAACAAATTATCAGCAGTATTACATAGCCAAATTGGATAGTAATTATCTCCAAACTTAATGAGCTGTGGCTATCTAAATTACACATTATCTCTTTAATTATTAAAACCTTCACAAAAGTTACATCCTCGATTGTTAGCGTTCTGATGCTGAAATCTACGGCAAAAAAAAAGCATCTATTGGTAAAGTCAGAAGAATTGTAAAAAGAAACAGTTTGCTTAACTTGATGTCTGTTATTCTGACATCATTTTAGGTCTACTGTAAGTGATATAACACAATGTTACAAGAAACAAGAAGTAATTTTTTTTTTTTTTAAATCATGCTATTTGGAAAAAAAATTGCAAGATTATATTTTTTGCCATTTTGCCAGTCATTCAGACTTTTTTTTTTATATTCACAGATCTTCCCTGATATTTCAACACAAAACATTATGAACAGTATTGTGTAGGTTCCCCTGCCTGTGGTGTCTGGCACCAGGGTGTTAGCATCAGATCCTTTGAGTGCTGTGGGTTTGAAGGTAAGGCCTACTGTACATGGATCAGACTTGCTTGTCCCGAACAAATCCAATGGGAGCTCATTCAGATTATCAGCCTTGGGTTCTTTGCCTGCTGACCCATATGCAGCGGGCTATGATGCACTATGTTGCACTATGCACTACCTGCTTTTCTCTGCAATTGGGCAAGATGGGCAAACTTTTAGTATGGTGATCCTATCACCAGTTTAAACATTGTTAATTGATTACCAGTACCCAACCAAGAAGTTCTGGCAAGCACAGTATTATCAAGTACATTTGCAAAACCCATCAATTACCAAGATGAAACTAGCTCTCATGAGGACCAAAAACGTATCTCTGCTGCCGAGGAGAAGTTCATTCAGAGTTACCAGCCTCAAAAATTGCAATTAAGTCTAAAAAAAAAGGCTTTACATAAGTTATATCATAAGTTGCAGATACATCCCAATACCAGCTGTTCAAATTGGATTATTGCATATTTTGGATGTTTTATACACACAAAATTGTATCTTTTATTTTGAATAAGGGCCCTTAAATGCTGGCTTCCTCTTACACTGAGAGTGGACAGAGATACAAAAATGAGTTCAGGACCAAGAACAGTAGCATATTGGATTACAGTATACTGTACGTTCTTTATATAGTCAAAACACTTTTTTACAAAACATAAATATTTGTGAATGTTTTACTGCAGTAAAAATGGTGGGCAATTTAAATAGATTGTGATTTTTTTATTAAAATCATGTTACCAGGTATCAAGTGAAATCAAACCTGAGGAAAAACATTATTGCTTCACCTCTTCTGGGAAGGCTTTCCACACAGTTTACAGTTTAGGTTTATGGGAATTTATGATCATTCTTCCAGAAGGGCATTTGTAAGAACAGACACTGATGTTGGACGAGAAGGCCTGAATCACAGTCTCCTCTCTAATTCATCCCAAAGGTGGTCTATCGGGTTGAGGTCAGGACTCTGTGCAGGCCAGTCAAGTTCTTCCACACCAAACTCACTCATCCATGTCTTTATGGACCTTGATTTGTGCACTGGTGCAGTCATGTTGGAACAGGAAGTGGCCTCCCCAAACTGTTCCCACAAAGTTGGTAAACTTTGGGGAAGTATAATATTCTAATTTAGATCACCTGGATGTTATTTATATCAACTAGAAACTAGGTTATGAAGAATATATTTGTTTTTGTTCCCTGTCTCTTGTTCTTTTGGTCTCTCTTCATCATAAATGTACGTATGTCTGTCTACCTCTCTTGTTCAGTGTCTGTTCTTATGGAAGTCACATTATACAATCTCTTATAAAAGCACATAATAATAATAATAATAATAATAATAATAATAATAATAATGTTGTTGTTGTTATGAAACCATCCTGAATTGTTCGAACTCCCATACACCTGTGCAGGGACACAGAGGATAAAGCTAAAACATTCAGTCATGAGGAATACAGTAATAAGTCAGCTTCATATACTCTTAACTGTGCCCGATTTGCATATGAATGCATGCTCATTTATGATGAAATCCATTCATTAACGCCAAGCTGGCAGGCTTTTTTTTATTGTACAGAGGAACACCTGCATGCTCCTGTAATTAGTCCCATTACCCAACACGCTCCTTCACGCCTGAGCATTGATTAGCCACCGAATGGAAATGCTGGGTAATTGTATTCGTAGACTACATGGCAGGCTCCTGGTGCACATTAAAAAGAAACGCATGCACTCACGCGCTCATTCTCTTGCTAATCTCCTGCCTCAGTTAGCAGTTATAACATAGAGAGTAAAGTCAAATAATACGGCCCACCGCCTTGCAGACAAATGTCCTGCATTTGCATGTGAATATGTATTGTACTCCCTTTGCTTGGGCATATTTGAGCGTAAACCAATTTCCTTCCTGTCTCATCCGATAAGTCACTTTGCATCACTCTAAATGGCCATGTTTAATATTTTATATCAGGTGCGCATATCTCATAGTTTTGCCATATGGTGCTTGAGCGTTAGGCTATAATCCCATTTCACCAAATGTCATCGAGGAGACTATTACCTCATTTAGTCTTATCACTCTCCATGTGCTGTCAGAAACTTTAGATTGATGATTCTAAAGATATATATATATAGGCCTATATATATTTTTTTTTATTTTTCATATTTATTTTTGTATGAGATGTGTCTGATACTTTGCTTTGCTCTGTAAATCCTTCATAACCGCTCTAATATGAGGTGCTGTTTGTTAATCTGTGATTTCTGAGGCTGGTAACTCTAAATGAACTTCTCCTCTGCAGCAGAGGTACGTTTTGGTCTTGCTTGATGGGTTTTGCAAATGCACTTGACAATACTGTTCTTGCAAGAACTATTACAGAAAGGCTGACCTCCATGTCTTTCCATAAGGTAGAAAATAAATCCAGGTTGTGTCCGAATGTTTGACTGGCACTACTGTATATGACACTGATTGAATAAGCGACTTTTTGCGTCCTTTTGCATAAATGTTAAAATAACGATCCCTCGTAAAATACTGTAAATGTGCATACATAATGTGTATTATTTAATTATGGTGTAAGTAGTTCAAAGATATGTAGATATTAAAGTGTATTGTGGTGAGTGTATGAAGCAAATATACTTACAGAAGCTCATGCTGCCAATATTATAATTACATTAATCCTAAGGATGGCACGTAACCTACCGATTTTCCCACCATCTATTTTCCTACTTATTGTATTGTAGCTCAAAAGTTTGGGATCACTTTTTAACTCCATATTTGTTTCTGATTTTTATTTCTTTCTACATTATAAACAATGCTGAAGGCGCCCAAAATGCACAATAACTTCCTTTGAATAGGTGATATTGAGATGTGTCGCTACCTATGCTTTGTAAATCATAGTAAAATATGATGTTGTAAATGATTTCTGTGGCTGGTAGCTGGTAGCAGAGATGCTTGATGGGTTTTGCAAATGCACTTGACAATACTGTTCTTGCAAGAACTATTCCAGACAGGCTGACCTCCATGTCTTAAAATAACAACTGACTGTTGTTGTTGTTGTTGTTGTTACATAATAACCTAATTCCATGGGTCCGTTCTTTGTATGTCGCTTGACACATCCGAGATAAACTGACATGTCTAAGATGAGATCATCGTGCTAATTACGATCCGGCTAATTCGGTTCTTCGAGCTCACCTGTTGTTGATGATTAGTATAGCTGGATTGAGTTGTCTAGGATTATTGCGCGCTTGTGCGTTGGTTTAAAAGACGATATGCATCAACAGTAGAAACACTGATCACAAGCCCTTTGGTTGACGAAATGGAAAAAGAGCGGCTCAACTTTTTTTTTAACACGTGTTATGCGCTGAAATGCCCCCCTGCCATGGATTGACCCCCCCCCCTACATAATCGCTATCAAATATTATATTATAACATAAATTCATAGGTTAATGGTTTATAAATTACAAATTAAATGAGACAATAAAATAAAATAAGCAATATGAAAATAAATATGTTGTATATGAAGAAATAGAAATATGATGTATTCTTTTATATTGTTTATTTTATAATAAAATTAGTTTCGTCCAATTTATCATTATAAAATATTTATTTTTAATATATATATATATATAAATATTAATTTGCATATTTTAATGACAAACCCCTGAAAAATAAATGTGTTACAAAATAAAAATTACACAAGAATTTGTAATAATGGTCTTGACGGCTGTCTCGTGCCTGGGTTTATTATAATAGTAATATCATATTTGATAACAATAAACCTATAAATTTTTGTTCATATATAATATTTGATAGCGATTATGTGTGTGTGTGTGTGTGTGTGTGTGTGTGGAGTCCATGGAAGGGGGCATATACTTTTCTTTTTCCACATGGGTCAGTCGTTTTCTTTAACCAATCAGATGTGACCTCGCCATTTCAACCAATCATAACCCGCCAGGAGCACAGGCTAAATCCTGTTTACATGAAATAAACCTGCTCCCGAGCAGGTTCAAGCTTACGAATATGTTGGTATGACAACAAATGCTAGAAGCACATCAAAGAACGAAACAATCCAAGACCAGGACAAATCCACAACAATCAAATCCAGCTAACTGAGTTAGCAGCGTACGAAGAACGGACCCCATATGTGTTATTTAATAGCTTTGAAATCCCCACAATTGTTGTAGAATGTAGAAAATAAATCAATAAACAATTTCAATGCCCACTAAGGGCTGATGAACATAATTCAAGTTGATAAAAAAGAGTTAAGATTTTAAAACCTTAAAAAACAAAAGGACACATATAACTAATTAATGAACATTTAAAATTCTACTATTGACTTATAAAGCACTAAATGGTCTTGTCCCGGAGTACATGAGTGAAATATAGGTAATATTTTATAATCTGCCACGCCTACTTCAGTTAAAGGATGCAGGCTGCTTGTTGGTACCTCGTATTATGAAAACTACAGCAGGGGGCAGAGCTTTTTCTTACAAAGAGCCCCAAAAGTTATAGAATAGCCTTTCAATTAAGGTTCAGGACAGAGACAAAGTCTCAGTATTTAAGTCTAGGCTGTAAATTAATTTATTTAGCCAAGCATTTTGTGATTAGTTTTATGGTAAACAGGTATGTTTAGATGTTTAGACCCCACTCTTATTGATCACTCAGGTTTGTTGATGGTGGGGTGACTTCTGACTTTCCCTTTTTACTTATGCTGTCTTACTTAGTCCTGCCAGAGTCTTTGCTTACACACTGTACTAAATACACATTCAAATTATACATTTTGTGACTGTTAGCATACCTAATTCTTCTTTCTCTCTCTCTCTCAATATATATATATATATATATATATATATATTAATCCCTGCTATCTGATATCACCTAAATGAGGATGGCTTTCCTCTTAAGTCTGGTTCCTCTTAGTGTTTCATCCTATTGCCATCTCATGGAGTCATCTCAGGGAGTTTTTCTTGCCCATGTCAACCTCGGCTTGCTCTTTAGGGCTTATAATTATAATTTATACCACACTTTTCAAACTAATTTTATTTTTTTTTCTATTCTGTAAAGCTGCTTTGCGAGAACTTTTGCTAATGGACCTTCTGCCCCCCTCCACACACACAAACTCCACCAATCACACACACACACACACACACACACACACACACTGATACATATATACATTATATATTACCCTTCAGGCTATTCCGTTGAGATTGTTTTTGGTTCCAGGCCTGAATGGCTTTCAGTGTGATTCTGTTTGTCTATCAGGAAAAAAATTGCCCATTAAGATGCCACAATCCTCATCACAGCAAGGAAAATGGTTGATTCAAATATAGCATGGCCTGTGGTGGTGGAAACACTCTAGTTCTCTTCAGACTAATTAATGTCAATTCCAGAGCTTGTTTTGTTGCACTCAGTCTTGTCATAAATTATACTGGCAGAAGATCTCTTGCTTTAAGTAGATCTCTTGCTTTTGCGGATTTGGCCCAGGATTAATCTGTTTTGGCCTTAAACTGGCTTTTCGTCTGTTTGACATTTAGGGAAGAAAGTGATTGTACTGGGGTTGCTTATCAGAGAGATAATCTCTACGCCTGAAACACAGTAGCTGAGGTACTGATGGATGACTGTGACACCACTGCTGATTAGACATTGTATGAATGTGCTTTTTCTAATTTGTCTTTTCTGAATAAGAACACACACTCCCAACACGGTCGACTGTAAAAAGACAAGTTAAGGTGGGGGGAGGGGGGGTGTTGCTTGTAGCTGTAATTATCACTTCCTTTACATGAAATCTAATTAAATCTTTACCAGCTAAAAGATCTGGCTGGAGTCCTTTAACAATTTTGGCTCCTGGGTTAATTGAGCGATCTGACCCAGTGTGTAACGAGATTGGCCTTCGGAGCATTCTTTCCAAGTGCTAATCATAGACATTGTAGGTGACACATGGTCTGGTTGGCAGGGCTAATTTAGCGGGTGAGCAAACGAACACACTCATGCCTTATTAACACATGTCGACACAATATGCACTTAACCCCTGGTCATATAGGTAAAAATGTGTCCTGTTTAAATGTTAATACCCCCTCTTTCGAATACTATGTTTTTCATTGTGTGTGTCAAAACATGACAAAAAAAATTATCTGATCTCAATATTAGGCAAATACAACCTCATTTAACTTTTTTTCACCATGCCATTGATTATTTAATCAAAATGAAGCCAAAAAGAAAAAAAAAATGTGGGCAATACTTAGTACTTACTGCTTAGACTAGATTTAAAGGGTAAGTTGCAGCCAGTTGATGATAATCATCAGCCCTTAATAAGTGAATCCTTAGCAGGTGTGCAATCATCTATAAAAGCAGCAGGGAAAACTTGGGATTTGAACCTAGGACTTTTCAAACTGTAGGCCAATGCTTTAATCATTGAGCTACCTGACTGTTTCTACAGAAAAAAATACAATTGGAAGTTAAAACATTCAGTTGAAAGTATTTAAGACAGTTGCCAGTTTTCCCAGGACTGGACGTTACAGAACTTTCATCCCAAGGTCAAACCATGCAAGACTAAAAAAAAAAAAGAGATACAAAAAAAAGAACTATATCTCACTGTGGATGTTAAATGTTAGAGTTTATGAGAGCACAATTAGAAGAAGACTGACCCAGTACAGTTCGTTTGGAAGGGTTGCAGGAGAAAGCCTCTTTATGTCTATTGAAGCATGACTGAGGTTTGCAAAACTACATCTGAACAAACCACAAGACTTCTGGAACAATGTTATATGGAAAAATTACACCCAAATGCAGTTGTTTGGCTTAATCATCAACCCGGACCTCAACCCTATTGAAATGCTGTGGCAGGACCCTAAAAGAGATGTGCATGAACAAATGCCCAAAAACCTAAATGAAATAAAGCCATGTTATAAAGAAGAATGTGCCAAAAATTCTCCACAACAATGTCAGGGACTGATAAAGTCATACAGTCATCAAGTTATTACTGCTAAAGATAGATTTACAAAGTATTTAATCATGGGAGGGTCCTTAGTACTGTATTGCCCATATATTTCTTTTCTTTTTGCCCTTTTTTTTGTTAAATAAATTTGCATGTTTATGGTCAGATCATTTTTATGATGATTTTAGCAGAAACAAAAATTAAAAACATTTTTTAACATAACTGTACACAAAGATGACTGTACAAAATATCAAATGCATTATTATTATTATTATTATTATTATTATTATTATTATAAAACATATGGCAAGTATATAGTCCTTTATTTAATTTTATGGCACTCAAAGGCAAAATTATTCAAGAAATAAAAAAATAAAAAAACCTAGCTCCATGATCCTCAAAGGGGTGCCAAAGATCACAGGGGGTGCGAAACACTTTGTCTGCTCTCAGGCTGTGAGGTTGTTGAAATTTGCATATGTTAAATAAGATTATAATTGCACACTAATAGTGTAACTAAATGTCTGCATAGAAAATTGTTTTAAAAGATTACTTTTGGTTCTCACATGAAAACAGTTAGGCTACTGTGTACTGTGTGTGTACACATCTGTGACAGCTCAACCACTCCAACATCATTTTTGTTGGGTTGTTAGTTGAATAGCTCTTTCCTCATTCTTCATGCAGTCAGAGTATCACTATTTTATGAATGAACAAACATGTCTGAGGAATTTAAAAGTGCTGTTGACTCGTTGGTATTAAAAAGAAAGTAAGTCCGTATCCTGAGAGTTGCCTTAACTTTGGATTTATTAAAGGATACAACAGGACTTGGCTGGAAAGGCTGGCTGTCATTTGTGGTGAGAAGCTAACTAATGACAACATAGGGCCAAGCAAAATTAAACCATCCTCATATAGAAATGTAACTATAGAGATAATCAGGACAAACCAAAAAGGGACATAAAACAAGTATAATGTGTATTGTTGTTGTTGTTGTTGTTGTTTTTAATGAATCAGTTTATTCTTTTGGTTTGTGTAAATGGCCTGGGCTGGGCTGGGGTGGAGTGTGCTGTTGCAAGAGGGTTCAGGTTTTCTTAGATACCATGGGGGGAAAAGACATCTGGATTTAAACTTATGAGACAGGGTGTGAGAATTATTATTATTATTATTATTATTATATGATCAAATGATTTTTATGATTTTAGAAAAAAAATGTAGAATTAAAATAGGGCATACTAATATTTTAACATAACTGTACAAATATTATTATTATTATTATTATTATTATTATTATTATTTTACTTTTTTATTATCATTTTTTTAAGGCTTTTTTATTGATCATTTCCTGATCACTTTTGAACTGTGCTACTGTGTCTGGGAACGTCTCTACAGAATTCATTTCCGAAAAGATTGAGATCACAAAATAACAAAAACAACAAAACAACAAAAAATGATGAGTGACAATACTGAGACAAAAAAGAAAATGATTTGGGACTATTTTCCAAAATATATTTTTTATAGTCATTGAACATAATAAGTTTGAAAAATCTTTTTAAAACATGCAGGCTCAGTCACAGAAATGTTTTTGCAAAGCAATGAATAGTGTTTCAAATATGATATTTTGACAGGAGGATAATGTAAATAGCATATTTTGTGTTGAATTTGTGGCATTTCATGCATTAAATGAGAAACCCTTAACCCTATTGGCATATGCAAGATGGCAACAGATTAGTTACCCAAACCAATAACAATCATCCATTAAATTATATTCATGACAGCAAAAAAAAAGCCGATAGTTACTCTTTACAGCTATGGTGAGGTGAAAAGCGTCTCAAAATATAACAGAAGACCACATCAAGTCCCACTTTCCTCAGTCAATAACAGGGATTTACTGTAAGGCACAGATTCAAAAACTGGACAATTGAAAACAGGATGAACGTCGACTGGTTTAACACAATAATAATAAACTATTATGTAATATTTTTCTATTAAATCATAATACAGATGCACTCACCTGTTTGCAAGGGTGGCAGAGATCAGAGAATTAATCAGAGTGCAATTGCTCGCATGTGGTAATCATGACAGTAATAAAGAGTCATTTATTTTATTTATTTATGCTTTTAAAGTTTCCCACTGGGGCCCATTAGTGACATTAGGCAGCTGCTGCCAGGTCAAGTATCTGCTCTGTCTCTCTTTCTTACACATGCACGCACATACACACACCATCATCATTATCATCATAATTCAACATCTTTATTCATATAAGGAAACAAATGGCAGTACACTTAAACTGCAGGTTTAAACTGCTTCTTCTTCTTTATCTTCTTTCACAAGTAGGTACACTTACATAGTATGAACAGTCACGCCTGTCAGGATAGAAATTAAAATCCCAAGTTGAAATTTCAGCAAGTATGTATTGAAAAGATCATGTTCGAAATTGCAACAACTGAAGTGTTAGAGGCTTTCTAGCAGGAATTTGTACATATCTATATATCATTATATCCAGATTGAGCCGTTGCTCCATGCTGCTCATAGTTTTCATGATGATCCTTAGCATTTGGCTGTCCCATCAGCCATATTATGCCTCCCCTAGTTTCTTGCAGTAGCAGCTCAGGGTGTGCTCAAGGGTTTCACGTCTGGAGCCAGCATCTTTTAAAGTAAGAACTTCGTTTCCTCTCCAAAGTTTCTAAAAATAAAAACTGGCACATTATACATCAGAATACCATGCCAGTTAAGCAAGGCATTAAATTTTCCTGGCACTTCTTGTAGCCAGATCCTAACGTCTGTTCAAGTGGAATGGTTGGATGCTGCATCAATCAGGATGCTGTCAAACACCTTGAGGATCTTTTCTGTGATGGTATGGATGGCAGCACTGGCAATGCAGAATCACACGTGGTCTGTAATTGACCTCTTGTTCTAAACATGGTGGTACATGGTGTTTGGAGTGTGGAAGATGTACTAGTTTAAATGGCAGGGATTCATATGCAGTTGTGAGATCAAGTCACAGCACTGATGGATTGCTTTTGGTTTCCATGGCCTCTCTATGAGCTTCGTTACAAAGACAATGTGGCATTTTTGAGAATTCCCTCTCTGGATTGAAGCGTCAGAGAAGCTGTTCGGAAATTATACTTAAGAAGATCATGGCTTCCACCCCTGAACAGATAAATGGTACAGGACTGATCAATCTAGAGTTCTCTTCCTTTTGGATCTAATCTACCCTTACTTCAGATAACTTATAGGATATTTTGTAGACATAGCAAAAGTTTGACAGTCCTTGTACACCTTTGTAGTTTATACCACTGGGGGCATTTCTAGAGGAGGGGCATGGAGTGGTACTGGCCAAAACTTAAGTATGACTTTTAAGTCTAATTACTTTCACATGACTGATTAAAACTGATTGGCAGACTGCTGACATATAATGCTGGCATAAGTGCCACATTTAACTTAATATTACTCTTATAGAGTGCAGGGCTTTGTCCAAGATTTTGGAAGCCATTATGTATTACTAATTGAATCTAAATTCCCATGGCCCCCTGCCTGGTTTTTGCCCCACGTGCCACCCTACTTCGCCCCTGGGTACTACTAATCCCTGGAGTGGAGCTTGATTTGAAAACTACGTAAGCAGACAACTTCTTGCACTTTCTTGAGTTCTTGCTCAGAACGGTTCATTATTACAGCAAAGAAACAATTTTTTTACTGCAAAACTGATTGATATTTCTTTAAACTGGTGGCACAGTGGCTTAATGGTTAGCACCGTCATCTTGCACCTTAAGGGTCTGGGTTCGATTCCCGCCTCGGGTTCTGTGTGCATGGAGTTTGCATGTTCTCCCCATGCTTGGTGGGTTTTCACCTGGTGCTCAAGTTTCCTTCCACAGTCCAAAGACATGCAGGTTAGGCTAATTAGCGTGCCCAAATTGCTCGTTGTGTGTGAATAAATACAATGGTCACCATTGGCCTCCATGGTCTGTAGTTGGACTACAAAGGCTCCCAGATGGATGGATTTCTTTTGAATAAGACCACATTACAGCCTTTTGCAGTGAGAGCATTAGCACAGGGTAACTTATTTGCCTGAAATTTACTGTAAAATGTTGGGGAATTTGTTTTACATTTTGTCAGTATTTACTGGTGAGATGGAAAATAAATTGAAACCAAAGCTACATGAACAACAGTGCCTGACTGTAAGACTAACCAGTTCCAGACTAACCAGGTCCAGTTAAAAAAATAATGTGTCATAGCACAAATGACTTGTCTAGGTCAATAATGTGTCTCTCTTCTCTGTTGTCACTCATCAGATCTCTTCACACTCTTCTACCTGATCTATTATCAGCTTTTAAAGTTCACACCACTTCAGAACATTTTGTTCATTTTCTTTAAAGGAGTTCAGGATCACGATATCCAATATCACTAACCCACTGAAACTCTTCAGTCTGCATCAAAAGCTGGGCCTTGCTACTTAACAAGAACCGAGATTGGTTGTGTGGGATTTTACCGATTTATGACCTTTGCCCCCGTGTGAGGTCAAAACTGGGCTAGACAAAAAGACTCGTGTAACTGCATCTCCTTTGAAGTGAACTGTATTGTGTTACTCCGTCATTAGATGCGATGATTAGTACAATAAGTGGCACTGTACAAACACACTCAATAGTAATTAATACTACTGTATTGCAAGTACAAACAGACCTAAATGTCTAAGTTCAATGAACAAAAAAATGTTAATACAAACCATTATTCAGTTAATACACACAATTTGATTTCCAAACTACTTTAAAACTACAACAAATTCATTTCGACTGATTGAAAAGTTGCTTTTTTCATGTCCTGTTGTTCATTCAAATTATAGTAATATTTTCCCACCACAGAGTAATAATACCAAACCCATTACAGATTTCTGAAGAAGACACAATTAGCTGGCGTCCTGGTTGCAGAAACATAGCAGGAGACTCTACTGATTGCACTTATTTTAAAAAGCGAGCCTAAAAATATTCTAAAACAGGGCTATAGTGGTTAAAATAATAAGTGGGTAAACTATAAATTATGTGATAAAGTTAAGGCAGACCATGACACTATGCAGTAAATATAAATATAACAATCAATATAACTATATATAAGGATTATTTCTTGTGCGGAAAAAAAAACATGAATTAAAGCAGAAGCATGATGGAATACACATACCTGAAGTCATAAAGTTTATTAATCACAATTAAGTACTGAACAATCCATCATGCATTTCAATGAGAACAAAAGTTGAATATTATAAAAACTACTAAACAGACACTACCTGGCAAGCACTATAATAATTTTTTGGTTTGTTCATTTGTTTGTTTGTTTTATGGTATTTTGGTCCGCCCACATGAGCAATGAATACTCCTTACCCTGGAGATAAATATCCATCGTTTCTAGGCCAGTTACTAAAGGGGTCATTCACACAATACAGGCAATTTGGAAACGCCAATGAACCTACAGTAATCTGCATGTCTTTGGCCTGTGGGAGGAAACGAGATTACCTGGAGGAAACCCACCAAGCACAGGGAGAACATGCAAACTCCATACACACAGACCCGAATTTAATCCTGACCCTGAAGATGCAAGGCGACGGTGCTAACCACTAAGCCATCGTGCTGAGCCTTTAATAATATAAAAGAATATATACAACACTGCTTTATTTTGTTTTGTTTTTTTCTCACTTTGTTTTTAAGGTCTTTTTCTGGCATTGGCAGGTGGAGCCTGGCCAAAAATCATTAGATATCCATTGTAAGGTTTTCTGATATTTTTTCAAACTTTTTATGTACATGAAACACCCCCTTCGTCATCATACCTTATATGATAATACTTCCTATAAACAGTGTCAAGATAAATATACAGTACATGCAAATGTCTCACAGGAGCTCTTTTGTCTATCCAGAAATTGCTAATGAGTTTCCTATCATCTGTCTGTCTCTAAGTCTTCATATAACTTTATATGACACACCATGCATGTGTACTGTACTGTATGTGTGTGTGTGTGTGTGTGTTTGCGTTTTCTTTCTCCTGGTTGGGGCCGGTAAGCGTATCGAGATGCGGCAGACGTATCATGGAAACTTAACATCCATGTTGTCAAACCTTAACTGATCAACTGGCTGACACAAGAGACAATGTACAGTAATTAGTCACAGTAGACATTCACATGCTGAATAAGCAGCACAATATAGGATACACTACGGTTTGATAACCCGAGCTGTTGCTACTCCAGGAATAACTTTTTAGCTGATTTTTTTTTAAGTAGTGGGCAATTAGAAAGTGGAAGCTTTGGAGGAACAGCACATCCTGTATTCAAGTGGTTATTTATGATAATAATAAAACATAGCATTTTAGCTAATGGCAATCTGAATCCTAAATAAAATTCTTGAAAACCATTAGAATCAGAAAATAACCAAGCAGAATCAGGTTGCTTGCAAGGTCATTTTGCAACCAAATAGTAATATTAATATTAATAAATAATAAACATAGTAAAAACAGTAAAATAAGAATCCGGTTTTACATAAAAGGGGCCTTTATGCATCATTTACCCTACTGTATGCTTTATTTTCTAAATGTTAGTAAAAACAAGCTTTATGCTCTTATATGAATGAGCATGAAGCTTATAATATGGGATAGTACTTTATCAACCCAAAATGTCTCCAAGCCTCTGAGCAGCAACATGGAATAAAATCACAAAAAAAAAAAAAAAGCCTTACAAATTAAAGAGTCTGCAACTTCTGTGTTATTTAACTGAATGTAAATTGGCTGCGTCTCATGGTTAATAGTCCTGAGTGATTGGCCAGACTTTTATAGCTTTTACAGCCTCAGCAGTTGTGTACCAGGATTTGTTTTGTCATTTAAATGTAGTTAAGTTTCAATTAATCACGAAGACTTGATTCAAAAGCTGTCTGTGTATGTCTAAAATCAATGAAACTTTCAGTCTTGTAAAGATTCAAGGTTCGTGACTGATCCAAGAAGAAGACAAATAACTTTTGGCTGTTAGTGATAGCATTGATTAATAGGCTTTATTTCATGGAGTGCATGATGGATGGTGGTACTTTGGAGCATCATGGTAAGCCAAGGAAGATGAGAGATGGGATTGTTCATGTGTCCTCTTCAACCCATCTTTTATATTTCATCGCTTTTGACCATATTCCGACCAGAAACGGCTTTACTGGTTTTATTACATACATTCACAGTACGCAGTATGCGCATTACTAATTCAGGCTTGATAGATTGGACTATTCAACTATTCAGCAGCCAAAAAGAACAAAAAGTAAGGACATGACATATGTATGCCAGTACAGACCATTAACAATGTGTTTCTCTAAGATATTGTGTGAAGTAGAAGGTTTTAATCATTATTCTTGAGATAGGATTAGAAGCAAAACGGAACTGAAGCTGTGAGATATTGCCTTCTTAGAAAGTTTAAGTTTAGGACTTGAGGTAGCAAGAAAGAATGTATTTCTAAACTAGTTTGTGGAGATAAACTGGTGTTGAGCCAACCCTTTGAGGCCTGGAATACAAGGACAAAAGTTTAGAATTTGATTCCTCCTGCAATGCGAACCCTGTGATCTCAGTGAGTCATTGAAAGGCTATGAACAAGTTGAGCAGCAGAATGCAAAATCCTTTATTAAGCAGTATTACAGCATTTGAAGTGGGTACAGTAAGCTAGAAAATCTGGAAATATGTAGGTTGTCTAAGAATATTTGTGGTTTCTTTTACATACAGTTCGGAATTTGTACAGAAATGTGCAGGATTTGTTGTCTAATATAAGCAGAGATGTTGAGTTTATAATCCAGAACATGGGGTAGTATTAGGAATAATAACCATCTTTAAAAGTAATAATATTAAAGATAAAAAATACTGCTTTAGCACCTTCTAATCATATACATTTATCTGTAAATTATCTAGCTGAAGGCAGCTCTCTTTCACATAAGCAAATATTGCACAGATTTATTCATGACTTTTTATATTATATTGGTGATTATGTCTTGCTTATTTCCTATTCCTTAGCCCTGACCAAGCTAAAACACCACTGACATGCAAGTATAAGAGTGGCTTCTGTATATCCAAAAAAATTTCAGCAATTAAAGTGGGTCAACCAAATGGAGGGATTCGTCCATGAAGCTATTACTTTTCTGAGAAATTTTTCTGAGAAATTTCATGGCTTTTTTTTTTTTTACACAAGCAGCACCATAAAGCACGGACACGAGGGGAGGTCTTACGGAAAAAAGCCTAATTTATTAAGGAAAATGGGGAAGGAAAGGGTTAAAAGAGGGGGGACGAAAAGAAAGGGAAGAGATGTTGTGCACTTGCAGGTCTGGTGGGCTGGTGAGCGATGGGACTGGAAATGTCTTAATAGCCATAAAGAAATCTAATTAGAAGAAGTCGGATATTTGCATATTGTCTTCAATGACTGTAATTTCAGTATCTGTTATATTTTGCTGGTTCTTCATTTCCTTTTATAAGTATGGAGTTCTCTTAGAAGTTTGAAAAGTACTATGAATAAAATTTTTTTTTAGTCCATCCTCATCCAGAATATTTCCTACTCTCTTTTCATCTCAGAGGACAACACCAGCTGCAGAGGACATTTAATGCCAACAAGTCTCTATCCTCTCTCAGACACAGATGTACAGTAGATCAGAGGCAGCAACAGGAAGAGACGGGCTCCTCTGCCCTCGCCATCTGCCCCATACAATTTAGCAAGTCTGAGAGAAGGGAAAAAACAGCATTAATCACTCGACCATTAACTCCGAGTCATAGCCAGAGGCAGTAGTTTTGAGTCTTCCCACCATCTGCTATTGAAGTCAGAAGTGGCTGGATGCAAATGAAGTCTATTTATTAAGATGATTCGAGGAAAGATGGTCATAACCCATAGCGCCAGCGAGAAAACGGGCTGAAGCATTTTGTGTAGGTGGATATGTTCTTCTAATGTAACAACAGGCCAAGAGAGTTCAAGTGAGCATACTAGACATTAAGGACAAGCTAGAGAAAAGGGCAACAAAAGAAAGTATATTTAATTTATAAAATCAAGATTTCATGTTATGTAAAATAGTGGCTAATTTTCACAGATAAATAAAAATAAAAATAATTAAATTGATTATTTATAGTATTTTTTGTTTAAAAAATGGAAACATGTGAGATTTAGTTATTTTCTTTGAATAGTTCAACCTACATTTTTTTATGTTTTCCATTTTTTTTCTTCTGCTGGCTGCAACAAAGAAAACAGCACCAAACACCCCAGTTACAGGTGGTATGGTGGTTTAGTGGTTAGCACCATCACCTCACACCTCCCGGGTTGATGGTTCACATCTCACCTCTGCGCTATACTGAAGCAGAGTATACTATTTCTATACTGGTTAATTTACTTTATACTATTAAATATATACGCTATTAAAATTTACTTAAAATTATTCCTGTAATATTTTTGTTTATTTTCTTAAAATAAATACAGCAGTTTGTTTTAACAGTATAGTATATACATGGTGTGCTGAGTAGAATATCATTTGAGAGGTTATAATTTGAAATACTTGAAATTAGAGTTTTAACAAAAAAAGTTTTGTTTGATTAGATTTTGCTTAATATTATTACAATTTAATTTTAAACTTTACATTATTTAAATTGAATCGCTCTATTAAAAAAACTATGATTAAAAGTATACACCCATTATTATGGCCTTGGTACTTTTACATATTATATCTGTTTTTCATTCAATTAAGTGGGTTTAATATAAACATAAACCTTTGTACAATTTATTTACCAATATTTATTTTTGTTCAACTTCCATATTTTATTTAAGTGAAAATTCTGTAAAAAAAAAAAAAAAAAATATATATATATATATATATATATATATATATATATATATATATATATATATATATATATTTATTCATTTGGATCAAAGTGCTAATAATGCTACGGAAGACATAAATATATTTTATACCATTTTATTAATTGACATATAAATTCTTAAATATATATTATACATATTACAGTACATATAAAGTCCTAGACTTACATGTACTGGATTTACATTGTTTAGCTAATACAATGTTAGACTACTGTTCAGTAAAGTAACAGGGTTGGATGCGTACATATTACTTTACTACAAAAAACAAAGACACTATAAAAAAAGAATGCATTTAACGTTGTTGCAGAAAGACCCACATATGGCTGTGATGGTCAGGAGTACACATACTTTTGGACATATAGTGTTGTTTAAGTGACTAAGATAGAGCAAATCTAGGAAAACTCACTTCCAATGGGTATGCTTCATTGGTGCTCTTTTTTTTTAATCTGTTATCTATCTGGGTGTCTAATCTGTACATATTATGGATCTGGTGAGACTAATTCCAAAGAGCCCTGAGTGAAACTGCTAGAAAGCAGCACCTTATCAAGCCTGAATCTGTGCTCTGGGCCAAAGGCTAAATACCGCTGCAAAGCAGATGAGAATAATCAACCCTTGTGAAGTGTCTGAGTGTTCTTTCTTCTCTCTTAAATCAAATTATAGGTTAGGACTGCACATTTTGTGGATGGTTAGAATTCTTAGAAGTGTTGTAATTTCTCTAATGCATCCTGAGATAGTGATGAAGTGATTAAAAAGATTGATTAGAATGATCATATCTAAGTGGAACCATTTCGCTTTGTCGTGTCTAAACGGAGACACAAGTGTTGTGTATGAACAAGTAATATCAAAAGCCATGTTTGTTTGTCTTAGCCAAACTACATAGAGATCAATCTCAAGGTCACACCTGCACTGTAGCTTATTGACTTTTGTATGGAATGAAAAAGGGCTGCTGCAGATGAAATTGGATGGTTTTTCCACCTCGTAAGCCAGGGTGGTAATGCTTTCAAATACAGTAATTCTGCTTGACTTATTGTTTTACTCACACACACTAGATTCAAGTTGTTTGTCTTGTGTACAAAAAATGCATGAATGTGGATATATTATACAATATTGTGAGAGAAAATAAGCGTACTATTTGGTTGTGCGGTTACTCAGTCTGTACTGTATGTGGGTTAACAGCAGGATTGTTGTAATATACTGGTACATTGCTCACAAGGCAGGAATACATTTTCATAGATCTGGGCAACCCTAATAATAAAATAGCCTCAAACTAATTTTAACGGCTATCACAACTGACTTACACCACAGGCCACCATAGTGTCTAGAACATTTTGGCAGATCCTTTTGAACAGTTTGATACAGTGGGTCTTTTTCTAGCTGCCAGCAACAAGCTCTCAGATGAGCTAAAATGATTAACCAGGTTTCAGCAAAACATCTAGCACAGCCACACTGCCTGGTCAAATGAAGTCGTCCACTCTAATTTTCTGTCTTTCATTCAACAGCGTTATGCAACATCACAACATTGATTTCCATCCAGAGTTACATTAATGTTTGCCCAAGATCTTGTATTGATGTCATCTGCAGCACATCTCTTTTTAATAGGGTTAGGGTCAGGTCTCTGTGGTGACCAATCCATATGTGAAATGATTCCTGTACCACATCCATTAATGAGATGGACCCAGTCATTCTGTACATTCAGGTCATCAACTGACTTCATCTTGGGCACTTTGCATGATATGTGCATCGTTTCAGGAGCTTCTCTTCTTTTACTGACACGCCCAGCACTCTGGAATAGTATCAATCTGAACTCATCAGACCACTTTCTATTTTATTTCCATCAATTTTTACTCTCACTAACAAATTGAAGGTTTACTTCTGCTTAGGTACCTACTCCTACTACCTCACTAACAAGTGGTTTTCTTATGGCCACAAAGCTCTGTAGCTGTAATTTCTTATTGTTTATTCTTTACCATGCAACTTTACAAAGTGTTTAAGTCATACATGATCATATTTATTTAGCATTTTTTTCTGACCACATTTTTTCCGGGAGATGATGGTTCAACACAATCCTTCCAGGTTTTAATAATGCACTGAACATGTCTTAATCTCACTTAAAGAATTTCAGATCTCCCTGTTGAAGCTGATTTTTACATGGAATACATGCTGCTGATACATGCTGGGTGGACAATTAAAAAATATGTGCTTACATGGTAGCCTTGCTGGTGTGTGTTAACAGGAAGGCTTCAAACATCAAACTGTGTATTTGAGTTTTCGGATATTTCAGGTAGAACAAAAGTTGTCACTCACTCACTCTCTCTCTATCTCACTCATCGTCTATACCACTTTATCCTGTATTCAGGATCGCAGGGGGCCCGGAGCCTATCCCAGGAGACTTCGGGTACGAGGCGGTGTACACCCTGAACAGGGTGGCAATCTAACACAGGCCACACACACACACACACACTCATTCACACACTACGGGCAATTTTGGGAAAGCCAATTAGACTAAAGTTGTCAATGCATTTATAAAAGGTAAATTTTCCACTACCTGAATATCATATATCATATCATATCATATCATATATCATACCATATATCATATCATATATCATATCATATATCATATCATATCATATATCATACCATATATCATATCATATCATATAATAAGAATGGCATCGCAAAAATGTACACCTTTCAAAATAAGCATATTATTTAATTATTATTTTTTGTCATAGAAACAACCAAAAACAGCCATAAAAACACATGATCATGTGTATCTGTGCTTTTTCTTTGCCTATGTAACCCATTTTTTGTCGTTTTGCTAAGTCATGTTTGGGTAGTTGGTTAGAATTAACTGAAATTCAGTTCGTCATGTTGCCTTTTTTGTGCTGAAAAAAATAGGCAATATTACATGTCAGTATATAAAAAAAAAAAACATGCACAATCCTGAGCCTTATATATATATATTTATTTAAATGAACAGCAAAACAAATGATGCCTAAAATTTGTTTAGAGCTGAAAAACATAATAATCACTACATGCATTACTCAATTGAAGTCTTTTGCCTATTCAAACCCAAATTGTATCTTTTTTTTGTTTTTTTGTTTTTTTTTGCCAGGCAATGTATACTTCATGTTATACTGTATTAATTGCTATCAATCCAAATAATTTAATCTTCCCAAATGTTATCACATTTAAAAATCTAAAATCTTTTTGAAACTTTACTTTTGCGTAAAGTTTTAAGCAGATATTTTGAAATGAAAAAATCAAAAAAGCATAAAGTCCTATTAGATCTACCTGAGAAGCCGTGCTGGTTTCCTCCTCCAGGCCCTCTATGTTGGACTGCCAATATATCAGTGCTACCTGGCAGTGGCATTCCATCCTGGCCAGACATGAATTAAACCCATCACGGCAGGCAGCAAGCACCTGGTCCCTGCAAGACAGCATCGGGTCTCAGGTGTTGCTTTGAAGGGCACCGTTCAGCTAGACATACAGAAAAGGTCATTTAAAGGATAAACTTGTCCATATAAACAAACTTTCCCCGACATGTAAGATTACACTTACACTATTACCTATTACACTGTGGGAGAGTTCAAAAGGGAGTCATGCACCACACACATGAGATTCTTTTGTCCTAATTAAAATGTCAATCATTTACAGAGCTTTTAATGATAAAAACAAATCATATAAAGAGGTTGTATATTTTCTTATTTGTGTTCGTGAAAATGTGTACAGCATCTTTTTTTTATCATTCATATAAAATGTTTGTTGGAGGAAATAATTTGCATACAAACACCTAGATGAATACTGGGTGTAAAATGGGAAAGACACCCTGGACATGATGCCAGTCCCTCACACAGCACCACGGAAGAGTAAATTCCATATGTCCATAATGAGAACATGCATAGTAACAATACGTCGAGAGTAATCCAATCTCAGGAACGTACGCAGGACCACAGAGCTGTAAGATATTGTTATTTGAAAAGCTGTGCCACTCTGGTGACTTTAATTTGACTCATATCCCAATTTGGTGCATTTATTTTTATTTTTAAGATTGGCGTATGAATCAAATTAAAGGCATCACAGTGGCACAGCATCTAGAATGGTGGGCAATTCAACAGAGCACAAGCTTATATCTGTCACATAACAAATCAGTTTTTTTTAATCATTGGTCACTTAGAAGTCTGAAAGCAGAGAACCTGAGGGAAACAAAATGCAGAGACCTGAGCTCAGGATCAAACCAGGGATAATTCCCTGTGATAGTTTAACTTGTGAGTTAAACTATTGAAAAAAAAAATCTTTTATTGGGGGATCTTTTACCACCTATTGGTCGTTTGCTTTGGGAAGGGATTATAGTTAGAATGCTGTCTGCAAGTGATGCACTTTGTTGTCAAGCTCTACATAGAACCTTCAAGGTTGAAGAACTTTATACTTGCTTTATACTTGATGTGGTCTGGCATGTAAATTGCTTTGATTAAATTGCAATTTGAGTTTCTACTCACTCACTTGTCATCTATACCGCTTTATCTTGTATACAGGGTCATGGGGGGGGGCGGTTGGGGATGGGGGGCTGAAGCCTATCCCAGAAGACTTAGAACATGAGGCAGGGTACACCCTGGACGGGGCACCAATTCATCACAGGAGACACACACTCATTTATACACTACGGACAATTTGAAGAACAGCACTTAGTCTAATCTGCATGTCTTTGGACTGTGGGAGGAAACCGAAGTACCAGGAGGAAACCTCTAAGCCACTGTGCTGACAACATGTTTCTAATGAGAACATGATAAGTATTGGTCTTGGTGTTTAATAGGAAAAAAAAAAAAAATTTATGGTGCAGAATGAAGTGGAATCAATCCCATCATCACTACAGTACAGTAGGTGCATTTACAGTTCATGGTCCAGAATATTCCACTAATGATGGGTATAATAACCCAATTGGAATAAAAATACATTGTATAAACTATTAGCACACTCTGACCCAATCTAGCCTGATCATAATTCATTTTTCATTCACCATCAATTTTGGGGGTGGAGGGAAAGGAGGGGGGGGGGGGTGTCTACGACCTTAGATAATCTATTCCATGTGGAAAATATTATCCGTGTAAAAAAGCTTGATCTTTCTCTCTTGTTGGAGTAAATATACTCTCTCTGCTCATGTTTGCCCCACAATGTCATGAACATGAAGGAAACGTAACTTCTATTGCTTATGGGTGTTTGATTCAGATTCTTATCCACTAGGTCATTGGTGAAGGAATAGTATCTGATTGGCTTGGATTGCACATAGTAAAGCATCTAACCCAGTTTTTCTCAGCCCGGGTTCTGGAGGACCGTCTGCCCTGCACATTTTAATATTCTCTAAACTCCAATCAAAACCACTTTGCACATGTCACAAAAGTTACTTTCCAAATAGATGCTTTTGTGTAAGAACTAGATAGCAATGTAAACAGCTAAGTTAGAATCTGTGATTTCAATCACGGTGGAGAAATATTGTTAATTCTCGTACATGAAAGCAATTTGAGATTAATGCTCTTAAATGCCGCATTAGAGATAAAGATGCTGTATCCCAGAGAAAAGGGAAGAAAAAGAAAGCTTATACCGTTAAAATATAGAGTTTATATGTATCTGTTTTATAGCCTGAGCAATTTTCTAACACTGATTTTTTTTTCACCTGTAAATCTGTATTATGCACATATAATTGTAAGATTTTTTTGGGGAAAAGAAAACACTTGACCTAGGGTTTTATAAGTTTTCTATTTCATCTTATTCCTATCATGGCAGTAATAAAAAACAGATTAAAGCCGGAGAACTCTTCGATATCATCAGATACATCCAGTTTGGGAGGCTTAAAGCAGTAAAGAGTTTCTGCCTGTCAGCGTTTTCACCTCTGCTTTGTCAGTGATTAAATTTAAAGCGTCTAAAACCCAGAATTTTCACAGGCGATTCATAACAAATGTCTCCGATCCCCCAGGCTGACTGTGGATTTACCATTATTGATCAAAGCACATGACATATCTGAAATTGCTCTAGCACACATACAGAAAGTAGAAAAAAAAAACATAATAAATGAGCAGCTTCTGTTTTAAGCTCTCAGAAAGCGAGAGTTCGTTCACCTCAAAAAAACATTTTTTTTCTTCACAAACACATCTTGAAAATTGAGACAAGTTGCATCATACGTTTAAAAAAAAACTAGTGTGATTTCTTTTGAGGCTATTAAGGAATCGTATCTGAATTTGTCTTTATTTGTTAGATTTTACAAAGCATTGTATTAGCCTCATTTCCATCCTAGGTTAAAAAGTCATGATTCCAGCATTTTTGGTTACTTTCCAGTGGACGTAATTGGAAAGATTCTGGTAAGTTTTTTTTTTTCTTTATTATCCACCACTGTGATAAATGATCCCATGACTCTGCACCAGTGGTCAAGCTGTACGGAGAAGCTACATTGCTGAGGACCTCAACTTACTGAACCCTGCATACACACACACACAGACACACACTAAGGCAATTTTGAAACACCAGTCAGCCTGTAGGCAGTCTACTGTACAGTATATACACTCAGGAAACCAGAACAACCAAAGCAAAATCTCACTGAAGGCGAGATTCGAACCCACAACCCTGGTCTTATGTTCTATATAGCACATAATGGAAACCTAAAAAAAAGATGTTCCCCAGCTCTCTATTTGCTTAATGGATTTTTTTTTTCTAGAGACCTCCAAATCCACACTAAATAACAACCCTTGATATCATTGTGTTTAAAAAGTTTTGAAGCCATGTTTCAAAAAGGAAATTAGATAAAACGCAGGAAATATCTTGTCTTGACATGGGTCACATTTGTCTCAAACAGGATAAGAAGGTTAACAGAAAACCTTACTAGGTAAAATAGGACACTGAGAACACGGCACCCTGGGAACATACTGTAGGTGATCAAATAGAGTACAGTGATGAGTATTAAGCATCATACTTACTATTACATATATTAAAGTGACATTCCAACCTGTCAAATGTTATGAGGTCAACTTATGAATTTATATGATATAATGAGAGAAATATTAGAAATAGTAGAGATGTTCGAAAATGTACTGAATAGAAAGTATTGTACTTTTGTAAACGTTTCACTTTTTAAAAAGTGCATATATAAGTCTTATAAACCTGCTACTTCTCACCTCTGCCTTTTTGCTTATCTGTCAGCCTAAAAAAGAAAAGTCAAAAAATGAAAAGGCAGCAACAAAATTTGTTTCCATATATACTGTAAGCTGATGTAAAGCAAAGTGATGGTGTCATCAAAAATGACCTAGTTTATAAAACTGTGGGAAAAAAGTTTTTTAAATGTATGTGTACAGACCAAGCGATGGGAAACAGGTCACAAAAAAACATCTAGCTACATTTACACTGACAATTTATTTTTGTTTATCTGATTGAAATCATTCTGATTAAAGATTCCAACTTAACTCTATATACATAGGACGCTGATTTGATAAGATGTGTGTTTTTAATAATAATGATGTGTGCAGGAAGGGGGCAAATAGTTTTTCACACCACTGTATATTGGAAAAGATAGGAAGCCTAACCTAACTTCTCAGTTGGAAAAAAATACTTCTGTTTTTCATATTTCAAAAATATTTTCAAGCTTTACAGTCAAAAAAACAGTGGGCCATGTAGATTTGGAGTTTTTTTTTTCTCCCTTAATAATGTAAACCTTCATTTAAAAACTGCATTTTGTGTTCAATTATGTTATCTTTGACTAATAGTTAAATGTGTTTGATGATCTGAAACATTTAAGTGTGACAAACATGCAAAGAATAAGAAATCAGGAAGGGGGCAAATAGTTTTTCACACCACTGTACTGTATATCCTGCATTCTGCATTATGATGGTTTTAAAAAAATCAGTCCCATCTGTGATTGGTTAGATGCTTTAGTAAACGTGAAATGCGAGCCAGTCAGTGTTTAAACAAGTGGATAAAGGTCAGAAGGAAAGATTGCTGGACAAGAGTTGTTCTCATGGAGTTTACTAGTCAGGACTGGAAGATTAAATTTCCTTCCTGGAAACTCATCACTTTACTTAATGTTATTTCAATATTAGAGCTCACGTAAACACATCTAGTATTTAAAAAATATATATTTTTAAAAAAGTTAAAAAGTAGCGTAGGAAGGTTGGATAATGTCCATGGAGCTGGACTTCGAGTCTTGTTTTTTCATGTGGTTACCAAAAAACTGTTTAATTTATGTGACAGTACATGACGTTCATGGAGGTGTGATTAAAACATGTTTTTAAGAAATATTCTTGAACCATATTGCTGATGAATTCTCAAATGCTTAAAAAATGCTGATTTGTTATGGGCTTGTTTCAAGGACATTGTTATAAATAGATAAAGTGTACAACTTGATATGATGCACACACTATAAATTATAAAATTGCTGTGGTTTAAAAGGAATGAAACACCTTAGACTTGCTATTATTAGAAAAAAAAATCAACTTCAGAATGGTACGAGTAACTAATCACAGCATTCATTTATTAATTTTCTATACCTCCAGGCACCGAAGGCCTGGAGTCTATCCCAGGAGACTTTAGGCTAAATCCTTCACAGGACACATTCATGCACTCATGTACTCAAGTATAGGCAATTTGGGATCGCCAATTAGCCTACCCTGAATCGAACCCTTGACCCTGGAGGGCCGGGGCAATAGTGCTAACCACCATATCACTGAGCTTAAAAAAAAGGCACTTAGTAAACGAGTAATAAATGTAAAAATATCCTCATTTTATACTTCCAACTCTTTGACTAAGTGCCTTTTTTTACATCAAATGTATATAAGCCTGTTTTGTTCTCTTTGCTTGTCAATTTTCGCCTCAAAATGAATGTATCTATTTAGACGTGTATTTGAATTGCAGATCGCCTTCACGAGGGATTTCATCAATGACTCTTACAGCAGATTACAGTGGCACAGAAAAACCAACGCTGGCAACCAACATCAGTCGGGCACAAACGACCATCATCAAAAACATTGATCAGGAACAACAGATTTAAATACATTTGTTGCATGGAGGACCATCATATATCCCAAAACAGCTGCTATTCAGTGAATTGTCTAAAGGCAAGAGAGACAGAGGCCAGTCAAGGAAACCTTGGAAGGATCGCGTGAAAGATGATCTTCTTTGCCCTTTCCATGCAGTCAAGGGCAATCAAGGGCAGATCCCTGTCTGAGAAGCACCTTGGTGTGCGAGTTTAAAGGCGTCAAGAACAACGTCAAATAATATGATTTAAGAGACTTGCATCAACCTTGAACCATGGTGTATGATACCATACATACACAAGATAATAAACTTGTTATTAATTTATTTATTTGTTGACTGTGTATAAACAAATCAGATCATAGATAAATTGATAGATAGATAGATAGATAGATAGATAGATAGATAGATAGATAGATTACAATTTTTTAATGAAATATTTTTTTTAATAAAGCAATGTAAAACTGTATTATATACTCATTTATTAGTATCACCACTATGCCATGCAATGATTCATTTCCATCCAATTATAGTATTGCAGCTCGACTTGCATTCTACATAATTACTGCCTGGGAAGCTCTGCCCCCCTGAGGTCACCCTAAATTAAACCCCTGCCTAAGAACCATTGAGAAAAGAATGTCATTGAGAACAGAGCACTTAGAAATTCACAGTTGGTGGTTAGACACTCTCGGACGTTTTTTACTGGTCAGAAGGTTGTGAGTTCAAACCTCATGCCTTTAAGACTCCTAATCATAAATTGCTCAGTTTTACCTTGGACTGGATTCTACTTCACTTGTAAACCATTTTGCATAAAAGCATCTGATGAATGAATTAATGTTAATGCTTTGTTTGTGCATAAGACCTTGGCTCTGTGTATGTGCATACTGATCAGAAATAATTAAACTATTTGGCAATACATTAGTTTAACAAGCATGAGAGCTCAGGCATCAATAACACCGCGGTCCTTAGCAATGATTTAAAAATGTACATTATGTTAATTCATCCTGCTTGTTGTGGGCTGGTATTAGGGCTGCTACTGTACCTTTTAAGTAAGTGTGGGAATTTAACTAATGCACTTTGTTCAACACTATCCATTAATGCGGAATATTTTCATCCTGTGCATTAATGTTCGTCCTGCGCATGCTCACAAAGAGGAAATGGATTAAGATCTGGATCATCATCTGTGAATATTTGATTCAAGTGATGCTTCAATCCTGAACCTGTCAGTTCATTTCCCACAGCAGGGGTCATAAAGTATGGGCCTACAGCGCCCCCTAATGGTAGAAAAAGCAGTATTATGCAGGATAGAGAGGCTAGTGATGCAATCTGTGACTCTCAGTCACACAGTCAACAAATAAATAAATTAATAACAATCCTTCAGATAATAATAAGAGTCTATACATCACCTTCCAAACAGCTGACTGTCTTGTTTTTGTGACATTTTGTCGGGAGATTTTTCTTATATCTGAAACTGCTTATTAAATGTTCTACTCTAGTAATCAACAAAATAACATTATAGCATAGAATACGTCTATATGATAATACACGATTTATACACATAAGAGTCGAACACACTAACAGACCGACTGCTGCTACATTAATGCACTTATCCCAGTGTTTCACTAGCATTTAAAGTAGAAAACTTTTTCAGTATGCAAGAGCCGTGATCAGACTGCATATGTCAGGTCTAAAATGCTGGCCTCCCAGGAACTCCTTAAATGGCCCAAACATGTGGAAATAATTTTTACACCATCATTTTCAAGAAATTTCAACTGGAATTTTATTAAATAAACGACCATTGTCAGTCACTCTGGATAAGAAATTTTTTTGTATTAAATAATGTCGGTGGCATGGTGATGTAGTGGTTAGCACTGTCGCCATGCACCTCCTGTGCATGGAGTTTGCATGTTCTCTCCGTGTTTGGTGGGTTTCCTCAGAGTGCTTCGGTTTCCTCCCACAGTCCAAAGACATGCAGATTAGGCTAACGGGTGTTCCCAAATTGCCCGTAGTGAGTGTGTATGTGTGTGCCCTGGAAAAATGTGCATTTATCAAGTTAATGCCACTTCCTAGCCGTGTCCGTGTCAGGTTCTGATTTCATATCACGCACATGATCAGGTGCTCTCCAGTGAGAAATATGTACACTTAGAACTTTCGAGTACAGACTGGCTGGTTCGCACAATAGTTCAGAACGTTATTAATGGGAACGGTTTGATTCCCAGCCAGTGCCAAACCCTAGTCAGTGGATGCCAAGTCAATATGAGCGGATCAGAAATCCATCCACCTCCTCCCTGGTCCAGGAAACAATTTAAAGAATTGGCTTCCTGTTTTAATTAAACACATAAATCACATATGAAGTTATCATTATTTCCCTCCACTCCAGTACAGATATCATTAGCCTGCTTATAATAATTACTGCACTGAATCCAATCATCATCCTATGTGTTATGTATAAATTCTCGATGGGTGCGCCATATGACCCAGGTGGCCCATTACAGCCCTCGTTTCCCTACTGATAGCTGATGTGTTAATTTCTTAAAAATTGTCTCTCTTCACATAAAGCTGCTCCACTATGTTGCCACTGTTGGGGCCTTGACCCCATCTGCTCCAGAGGTGCTGTATAATGGCTGACCCTGTGCTCTGAAGAATTTCACTGTACGTATTATAATGTATATGTGGCAAACAAAGGCTTAACTTAAACTCAGAGTTCCCAGAGCATGTTGTTTTGATTCATAAAGGGAGCAAAAAACTACCCATAATGCATTTAGAGTCTCTTGTCCGAAGAAAATAATTTACAGGAGTCAGGCTTAAATTAGAAGAATAATACTAAAGCCTTAATTTAAAATAAGAAAATCATATTATCTGGGTGGCACAGTGGTGTATGGGTTTGCGCTGTCGACTTGCACCTCCAGGGTCCGGGTTTAATTCCCAACCAGGTTCAATTCCCTGTGTTATTGTTCCATCAATTATTTTTTTTTTCTTCGGTGTAATCATTAATTAAATATTCTAGAAGCAAGACCTATTTTACTATCATATGTATAATTACTTTTTTCCACCTGCCCCTTGGTGAGGGTCTCCTGCTAGACATGGAGTTCTACAGATGCTGAGTTGGTGTATGTGTAGCGGTGTGATAAAGGTCATCCTGCATCACTGTTCTCCACTCTGCTGATCATAAAGCCTGACCTTATAGGGATTAGAAACCGGCTGAATCACATCCCTCAGGTGAGCTTCTACATGTTTCATTTTTCAGAGAGGAGAGAGACAAAGCATACTCCATACATCTTACTGTCTGATTCATTTTGCATACAAACAGAAGCAACTATTGGAAAATGTCGTGAAAAATTAAGTATTTTATGATACATACACAAAAGCATAAAATGGTTGTTTGTTGCACTTGTATTTCATTTCTTTATTTTATTTTGTTTTGTTTTATTTGTTTGAGAAAGGAAAATGTTATTTCTTAACCCTGTCACATACTGTATGTTCAAATATATTCTAAACATTCTGTTTTATATTAAATGCATGTATCACAGTTTTATCAAAATTGCAGTTAGGACTATTAGGACTATTAACACTGCAAACCCCTGACTGTATATCACAAACCTCACCTGAATCACCCCATTTTATTTAAAATATCTAATGTGGAACCTCAAAAGTGCTTTATAGTATCATTCATTCATTTTCTATATCACTTTATACAGGGGGTCTCCAAGGGGAAACTTTGGGCACCAGACGGGGTACACCCTGGACAGGGTGCCAATCCATCACAAACCACACATTACAGGCAGTTTGGGCATGACAATTAACCTAATCTGCATTTTGACTCCTAAGAAGAAACCGGACTACCCAGAGAAAACCCGCTAAGAACATGGAGAACACACAAACTCCACACACAAAAAAAAACTGAGGCAGGAATCAAACCATCAACCATGGAGGTTAGGCTTGATATGAAAATACATATATTTTCAAAATTAGTAATTACCATATTTTTTTATGATTCAAGAGACATCTGCCATTTCTGGTTCTATGGAACCAAATGAAATATTATTGAGTAATACCAAAATCCTACCACAAGGGGGCGGAAACGCACCAAGTAAAGATGGTAAATCAGGAAAGCGCTTTTTTTTTAAATGCGTGAATATTTCGTTACACAATCAACTGATGTTAATTAAATGGTTAAATCTGCAGTAACAATATCAAGGATATTGTAGTTCTCGTGATTGTACACGAGGAAAGATTTAGTCAAACTATTTGTTATTCGTAAATGCATTTGTAAATTATGTGACTCATACACGAAGTTCGTTTATTATTATTATTATTATTATTATTATTTCAGCATTAAGGCGCTGCATATTTTATTACAACGCGCAGGTTTTATTTTGGAAACTGGAACAAACCCCACACAGTAATTTATAACAACCCTAACGTAACGTGATGCTGGCACGTGCGCATCGTCCAGCGGCGGAGTCGCGTTAACGTGCCGACCCGTCATTTAAATATTCTCCGCACGTGCGGCACGTCCGACCAATGAGAGCGAAGTAAAGGTGGGCACAGCCGTGTGACATCAGAGGTCCGGGTTACCGGCTCAATCCCAAACGGCATGCTATGGGATGTGTAAGGCACCTACGTATGCTACGCAGAGGCGTAGTGAAGCTGCTTTCGTCGAAGTGCACTAGCACAGGGATGAAGAAGTCGTTTTGGATTGAACCCTTTGATCTGGAACTTCTGGGAAGCTGAAGAGCGAGAGAGAGAGGGAGAGAGAGAGTGAGAGATAGATATAGATAGAGGCAGAGGCAGAGGGTCAGGAGGAACTGGATTACCGGGGGGCACTTACACCAGAAGGTGATCAGGTTCTGAGCGATTTGGGATCATGGTAGTGAATTCGGTGCACTGGTTTCGGAAAGGACTGCGACTTCACGACAACGCCGCGCTGCAGGAGGCGTTAAATGGCGCGGACACCGCGCGCTGTGTTTACGTTCTGGATCCGTGGTTCGCGCGAGCGGCTAACGTCGGAGTCAACCGGTGGAGGTGAGCTGCACGAGCGCGCGAGTACACACGCACACACACACTGAAGCTTATTAGATCTGCTCCAGCTCTTAGCTAACTTGGCTAACTCCAGTCCCTTGTACAGCTGGTAAACAACTCAGGACACGCCTCCGGTCTAAAAAAAAACAAACAAACACACACAACAACAATAATTTTATTAAGTAAATCCTTAACTTGGTTAAAATGTTTAGTTTGATTTTTCCTTTAGATTTTACTCGAAAGTAACTCCATAAAATAGGTTTTAATGTCTTCAATTAGATAAGAAAAGCGAAACAACACCATTCGGTCGTGTCTCAAATCACGTTCTCTCTTTTACGAAAGTGCGCGAGGTGCGTGCGAAATCGTAAATGTGATGATGTGTGAACAAGTGCCCGGATGTAACCCTCGCGCACTTCAAGTGCTGTTTTTTGGGATGCGGCCGCTGGCTGCTTTAAGAAAGTGATTCTGTACTGTACAGTGCTCTGGTTTGGTGAGATAAGATGTTAATATAATAATTATTGTTTATTGATTCTTGATTAGGGTGGCACAGTGGCGTTATTACTCAGCATTGTTTCCTTGCACCTACAGGATCCGGGTTCGATTTTCTGTGTTTGTATGTTTTCTCTGTGTTTGGTGGGTTTACTCTGGGTACTCCAGTTTTCTCCCACAGTCCAAAGACATCCTGATTTGATTAATTGATTTTTCTAAATTGCCCGTAGTGTGTGAATTAGCGTGTTAGTGTGTGTATGCCCAGCAATGAATTGATGGATTGTACCCCGCCTCATGCCTCAAGACTCCTGAGGTAGGCTCCAAGCCCCCCTATGACCCTGTATACAGGTGGTATAGAAGATAAGTAAGTGAGTAATTCCTGGTTATTGAATTATTGATTATAATATTAAAATATAATAATAATTTTAGTTGTAATAAATATAATAATAATATAATATAATAATTTTGTTTGGAAATTACCACTCATGGTGGTGGACAGAGGTTAGAAAAAATATGTTCATAATACTACTATAAACATGTTTGGTGTAAGAAGGAAGTCCAGAAGAATATTCATGTTGTCGCATCAAATTGTTATCTTGGCAATTGTTATCTTAGTTTGAGGAGTTCGGACTGAGGACAATCTGGTCTAAGTGAAGATCTTACCACTACCACTAAAAAAAAACAATCAAAAATAATCTACCTACCTATAGAACCAGGGGCATTGGTGGCTCAGTAGTAGGTTTCTCGCCTGTTATCCAGAAAGCCCGGATTCAATTCCCAGCCACTGGATGAAGTGCCGGTCCCAAGCCTGAATAAAATGGATAAAATAGGATAAAATGGATAGGTTGCTGTCTGTGGTTCTGTACTGACCTGACTGTCTGCTGTAAAAAGGAGCAGCCAAAAGACTACAACATATATATATCTTTAAAGAATATATAGTTGTAGAGAAACGCATAGTTAACAACTGTTAAACTGTGTATGCATTTTTGGGCTCCTTTGTGCTCATTTTTGGGCTCACTACATCTTATTCTATGGTTTTCCCTGAGTATTATTTCTTTCTACACTGTCGAACAATGCTGAAGGCGTCCAAAATATATAATAATCTCCTTTAAACAGTTATTATTGAACAGTTGGTATCTGCTACTCTACGCTCTGTAAATCCTTTATACCGGCTCTAATTTAAGGTTCTGGTTGTAAATTGGTGATTTCTGAAGCTGGTGACTCTAAATGAACTTCTCCTCTGCAGCAGAGGTACGTTTTGGTCTTGCTTTCCTGTGAAGGTCTTCATGAGAGCCAGTTTCATTATCATGGTGCTTGATGGGTTTTACAAACGCACTTGACACAATACTGTTCTTGTAAGAAATGTCCCAGAACAGCTGGTCTTAAGGTCTTAAAATAACAACTGACTGCTGTTGCTGTTGTTTAATAACTTGTTATTTCGGAGTTATAAAAAAATCCAATACAGTCGAACCCTTGATTGTGAGCATAATTCATCTTGTAAGTGTGCTTGTAGATTAAAATGCTCGTATTTCAAAGTATGGAATTTCTCCCATAAGAAATAATGAAAACTCACACAGTTCGTTCCACAGCCCAAAAATATTCATATAAAAATAATGAATACAAAATATAAAGAAAAAATAAAACTACAGTAATTAAGGAACCATTATCTCAGTTCTGATCATGTGACGCTTGGCGGACAAAGCACAGTACTTGTATATAAAGACCTTACTCGTTTAACAAGTCAAAATGTATTAAATTTTGTTCCACTAGCAAAACGCTTGCAGACCAAATTACTTGCAATCCAAGGTTTCCCTTGTATTGATCTAAAATGTAGAAGATGAATCCAAACTTTTGACTGATGCTGTATGTATATATAAAAACAGCAGCTCTGAAAGTATTTCCAGCTTCAGGGCGAATAATAGGATCTTTTAATGAGCTTGATCTAATACAATATTATTATTGTCAAACACTTTACACAGGGACGTATATGATCGACCTTTTACAAAAACTTGTTAAAAAACAATGTTTAAATTTAAAGAAAGCCTTTGTTTTAAACATATACTGTAAAGTATGTTTAACCATGTTAAATTTGTTTCCCTCCACATATCCCAGCTTGTTTTTTAGTTTAGGATCAGAGCACAGGGTCAGCCTTGAAAAAGCACCCCTGGTACAGAGAGGGAACACACACACACACACACACGCACACACACACACACACACACACACACACACACACTGCCTCCGTCAACCTTCTGATCAGAGCATTAACTGTTGAGCCGCTGCTGCTCTGACAGTCGATAGGGTGACGTTTTCTATGTGCACATGTTTATGTAAACATTGGGTATGTGAAGTGTCCAGTGTCAGAGCCTTACTCCAGTCACAGCTAAAGCTGCAAATCTAAGTTTTCAGACACAGAAAAGTAGAACATCTGAAGCGATTTTGTTTAATTCTGAAAGGTTTTTCTCTGTAATAATATTAATTTCAAGATAATTTTATTTTTAAAATCTTTCACATCACTTAGAATGAATGTTAGAATAAAAAAAAAATCCCTTGTTCTGTAATAAATAGATTGCAACACTTTAGAACATTGTTATTGAAAATTATGTTTTGATGTGAGAACTGCACCCCTGCATCGCCACCGTTCCTGATTACACCTCATCCCTGACAGGTCTTTTGGCTTTTGGTGTTTAACACATCTGGAACCGGTGTTGTTTATTTGTAACCCTACAGATTTCTGCTAGAGTCGTTAGAGGATCTGGATACGAGTTTGAGGAAGCTGAACTCGAGGCTGTTTGTGGTGCGAGGGCAACCCACAGATGTGTTTCCCAGACTGTTCAAGGTCAGTATGTTCACCCTATTCTGGATGCTCTCTGCAGTAAGAACTTGTAGTAACAGGTTTATTACCATGAAGGTTTTGGTGTGCAGAAAACATAAAACACATTCACGGTGGATAAGAGTTCACTGCAGTTAGTTCTTGCTATTCTTATTCTTGTTGTTACACTTCTTTTGTTACTGCATTTTGTTCTCCCATTTGCACCTTTTTTTTGTCACTGTCACTTTTGTTCTTAGAGTTTTCACTTTTATTCTCCTATTTGCAACTTTTTTATAATTTTTACTCCTGTTCTTGCAATTTTAACTTTTTTTCTTACAGTACATGAGCACCTTTTTTTTTTACATTTAAAACTCTTTCACAATTCTGGCTCTTGTTTCCCCATTTGCAACTTTAATTGTTATAATTCTAACTCTTATTCGGCCAATTCTTTTCTTTTTGCAATCCTGACTTTCGTTTTCCAACCGTAGTTTTTTTTCTGGAATTTGTGACTTTATTATTTTTTTTAATTGCTACATTTAATGCTGACGTTTCTTGCAGTTCTGACTTTTTCTCAAATTTCAGATTTTTTTTATTTCTTGTAATTCCAATTTTTTCACAAGTTCTTCACTGTATCAGGTGGCAGCCCCTGCTCTGCAGCATGTTAGCCAGAAGTCTTTACACATTGTAACTGAAAATGCATAAAATCAATTCACACAGTAACAAAATTACACAGATGAAGCAGCAGTGGTGTTAGTCATACACTAATAGTTTTAAACTTCAGACTGACAGCATCGTTAACAGTGAGCGGATGCACCAGGAATGTTGAATGGTGGGCATAATTACTGACCACGAAACTGTTAGAAGATACACTTGATGGACGGGAATGCAGTGAATTTATAAGCATGGGGAATTAAGGAAATAAAGCTGGAATTTTAATAAACAGTCAGAATTCTGTCATATAAAGTCAGAATTACACACAAAAGATGTTAGAATTGTGGAAAATAAAGTTGTGGGGACTTTCTTCTGTAAACAGTCACTTCCCAGTTAAACATATGAACATAAAGTGAAAGTTAAGGTGCTAGCTAGGCAAATGTCTAATTAAAATTTTGTTAATCAGATACACAAATATACACAGTGTGGCAAGCAGTGAAATGCTTATTAACTCTGAGTAGCATAATAAAAAAATTGGGCTGAACATGAAAATAATTCACTAGAAAAATACAATTACTGATAGAATTTGAAATTTCAAAACATACATTAAGTTGCAAAATAAAAAAAGAGAGAAATTCACATTACTTAAACGCAAATTACTTAAAATTGCTTAACGTGTTATACCTTTTGGGTTAAGTTGGTAAACAATATTGTTTAGGTAACAAACATAGCATGGTGTGTAATCATCTACACATTTGTTTCTTATTTTACAAAACTAACTAACCAACTCGAAATACAATGTGCTGCGTAAATAATAAAACATGAAGGAATGGAATAAATTGTATTCAGTGTTTTCATGTTGTGGAACATCCATGAGACAATTTATTTACTCTTACGAGCAATGATGATGAAACACAGCTTGTCTCTTCTGTCCTGAAGACTTTTCCATGAAAACTGATACATCACTAGTTTAAGTTTGTTATTGCTGTAAAGCGTATTTGCTCCCATGAGCTTTTCCCTGTTCCAGAGGCAGAAGTTCTGGTTATTGGTTTTCTCTCTAAAATTCTAGATATAAAAATGATTGATCTTGCTATTTTTGAAGGTCGGCTTTAAACCCACTTAGTGAGTTCTTTCTCTTTGATGCGTGCTGTTAGGAAATCAGGTGGGAAGCTGGATGCCGTCATCCGCATATCAAATCCTTACATCTTTTTATCCGTGTTCCTTTGTAGCGACGTAATAAAAACGAGGCAGTTTTGAAAACGTGACGTGTGTCAGTAGAACTCCAGTAGGGAGAAAGGTGCATCTGAAGGTTACTCATTCTTTTTGTCTAACAGCGCATCCCCCCAGACACACACACCCACACAAGTGTTTCATCCTGGCTTAGCTGTTGTCCTAAACGCAGTTGTCATGGTTACTAAACAGTTAACAGAACCCGAATGATGAGTAATCCAATTGTAGTGAACCAGTTCAATGACTTGAGTCACGGGTTGTTGTTTTTTTAATCCACAGTCTAAAAGTCCCCAAAAAAATTCTATTTAAAAGTATTGGAACAGATTTAAAGATGAATGAGCTCTCATTTACTACTGCATGTAAAAATGAATAATTTACATAGTTAAAAAAACTTCACACTTTCATAGGTAAGTAAAAGTATAGGAAAAGAGTATTACATTATAAAATACTTAATATTTTGTTACGTACAGTATATCTTGCTTGCAATCACTGCATCAAAGAAGTGGTTAACTTAAGTCTTTGGCAATCCTTTATTTGTGATCCTTCTACAGTTTTCTACCGCAGTTTCTTTCAGTTGTTTGTTTTAAGGTCATGTCTCGATTCTGTCTCTTTGGCTATGTTTACACTGTCATGAAATGTGACCCAATTCTGATTTTTTGCTCATATGTGACACATATCGGATATGTTTTATGTCTGTGTAAACGGGAAAAAAACGCATGCATTCCCCCCAGCCCCCCCTTTTTAATGCTTATTTGGGCTAAATAACATTAAGAAATCAGTATTTGGTGAATGAAGCATATGCACAGGCTGCAATTATGCCGTTTTTTTTCTCCTCCTCTGTTTTAAAACCATGGTGACGTTTCATTAACTTTGCATATATCACAGAGCGTCAAGCATACTTCACCTTCATCTATCTTGGCTAGTGTGTAGCGCAAGTACCTTCCTTTAAGTATGCGCGATGTTTCAGATGGTATGGCAAGTGTAAACACGTTTATCGGATATGGTCAAAAAATCAGATACAGGTAACAAATCAGAATTGGGCATTGAGACCTGCAGTGTAAACGTAGCCTTTGTCAGGAAGGAAATTCATGTTCAACTGCTGATTGACTTTTTGTCTCATATTCATCTTTTGATCTCGAAGCCAAATGTCTGTGTATACCAAAAAAAACTAAGACAATATGCCGTGCTGTTTTAATACATATACAGTAAATGTATGTATATAGGGGACTATATTAGCACACTGTAATGGAGATTAACCAATCCACTTTTAAAGATGATCAACGCCCAGGCCAGATATTTACATTTACTGCCTTATCCAGGCCGACTTACATTTATCCTATTATACATCAGAGCATTTGACAGGTGAGGGTCTCGCTCAAGGCCCCAAAAGTGGCAGCATGTTGGTTCTGGGGTTTGAACCCATGACCTTCTGATGACCATCTTAACCACTAAGATACTCTTTCCTCTACACCATGTCACCACAAACTCCTCAGGCAGTTACACGAAATATGCGTCCAGCAAAGAATACCAAAACACACCAGGCATATGGAACATTTATGTTACTAGCTATTACTGTAGAAGTAATAATGTACTACAACAATGCTGTTTCAGAATGGTGAACTTATTTGGCCTGAATCGAGCAAAAAAACAACAACATTTAAATGCTTTGAATTAGGTTAAGAACTGTCTAACACATAAAAATTGAAAGGATGGCGCTAAACTGTCACCTTTTGACAGAAATGTGAATCATATCATAGAAATAGAAACCACAATTATGTTGAATAATGAATACAAAAGCATTTCCACACACACACACACACACACACTGCAACAAGAACTCACAGGATTGGGAATTAACAGCAGGGTTCCTACACTTGTTAGTGAGACTAATCAGAAAAACAGCTTCACTTTGCTACAGAGCATAAATATTGGACTTTGGAGCAATGTGCAAAGGTTATGTGGTCTGATGATTCCAGACTGACCCTATTCCAGAGCGAAGGGTAAGAAGCAATGCACCCATCAGCCTTTGGAGGCAGTGTTATGATCTGGGGGGTACACATGCTTTCAGACTGCCCCGTGCTGTACTTTTTGAAGTTGGTGCAGTCTGCACATGTTCTGCCACTGAACAATTGGTGTACTTAATTACATGTAATGCCGCCGGTAAGGGCAAAAGAAGTACAGGTTTTTGCTCTATTTTTTTTTCTTAAACCAATCTCTCTCTCTTACTCTCTTTCAGGAATGGAAAGTGACTCGGTTGACCTTCGAGTATGACTCCGAGCCGTACGGTAAGGAGCGGGATGGTGCCATCATTAAAATGGCCCAGGAGTTCGGTGTGGAGACGATCGTCAGGCACTCTCACACCCTCTACAACCCGGACAAGTGTGTGACAACACGCAATCCCTCTTTACTCCACATCGACATGCACATAAAAGCGCATTGAGTTAACAGTTCATCAGATACACTTTTCCATTTTCACTCAGATTGTGCTTTCTACACTGAGTTATATAAATCGGGAATGGTACAATATTACAGCAGATGGTAATAAGCATTTGGATACTGTATTTAAAAAAAATGTGATGCCAATTTTGGATTGGCATTATTTATTTAAGCCATACAACACTCTGGAATAAGAACGACAAATGCCGCTGTCGGATTGTATAACTGCGGTGTGTCCAGTCCCTCTCAGTTAAAAGGAAAGTCCTAATGAGTGCCAGCATGCCTGAGTATGAGCTATCACTCTTATATAAATGGATTGGCGTGTTTAAAACCCACCGTGCACGAGGACGAGCTCAGAGCCCGAGAGGGGCCACTGTGTCCGCACGGTCTCTAACAGTCTGTGTCCTCTGCTGGAGGATAAGTGTAAATGCAGGTCACACTGAGCACCATGTGCTGAGCTGAGTGACAAGCTCTCTGTCACAGCGTGTACCAGCAAGGCAGCATGAAGAGCAGTGCTGGAAAGCTGGGGATGTAATCCAGGATAGAGCACATGCTCCAGCTGCATGCATTCACCTAGGCACTTATACACACACACACACACACACACATGCAGCAGCCTCCTGACTACAACCTGAGAGAGAGCTGTTGCACAAGATCAGATCGTCTCAAGGGTTACACTTAGTCAAAATTGTAGATTAACGATCATAAATGGACTGTCACATTTTATTGAGCCAAATTAAGAACAAATTTTTTTTATTAAACTTTATTTATATAAATGATTTTTGATGTGTGTGTGTTTGTGTGTGTGGGTGTGTGTGTGTGTGTTCTGGGATGGGCTTCAGGCCCTCCTGTGATTCTTTTTTTTTTAATAATTAATAAAAGTATTGACGAATAATGAATTGATGAACTATTCCAATTTATTTTTTATTTGATATGACAATAAAAAGACGAACAGTCCAGCCTGCTTATAATATTACTTGGTTGATCATAAATAATAATTTTCAGTTTTGTAGCTATACTCCAATTACCCATAACATTATGACCACCTTTTCTTTTTTTTTCTATCAAAACACCTATATTATAACCTGTGGATTTTGGCATCTTTCTTCTGAAACAAGAATAAACTTTTTCTTCAACTTGAGCAGTAGATTTTTTTTTTTTGTATCAGACTACACGTACCTATCAAGGAATTAAAAATGGAGAACCAGTGATGGGGTCATGGGAGGCCGAGGCTCACTCATGCACATTGAGAAGCAAAGGCTTTGCTGTGTAGTCTGATCGAACAGAACAGATATTTCAGCTCGAATTGCTGAAAAGGGGTAACACTAGTTCCTGTAGAATGGGGTTAGAACACATAGTGCATCACCGTTTTTGTAAAAAAGGGGGACCTACTCAACATTAGGGGTTGGTCATGATGTTATGGCTGATAGGTGTGTATGTACCATCTCAACGCATTTAGGAAGCACAACTTGGACCGTTCTGTGAGTAATTTTACAAGTCAAGTTGCAGCTTAGATAGATAGAGTTTACTATTTAATGCAACAATTTTAAAATGCATTCACTAATTTCAAGTAGACTATTATGGCTACGCAGTTAAATAACTTGTTTTTTTGTCTGTTCCGTTCAGGATAATTGAGATGAACAACAACAACCCGCCTCTGACCTTCAAACGCTTTCAGGCCATCGTGAGCCGCCTCGAGCTGCCCAAGAAGCCGCTGCCCACCATCATCCAGGAGCAGATGGCCAGCTGCAGCGCGCAGGTCTCGGATAACCATGACAAGCATTACGGCGTGCCCTCACTGGAGGAACTGGGTGAGGAGCTCGTGTACACAAACTTGTCTAGCTAACAATAATCAAAAATGATGGCTCGTGTTCTAACATACAGTAGTACTCATTTAACTATTGAATTTTTAAAGATAACAAGCAGTTTTTCTTAATTGTTAGTTTTTTTTTTACTGTATTTAAAAAAAAATATATGAGTTTATATTCACTTTTAAAAGGATTGCATAAATGTTGTACGAAAAATTTCTTTTGCATGTCGTACAGGATCATACAAGAACTCAAATCGCATGTGATAAATGTGCGTGTGTTTTATGTCCATCAGGGTTCAAAACTCAGGGCGATGGTGTGCCAGTTTGGAGAGGTGGTGAAACAGAGGCTCTGGAGAGACTCAATAAACACCTGGACAAAAAGGTGAATCCCACAATGGAACCCGCATTAAAAAAAAAAAAAGACAGAAAAAACAGACCATTGACAATTATAATAATAATAATAATAATAATAATAATAATCACTTTGTTTATCTAAACGAACATTTTAAGCATTTTCAGCTCGACTGAATCCAGATGTTAACTCTGATTGTTTGTTTGTGTATTGTTTAGGCATGGGTGGCTAATTTTGAGCGTCCCCGAATCAAGGCTCACTCGCTGTTGGCCAGCCCCACCGGTCTGAGTCCATACCTGTGCTTCGGCTGCCTGTCGTCTCGAGTGCTTTATTACCACTTGCGTGAACTCTATATGAAGGTCAGTGCATAATTTTTTTTTATTAGTGAAATACATCGTTAACAGTTACGCTAATTTATACTAAAATGCTGATGATGAAATACAAGTTTTTTTATTTGTTACATACAAAACCATACTCAGTGAAATGCTTATATGGCTGTTTGTGATCTGAAAAAGGAAAAAAGGAAGTTAGGAGGCAAAATGCTAATAGGAAAGAATAAAATATAAAATCTTCATTTTATTAATTATGGCTGGTGAAGAAATGATTGTGCTATTGTAACACAAGTGATACCAGGAACTAACTTGTTTGTTAAAGAAAATATGATGATGATGATGATGTTTATGTCCCTCCTTCCTAGCTGCGCAGGCGCTCCAGTCCCCCTCTCTCACTGTTCAGGCAGCTGTTATGGCGCGAGTTCTTCTACACTGCGGCCACCAACAACCCCAACTTCGACCGCATGGAGGGAAACCCCATCTGCGTCCAGATCCCTTGGGACCGGAACCCCGAAGCGCTTGCCAAGTGGGCCGAAGGAAGGACGGGCTTCCCCTGGATCGACGCCATCATGTGCCAACTGAGACAAGAGGGTTGGATCCACCACCTAGCGCGTCACGCCGTGGCCTGCTTCCTCACACGGGGAGACCTGTGGATCAGCTGGGAGAGCGGCATGAAGGTACGACCTGAAGTTCTTGAGAAGGGGATGTGTTCGTGTGGATCTGCATGTCGGATATAAACATCATGTGTTTATTGCGTACAGGTGTTTGAGGAGCTGTTGCTGGACTCTGACTGGAGCGTGAATGCTGGAAGCTGGATGTGGCTTTCCTGCAGCGCTTTCTTCCAGCAGTTCTTCCACTGCTACTGTCCAGTGGGCTTCGGACGCCGCATCGACCCCAGCGGGGACTACATACGGTAAGGCAGATGACTTTTTATTAATCATGATACATAAACTAACTTATAAACCTTTTTTGAATAATGGACAACGAACATGTGCTTATAGATGTGTGCAATTTAAGGACATCAAAATTCTTATGTTCTTTTCTATTGTTTACTTCTTTACACTATATGCAGAGTCTTTAAATTCATACTTATTTTTATTTCATTGTGCATTCGCAAAATATTAGTTCAGGCATGCAGGATTATTGGAATGAACGTGGAAAGGTTTCTCAGTCTTGACCTCTATATGAAGTAAAGCGTAGTTGGTGTGGGGGCGAATGTCTGTAGATAAGTAACAGCTGGAACTTCTGGTTTCATCAGTGTTCCACAACAATAAACTGAAATAAAACAAACATCATTAAATTCTATGATGTGGGGTTTCATTTAGTTAATTTAGATTTTTTGTGTGTGTGTGTTTGCAAATGCAAAACTGATTCAATGCTGTGCTATAAGCAAGAAATAAACTTTATTAAAGCTTTTTCTAAAAAGTTTCACATGTGATACAGTAAGAAAAGGCTGCAGGTTGCTTTCAACAGTACAGTGTGTTGTGTAAGTGATATAAACAGTTAGAGCCTCTCAGCACATGATTAAACTGAGCTATCACAACTAAAGAATGGTGTGTACGCTCACTATACTGTCAAAGACATTAAAGTCGTTAGGTAAACACTTCATGTAAATGTCCTGGAACACCGTGTGCAAAGCTTCTGTGAATTGTTCTTAAATATTTACTCTTGAAATGGATTTATAAGGCTAATAAATGAGTGAATGAGTAAGAAAAATCCCTGGGAGATTTTATTATTTTATCATAATTGATCTCACCATCTTAAAAAAAGATAGATAGACAGACAGACAGAACATACACACATACACAAACATACAGTGCCTGGCCCAAAAGTCATCATTTTGATTTAAATAAGCAATCGCAGTGGTTGGTTGCCAGTTAAGACATCAGGACGTTATGGACAGGCTTGTTTGTCCGGCACATTCGGTGGGTCCTTAATCAGATTTAGGATGTGAAGAGTTTGGCTGTTGGGTCAGCTTTTTTCTCATATTTACCAAAACCGATTTATTTCGTTTTGCTGTTAAAACCCCATACAAACTGACGGTTTTTTAAGACTTCTAGAAACTTTTTAAAGTCCTATTAAGACTTGTTAATGTTTTTTAACATCATTCCAAGCCTTTTTAATCATAAAAAAGTAATATTTTACTTTTTTAATTTTTTATATTTTAGTTGTTCATTTAGAAGGCTGCATCAGTATCAAGATGTCTGTTTAACACCCCAACAGTAGGTGATATAACAGGAACAGATATCTGTTATGTCAAAGCTTATGGTCCTTGTCTGGCTTTTTTCTTTTTTGTGGATGCGATTTCCTAAACATCACATATTATATATTTCTTTTTATGATTTCTCTTGATAGCCTTTTGAATATTTTTAAATAGCCATAGCAAAAAAAATAAAAAACATGAAAAAGTCTTGGAGATAGTGGGAATGTGAAAAGACATGTTAATGGTTATAAATATCTCTACAGAATAGATTCCTTAAAATTTTCTTATACCTCCGACTCTTTGTGCAATACAGAATTATGGTTATTTGTTCTTGTTCTGTGTTTTTTTCCCCCCACACAATTTAAATTAGCATGACGTAAAAATACTTCTAAATTCTAATAAGTTTTCTAGCTGCGCTACTGCTGATCACCTCCTGACTTACATCAGACCTCTCAAACAAACATTTAATAAATGTGACAGGTGTGAGCGTCAGTGCGTAGAATGAGGGTTGTTTATTAGGCGCTTTTCAGAAAATGTGATCAAAGGTCACAGCTACAGTTTAACACCAGGTCAAGGGAACTCTGTAGACAGTGTTCAGGTGTGTGTTAGTTTCAACACAGAGACAAATTGACATACACTTCTAAACTAAAGCGTAAGAGTTATTAGCTGTTTAGGCTAGGTATGTGTTTTGATCACTGTTACAGTAATAAATAATCTGAAGATTACTGAAGACTCATTTTCTACATTCCGGGAATTTTAAGACACAAATACATTGAGAGGAAAAAGTAACCATAGTAAAGGCCAAGTCATTGATATGTTGGAAGAAAGAAAAAAAAAAAAGTCAGGATGTACAGTATAAGGACAGAACTCCTTCTGTCGTCACGTCTTGTGTCCATCCTCACCTCTGAGAAACCTTTTTTTATTATTTAAAATAGAATTTGTTTTACATAAAATTTGTTACCCAGTAACGTAATTACTATTAATAGCAAAGAAGTTTAATTTCAGAGTTTCGCCTATTTTTGCAGTTTAGCCGTGTCATTTACGAGTTTTGACAAATGTCTACTGTGGAAAAGCTTGAAAATTACAGTATGCTAAAACTGTGATCAAACTTTAAATGCTTAAAGACAATTCACTGTAGGGGAAATGATGATGGCCATGGGGCTGGTTGCTGAAGCATTAGTGGCATAACTGATTTCTAGTTGAATTATGATTTTGTTTTCTATTGGCTGAAGGTTCATGAATTCATACAAGGTGGAACTGCATTTTCTGGCTTTCTTGGATTTCAGTGATTACAATAATTAATCACACAGGATTATCGCCGCATTGATCCTTTACTGTTAGGGACACGTGTAGTAAATTTAGATAGCTAATGTTCTCCGTATAGTTTTTCCGATGCTGTGAGAGTCAACTGCAGAAAATGCGTAAGGGACTCTGTGAGTCGTGCCTAGGAGTTTTGAACATTCTAATATAAACTGACACCCTGGAATCCCCGCCCCCTTGCCAATTAACATCTGTTTTAATGGTAATGATGATTTAAAATGAAGGATATTCTGGTTAATAATGTTGGCACCTCTACATGGTTGTTTTTTGTTTGTTTGTTTGATCATTTTTATTTACAATGCACAGGAGATATGTTCCGGAGCTGAAGGACTACCCGAGCCGTTACATCTACGAGCCGTGGAACACACCAGAGTCTATTCAGAAGGCAGCAAACTGCATTGTGGGAGTCGATTATCCCAAACCTATGATAAACCATGCAGAGAGCAGCCGGCTCAACATCGAGAGGATGAAGCAGGTCTATCAGCAGCTCTCGCACTACAGAGGCCTTAGTGAGTCCCCTCTCTCACACACACACACACACACACACACTCACATTTGTTTGCACCCTTTTGGAAGAAACCCTTTAGTGCAGTGTCAAGTACTGTTACAAAACTCTAATGCTCTATTTTTGAAGCTCTTTTTTGACACACACACATTTGTTCTTTAGTTCTTTGTAAAAGGAAATGAGGTTGTGTATAAAAGCATGACGGTAATGATGAATTTAATAGCTTACACAATCAGCCTTTTTAGGGCTGTATTTTTCACCTAATGGAGTAATTACCTCAAGTTTTAGAAGGTCTTTTGACCTCCATTATTATTGCGAATTAGATAACAGTGCTTTTAGGTGCTTGCATCTAACCTTGGCTTAGAACATCTTAATTTGAACTCAAGGTCTGAAGCTAACACTGCACTTTACACTGGGCCTCATTTATTAAAACTGAATACGAACAAATTGACGCCTTTTTTTCTTTATTTTTTTTCATGGGCTTTGTCTCTTTTATGCTAGAGGTTGGCACATCGGATCATTTAAGCCCCAAGGTCTACAAACCAGTTTTATGCCTCCTGCCCTTTCTGTCTCAGCCTTCGCATTTTCTAACCCGGCTTGGGCCTGCATGCGGCTTGGTCGTATGGGGCGTTAGGGTAATAGGTCATGTTCGCTGCAGCATGTAATGTTAATGAAAATCTAGCTAGTTTAGAAAGACCTCTGGGAATTTGGGTAAATTAGGGTTATTGAGAAAACCACTAATGTCAATCGATATTGATAGGTTTAGGAGGAAGTCACTACAGTTTTATGTACTGTCTGTCTATATGGTGATCCATCAGGTCTGCTAGCATCAGTGCCCACCATCCAGGAGGAGGCAGAGCCATCGATGTCGGATGACTCCCAGGCCAGCAGCAGTGGTAAGAAACACATGCAGAAGCAGCTTTTTGTGCACTTCATGTGGGATGTTTAGTAAATGTAAATGTTTAGACACACTCATAAGTGCGTATTTATAAATTGTACAGCCCCATCTGTTGAATTTTGAGATATACTAATGATTTTTCTTGATGTTTCTTGATTTTATATATATCTTTAGCGATTGCAATGAAAGAAAGCGTTTATGTTACCTTAACCTGTAAATCTCAAATAGACCTGTGTTAAAATCGTTCAGTAGTTTCTATGTGATGCGTGCACAAACAGACAAAAATTCCCCAAAACATCTTGATGTGTTCTATCACTTTATATAAATATATATATACAGTAGATAAGACATTAAGAATGCTGGTCATCTGATCCTATGAGTGAACACATGTAAATATCTGCTTAAAGCTAAAAAAGGTTTTTAGGTTGTGCCTGTATACATCCATATAAATGCATCAAAATCCATTTTCTTCAGGTGCCATCTCCTCATCCCGTCAACCACAGCTCCAGTCTGAACTTCATCCATCGCGGACGGATCCCGACCCTGATCCAGGCCAAGATCCCGATTCCGAGCCTTCGTCCTCATGCGCTCCTGCAGCCATCAGAAAGCGAGGTTGCTCCTCTGAACCTCAAACCTCTCAGAATCCTAAGGTGCAGCACACCAGCGAGATTACAGCTGAGCAGATGACACTGACAGCAAGCAGTGACTGAACAGGTGATTAATTTGTCACAACGATTATAATTTTTCTAATTTGTCCACCTGTGAATCTTTTTTTTATTCTTCTTATGAAGAATATTTTTATACCTTCCGACCTCTTTATTCTACTTAGATAATGTGTTGCTTCTGTAAATTATTCGGTAGAAGTTATTATTATTATTATTATTATTATCATTATTCTTTTAACAACAAATAGGTTTAGTATGTATTGTGGCCACCAGATTTAATGAGACTGACAAGCACAGAAGCCACACCTGTGTGTGGGGGGGGAGGACACCTCCGAGAGCTACGTAGACCACACCTTACTCATTGAGAATGACAGACCATCCCTCTTTTATAATTACACTCTTCTTGTTCTGAATAGTTGTTAGCTAGCAACTGTACGAAGAACTGAGTTGTTTAGGAAACTTCCAGTATGGTCAGAAACATTAAAGACTCAGAATCTTGTGAGTGCCCTCTAGTGGAATACCACAGGAAAACCCTGTTAGACTCGATTGACTCAAAGGACTCATGAGCTCTGTTCAGTGATTTAGAATAATTCAAATCCATTAATAGGATCGGGTTTCTCATCTCTACTGTTTGTTATAAAAGCCACGCCTCCTCTACGGTGAGTGTTAGACACAGAGTTCATACTTCCTTTTCCATGGCAAGCACCTAGACTACACGTTCTTTGCCTAGACAGACCCAGAGGCTGATAAGTAAAAAGGCGTGTGTATATATATGTGTGCGCGTGTGTGTGTGTGGTTGTGTAAATATCACACCCAGTGAACTGATTTAAATTAGTGAATCCTTACACTCCTTTACACTATAGTGCTTCATACTGGATTGCTAATCTTTGTAACAAATATCTTTTTGTCTTTTTTTTCCACCCAGGTGAAGATAAAGAGGAAACAAAAGAGGAAGACGCTCTGCAACAGGAGCAAGAGGCAGAGCTACAGCGTTTTCACTTCTCCAGACTTGCTAGTCTGTTCATTTTAAATCTGTTCAGCAAGATGGAGCTTTATTTACACGTTCATATTTAGAGTGGATGTGCTTTAACATTTAGCACAGTAATGCTAGTATCTGGATCTTTTAAATCAGATTTTTTTATTTAAAAGATTAGCATGGCAACTAAAAAAAAGGAGATTTATCAATGTTGTATTTTTTTAAATAACTGCATAATTCTAATTTCATATTATGAGCACATACCTAATGAAGACAGGAATCTTAAACATCCCTGTTGAGTAAATTGTTTTTTTTTTTACCAAGGTTTAATAGATTTACACAGTGAAGACATTTCTCGCAACATCCGAATCTCTTAGAGAAAGAATGTCCGTGGTGTTCCCCTTAAGGGCAACTACATTCCTTAATAAACATGCACCTTTACAAGCTTGAGTCTCCACCAAGCCCCAAGCTTAGAGCACTAGGGTTATTTATTTTAACTTGGGTATTTTATAAAAGAGTTTATTTAGTTGGAAAGAAAGTTGGGAAAAGTACTGCAGGGAGGACAGTGTTTTGAAATAATGAAGACGATGAAGAAAAGGCACTTTATGATGTTGCATCTGCATGGTTTATCTACAGTATAAATAAATCCATACCTTGGGCACAGAAATGCTTCGGGTGAGTTTTATTGTGATTAACCGGGGATAAACCACAAAAATGCAGGTCGCATGGTAGCAGGAATTGGGCCGCCCAGTCCTTCCTTTCCTGTGTCACTTATGCTATTCTCTCTTTATGCTAAGTAATATTTATGCTTTTACTTTTATAAGGAATCCGACTGATGTTTTCCCCCACATTCTCATTTCTCTCCTCTCATCACTCTGAATTTCGCACATACTTCTAAAAAAAACTTGTATAAAAACATTCGCACCAGGTCTCACAAGCATACATACTGAATGACGAGTTATAAGCATGATTTTCTTTAATACGTTCTTTTAGATACTGTGTAATCGCAGGTGAAATTCCAGTGACATAAGAGGAATTAAACACTCATGTAGTTTTTGTAAAATAATCCAATTTTAAGTGGTAATTGTACATAACTGCAGATGATATGTAAGAGTGCTGCGGTTATTCATTTAATGAACCGATCAAGCCGGAAATAAATCCAATTATCTGTCTGAGCGTCTCCTCTTTTTTTTTATACTTTGAAAAAGTCTAGTCATAAGATCAATGTGTTGTGCTTATCTTCTTACCCCACTAGAGGGTGACACTGCATATCCTATTGAACAGAACCTCGCCCTTCTCTCTCACAAACACAAAGCACACATTTATCTGATTTAGTTCTGCATAAAACTGATGTCACACTTTTGTTATTACCACTAAACCTGTTCATTAAACAGTATCAACTAAGTAAATTTGTAGAAATTGTTTGTTTTTTCCATTAGACATTACTGCTGCTTTAACGGTATACAAGGCGGTTCTTTGTCACACTACAGCGTTTCAACAGCTCCATTTCCTTACTTAACGTCATCGATAAGGCTGGAGATTGGAGTCTGACAGCGCGGGGAATTTTTTTTTTCATTTCTAAATTCTTAACATCATAACACTAATGCTGCCTTTGAAGAAAGGTCATGATTTGTAATCAAACCTCCGTTTTAAGTGACAAAATCAACATCACAGCATCAAGTGTAAATTGATTATTGTCATATGTGCAGTGCAGGCCTGAAAGGTCACACGACCCTACTCTACCCTGCCTCACTGCAGGTAATGAGACACTTAAGTCAATGAGAGGTCAAATGTCACACGGAGCATACAATCTGATCCACGAGGCCAGCAAGTGTTAAATTCAGGTTAAACTTAATCTTTGGAGGGTAATGGGATTTTATTAACTTTTTTTTATTATTCATTCCACGGGGCAAAAATAACAGGAATCAATTTTAAAAAAAGACCTTCGTATAGGCCTCTTCCAAACAGTTGAAATAGTGAAAGTGTCTACTGTATATATTCACAAGTACAAAAAAAGTCACGTAAATATAATTTTACATTATTTCTCATGCTATGCTGCAAAGTGATTCAAAAGGAATACCATTTAAAGGTACCGCGACATGTGGAATTATTATTATTATTATTATTATTATGTTTAAAAAATTGTATAGCATACCTCAACCAAGTGGTAGAGATGGCTCAATCAGGTGGATTCAACACATTCTGTTTATATAATATAGTGATGCTCTATTTAAAAAATTGGCAGGAAGTTTGAGGGTTATGAAAAAAGGAAATACATGACAGGGAAGTGCTATTAAAGGAAAATAATCAATGATTTGTGCACCCCATAATATTTTATCTCATAACAGCAAATCCTGGTGTGTTTTGCTCTGTTCGACACACTTTTAATTCACTAGAATATTTTAGCAATTAATGTATTAAATGCTTACTCATCATACTTTAATCTGTTTATGGTTATTTTTAATGTTCATCGTTTTGTTTTCATGTCCATGAAACAAGTTCTTGTTATCACATATAAGTATGTTAGAACATAAACAATTATAAAACTCCTTCTTGAAGACGAAGTTACAGCTACTGTTTCAAAACACTGACACTGAAGATTCCGATAAATGTTCCATAATCATGTCCTAAAAAAATGTAAACAACATTTTGTCGAATTTTGAAAATTTATGGACGATACAGTTTGTGCTGGTGCAGAAGTGTGTTATAGTGTTCATGATCTGAAAGATGTAATGTGATGATAGTCTTTCTAAAAGCCCTGTACTCGGATGGATGTCCGCATGCAGGGCAACGACTACATCTGCACTACGTCTCTGCTTGTCTTTCTTCCTCATTTTTTTGGGGATCATTCTATATTTATATACTGTTTATCATATTTTTAAAAAATATGTTGAACCCACCTGTTTGAGCCATCTCTACCATTTGGTTGAGGTATGCTATGCAAAAATGTCTCTGTACCTTTAAATGGTATTCCTTTTAAATTGCTTTGCAGTATAGCATGAGAAATAATGTAGCTTTAACGCCCAAAAACATTTGTGTTGTTGCAAGATCACACGAAAACTTTGCATTTTATGTGACTTTTTTGTATATTTAACTGTCAAGCTCATTACGGCTTCTCTGAAATTCAACGTGCAGAATTATTTTAAAACCTGGTGCTCGTAAATGAGCTATAATTTTATAGACCGTGAGAGGCAGTTCTACAGTCTGGGTGGGGTCGTGTGTTTATTTTCAGTCCTTATCAATGTCATCGATCCTGTAGCTGTTTTTTTTTTCCTTTCTGCTGCTGGCCCGAGTGTCCAAAATGTGCATGGAGGAGGAGGAGGAGGAGGAAACCTGAGCTGCATCGATCCACACCATCAGTCAGATCAGCGGCAGGCCTTTTAAAAGAACCCTGCCTCATTCTCCGCCTCTTTCTCCATCCAGTGCTGACTGTAATTGACCCTGGGAAGGACACACACACACACACACACACACACACACACACACCTACACATTAGCAGGGAGTGTCCAAGCTTCAGTATGAGGCTGCTCAGAAGATTCTGTCTTAGTAACATGTTTTGTCTGCTGTAGGATTCCCCAGGAACACACTAGGACCACACAAGTGTGTGCTTGTGTAAAAGTGTGTGTGAGTGAGTGGCGTCATTACTGCTTGGTCTCATTCCACCCCAGATGGTGCTCTGCTTGGTCATGGACTCCAGGGAGGATGGAGATGCCTGGATGGAGGAGCAGTGGGAGAAATGGTACTGCGCACACACACACACACACACACACACACACACACACACACACACACACACACACACACACACACACAGGGCCTACCAAAGAAAAGACAAAAAAAACTCTTTTTATGCACATAAAACTTTATTTCTGAAAGATTTGTATTTTAAAGTAAATGGTAAAGACTTTGTATAACGGTGTGCACTTTACTGACCTCAGATCAGCATGAAAGGCTCAGGGACAGCAGTTTAATTAGGATTAAATGATCACAGACCAGTTTGAGTTCATAGCAAAGAGATGAGCGGATGAGTTGCAAGGATGCATGATCTGCACAAAAGTATTTCGTATAAATATTTAATAATTTCAGCAAAGCAACTCTTTTTTTTTATAAATTTCTTATCTATTACTTATTATTGTTTTTAATTAAGATGCCGTCTTATCGTCTAATGAGAACCCTTTGATCTTTTAAACAATGCATGTTTTATCTTTGTTCATTTAGTTTGATAATATACTATATGAACTTATTGGTAATGTCTTTGTATTCATGTATTTTATTTTTTTGTTAAATTTTAATATATTGCAATATTGCTATAAAGGTTTGCAAACAATATGCTGTGTAATGAGGGATTTGATTACGATCATACCATCATTATTAATTATGTCACAACAAACTTTTCTAATTAATCACCAACTGCACAGATGACCGGAGATTACCTGCATATAAAGTTTTTTAAATATATATGCATTTTACTGTTTATCTAGGTGTTGCGATAATGAGGGAGTGTTTTTACAGTTATTTTAAGATTTCCTTCTGATGATGCATTCTGTTGAGAACTTGAGGAATGTATTAAACACTGTATGTTTCCATTTTTTGCTTTTATGCATTACAGATATATTCTGTAGTCATGATGAAATAAATTATGTTTAAAGTTGCATCAAAGAAAAAAGTGCTGCAGCTTTGCAGTTTCTACTGTCTCCATGATTTTGTGCAGTGAAGAACCTAGAGTAGGTCCCACCCATGGCGTCAGTCAGTCGTCCCAAGACCTGCTTTATGCAAACCCTACATTATTGTGCAAAAAAAAGGAAAAACTTTAATATGTTATTTGTGCATATATTATAGTTATTTAACATATGTAAGAAAAATATAGGAATGCAACTTTCATGCTTTTCTGTAGTCCAGCTTTTTTTAAACAAGTACACATATATATTTATTGTTTGTATGATTTTTGTTTTATTCTAAGGCTAAAAATTATAAGAACGTTTTTTTTTATTATCGATGAGTGTTTTTTATTTTGTTGATGTGTGATAATGGGACAGTAAGCACGTCTGGGAAAGATTTACAGTTGCAGATTAATTTGCTGCACTAATGCACATGAGATTATACGCTTCTGGAGACGGTGCATCATCCTCATCCATCATTTCCTCCTCAAGCTGAACATTAGTAGGACTCGGCTCATATCACGGCTCCTAATTTGCTTAGAGACAAACTTTAGACCCTGAGCTCAATATTTGTTTCAAAGGATCTGTTCTTATACTGTATGTTGCTGAAGGTCCCATGAATATTTGTACCAGGGTGTACCTGGAAGGCATGTTAGATATGAGCTACAGTATTTACAATAAGAGACAAAGATTCTTAATCGTTTAAACAATTTATTCGCTGTTGCTGCATTTCTGGATATTATGGATACTACTGGTATTAAAAATCTGTAAACTTTAAAAAAAGCAACTTTATATACATTTCTACAGCACTTTGGCCTCGCATCTCCAGGGTTGAGGTCTTCTGGTTCTAGTCCCACCTACAGGTACCCCAGTTTCCTTCCACATTCTTGGCTAATTGGCCTTTCCAAAGTGGCTATACTTTAAATCTAAGTTTGTGCCGTGTGATTGGCACGCTCTCCAGGGTGTATCCCACCTAGTTCCCCAGGATACTCTCTAGACCTCACCAAACCCTGTACAGGATAAGCACTATAGAGAATAAGTAAGTGATTAAACCTAGTTTACATTTTGGAACAAAACATTTGCTTGTAAGTTATGCAATTAAACATATTTTCTAACTTTGATAATGTTAATTTTATTATTTATAGGGACATTATTTGGTGGCTCAGTGGCAGACTTCTCAAATGCCATGTGGAAGGCCTGGGTTCAATTCCCAGCTAATGCCCCAAAACCGGGCACTGAATCGGCAAAAATCAGCGGTCTGCACCAGAAAGGGCATCTGTCATAAACTGGAGCGCCCAAAAGGACACAAGAACATTCATGTTAATATGTGTGTGTGTGTGTGTGTGTAGGCTAACACATGACATGAGTCTGGATGAGTATGAAGATGACGACCTGTCAGAGGTGACGGAGATCACAGATGAGAACGACGGCCTTCTGGGACACAGTGACTGTGATCTTCAGGTAAGAACCACCAGGATACAGAATCATTTGGAAGATAAATACCTTATGATAGTAATGTAATGATTCCAGATCAGAAACTTGGATGTTAGCATTATTGTTAGCATTTGTGCTTTTGGGCATGCATGTTACAGTATGTATGTTCATGTATTATGGAGCCAAAATGAACTGAATGATCTGTTCTCAAAATAAAATCATACCGGCTGATGAGCAAACGCGTCTCGTATTAACCTTTTTGTGGAATGAATTCGCAGTCATTCCCTATTGATCTGCATTTAGTATAGTTCATTGCATCACATCATTTACATTTACGACATTTGGCAGATGCTCTTATCCAGATCGACTTCCATTTATCTCGTTACACATTACACATCCGAGCAGGTGAGTTTTAAGGGCTTTGCTGAAGGGACCAACCGTGGCATGCTCCTCCGTGATGCTGGGGGTTAAATTTAAATTAAATTGGAGTGATTGTGGTAAAGATGTTCCTTAAGCTTAGTCTTTAAACTGTGGTGGCAGTGAATCTACTATGAAAAATCATTTGCTTCACAGCTCTAGTGTTTTAATGTTCAGCTTGGTTTCTGGTTTGTCTTTGAATTTCTGTTTTGCATGTCTACGCGAGCTTCCTCCAGATGTTCTGATGTCACCCCATCTCCATAAGACATGCCTTTCAGTGAACTAGATTCTTAATTACCTGTGTGTGCCAGGAATATGTGTGATGGCATCCCATTCTGGTTGCATTACCATCTGTTCCCAGTAGAGACACAAATTAAATCAAATTTAGGCTATAATAATATAAATACAATTCTTAGTGCTTGAAGATGTCTTTAAATAAAATTTAGATGACCTGAACTAGATATTTGATTGCATTTTTTAGAAAACCTTTTGAATGTTGTGTAAGCACGCTTTAAACTGTCCACACAACACGTATTCTACTGATTACAACAAAATTTCTGATAGCAAAGTAAATTAATTTAATTAATTGAACTGAAAAAAACAACAGAACAAAATTCAATTTTGAAAGGTTTAAAAGGTTATAATCAGTATCTTAGACTGCTGTGCGTTACAAATCTTATCAGTCAAGACCAAAAAAGAATTGCAATAAGGAAAGAATTGATAAAGGACGTGACAAAGCAATGTGAAATGCCATTTGAAAGGTCATAAGCAATATCTTAATATATTAATATTATATTATTAATATAAATATAAATGCAACCAAAAAAGGCCAACGAAAAGAAACTCCATATTCATTGTGCTTATTTAGAATGACATCTATGTGCTTATATAATACTAGATGTGCCCACGACTTTTCCGCATGAAATTTAATTGCACGCTCTTTAGCTGCATACAGTATAATGAGCACTCAAAATTTTTACGTGTTACTGTGTGACTGTGAAGTGTGTTGAATGAAGGTGTTCGATCGCATTTATTAAGTAGATTTCACACTTATAAGCTTAAAAATGTGCAGCGCCATCTGTTGGATTTTAAGATGAACTATTGATTTTTTCTTAAGCTTGAAATTTCCATTTCAAAGTAGCATATATTCCTTTCCTGTGGGCGGATTCTGATAAAACAAAGGTTATATTTTACCTCAGGCCCGACTAAATACATCTGTGAAAACCACATTAAAATTTGTTCAGTGGTTTTTACGTGATACATGCACAAACCAACAGACATACAAAAATTTCTATAAAATATCTTGATGTGGTCTATTACTTATACCCCCCCCCCCACAATTTTTTTTTCTTCAATATACAGACACGCCATCTTTACACTTTTATTATATGTATAGATTATCCATATTTACTATGGGCTAATAGGCTTACTGTGATTTTACATATATTACATTTTATATCTTTAAAGGGATGATGTGTAAATTTGGCACAGTGAAATGGAGGTGTGGAAATTTATTAGATTTAGAATGTGTTTTAAGATCCCTTTTTTAGATCTTGATTTGGTTAACCGTTATTGGCGTCCCGTTATAGCATGAGATCAGGTATAATCAGTATCTCAGACTGCTGTGCGTTACAAGGACCAAAAAAGAAGTGAGATAAGGAAAAACATTAATAAAGGACGCAACAAAGCACGTGAAATGCCGTTTTAAATCAATTTCAACCAAGATTTTGGATTTGATCATTCTGTGTCTGAGGGAGAATAAAAAAAATAAATAAATAAATAAATAAAAATAAAAAAAAAGATATATATATATATAATATATATATATATATATATATATATATATATATATAATTATATACATACTATACATATATATATATATATATATAAAATAAATGTATAAAAAATTTACTGTATACACACAAAAACTATTAATATTTATATTTTAATAATAAATCAATTGCTATACATTATATAATTGATATATATAAAAATATCATGATAATAATATGATAATATTACTAGTATTCATACACCATATATCATACTAATGTACAACTGCTAATGTATTTATTATGGCAGTTAAACTACTGGATTATGTTTAATCTAATTCATGGAAATGTTATATTTTTTCATAAATGTGTCAATCATTTTTGGGTAAATTTTGCCAACATGAAAAATATGTCCACAAACCCACAACATAATTTTTACACAATAAACTCATGTTTTATTTATTGCATAAAAGACACTTGACAAAACACGGTTTCTCTGTTGCTGCATACAAAATACCAAAAATCAAGCAACAAATAAAATAAAGTTTATACACAAATAGTAATAATAACACTGAAATTGATAAGCAAATTTTGCTGTACAAGTTATTCAACCAAAGCATACAGTAGCAAAATTGACCTTGTGACCTGATTACATGATTACTTCGATCATACCCTTCTTATGAGAAACGGTAACAGGTAATATACAAACGATAATATAAACATCAGCCATATACACGGTGGTTAACACTGTGGCCTCACCCCTCCAGGCTCGAGGGTTTGATTCCCACCTCAGGCTTGTGTGGGGGAGTTTGCCTGTCCTCCACGTGCTTGGCTGGTTTTCTCCGGGAGCTCCGGTTTCTTCTCACAGTCCTAAGACATTCAGGGTAGTTTAATTGGCATTTCCAAATCCTCCATAGTGTAAGTAAGTTTGTAAGTGTGTGCCCTGCTAAGACTTGGCACCCTGTCCAGGGTGTACCCTGTCTCATTCCCTGAGTCCCCTGGAATAGTCTCCAGACCCTGTACAGGATAAGTGGTGTAGAGCATGAGTTTGAAGCATACAGAGTAGAAGACAGATTGACTTAATATTGACAGATTGATTAAATTAACAAAAGAGGCTAATAAATACATGGATAGCCAAAGAGACAAATGGACAGATATAGTAGATGGATAGATGGAAGTGTAGAGGACCAACAGACAGAAAGGTAGCTGTATGCTTGATTGGACAAACTGGTAGACAAAGGACAAACTAACATATAGGTTGACAAAGTGGAAGAAATGGACAGGGGAGGAGATGGACAGAGAGATGGATAGACTCACAGATGAAAGAATGGATGGACAGGGGAATGGACAACCACCTTGAAGGGCAAGTGAAGAGATGAACAAAGAGAGAAATAGATGGACGCGTGGATAGACAGGCAGTTAGATGAACAGAAGGACATATATAGAGATACACATAGACGGACAAAAGACAGACAGATACTGTATGTTGGACGAGACAGGTGATAGATAGTCAGGTGACAAACAAAGTGACTGACACACAAGCTGACCTACAGATGAAAGATACAGACATGCAGATAAATGGACAGAAAGACAGATACAGGTAGACATATGGAAGAATAGATGAGTAGACAGACAGATATCTGGACAGACACTGATATATAGTTTCTTCCCAGAAAATTTTCATGGAGCAGACGATGGAGCAGATGTGATTTTATAGAGGTTTATTTAGTCACATACCGCTTAATTACAGCATCACACTAATGAAGCTTTTATAAACTTTATAAAGTTGCATCTTGGCCGATTAAACGAGTGATCTTCGGGCTGAAGGGAAGCTCTCAGTAAGCAGGGCTCCATATTCTGCTGTCCCCTGCAGCGAAAATAGTTTTGTGGGTCATCTGACTCTCCTTTGAGGAGCTCACCGGTTTCCGGCTTCCTGAGTGGGTGAATGCAGAGCCGAGCCTCCTCCCAGGCGAGTGTGTGTGTGTGTGTGTGTGTGTGTGAGGAGAGGCAGATGTGCTGTTTTCAGGAGAAGCCAAAGTCAATTATCGGCTTCAATCACAGGCGTTAATGCAGAGAGCGGAGCTCGGAGCCAGGCGGATGGGACAAGGCCCAAGACGTCAGAGAATTCAAAAAGATGCACATTTAGCATTATAACACCCATAAAAAAAGATTATTATTATAAAGAAAAAATAAGAAGAATCTGAGTATTTAAGGAAAAAAACTATATATGTTGACGAGTCGCACTCCGTTATATTAAAACCTCTGTTATCCACACTGTTTTATCAGCGACTTCTGTTTATGTCTATTGTCTCTCTGGTCACTGCTGTGCAGGTGTGAACATGTTACATCAGTTTATTTCTTACTGTATTTGTCCATTTTTGCGAGCAAAAGTATGGCGGAGTGTTGGACAGTTACCAACCATATAGTATCATAACAGAAAAATTCCAAGTGGTAAAATTGATGTTTAAAGTTTTGTGGGATTATCAGTGAAAAAGGTTCAACAATCAACAGTGCTCGTTACAGTGAGATGCTTATAGAAGAGCTAAAGCCTAAACCTCGGATTAAACGCAGAGGACTAAATGAAAGAATACGAAAGCTTGTTGACAGATGGACAAAGTGTATCGAAAAGCAAGGAGCTTATGTCGAAAAATGATGTATTTGTTTTATCTAAAATTAATTTTAATCGAATCAAAGATTGTGTGAACAGTTCCCACAGACAGATGTGTCTCTTCTGCAAGTTGGGAAGGAAAGTTCTCTATTGATTTTCAAGGTTTAGACGCTTCATGAGAAATATGATCACAAATCCCGGTTTGACTTGAACGCCCTTTGCAAAAAGCGAAACTGTGAAACTGTGTTATTCCTTGCATAACACATCATGTATAATCTGTTTTTGAATAAATGTACAGTAGCCTATATAATGTCATGATACTATATGCAGCTAAGCTAAAGCATCTACATTAAAGAAGTAGTAATGTGTTTTTAGCAGCTATAAATTAAATATGAGGTTGACTACTCATTGAATGCTCCATACTTCCCACACATATTAAAGTGCATTATGGGTATTCTGTATACAATCAAAGGTATCATTATCATTTGTACGTCAACCCTAAACAGTCTACTGTGGATGTTCATAAGTACACTGGATATTTTCCTGCTTTTGAAAGCAAATATTCCCAAAAAATATAGTAAAGGGTGTGGCTTAAGATGAAGATACAATTACTTACAGGATAAATATTTTATGTGTGGAATTAGTCACATGACCAGAGACATTACATCCATACAGGCCCAAGTACTGTACCAAGATTTAAAGAGATTATTGTGGACATAAATTAAGTATTTTGATTTGTGTACTTTAATGCATTTGTATAATAATTAAAATAAATAAATAAATAATTAAAATCTTAAATCATCTTCTTTGACTGTAAATGTATTTAAAAAGCATTGCCATAAATATTATTTAATACCAGAAATAATTGAAGATAATAAAATGTATAGCATATAGATAACATATAAAAATATTCTTTTTTTATTTAGCTAAAACTACATAAATAAATAAATAAATAAATAAATGAATGAATAAATGAATAAATGAATAAATACAATTTTAAACCCTTTTCTTTAACTATACATATACATAAAAAACATTGGAATAAATATTATTTAATACTAAAAATATTTCCAGATAATAAAATGCATACCATATAGATATTATATTTAAAAATATTTTAAACTTATTTTTATTTAGATAAAATTATATAAATAAATAAATAAATAAATATACCCTCTTTTTTACTTTAAATATAGGTAAACACCACTGGAATAAATATTATTTAATACCAAAAGATAATAAAATGTATACCATATAGATAATATATTTTAAAATATCCTTATTTTTATTTAGCTAAAACTACATAAATAATAAATGAATAAATAAATAAACCTTCTTCTTTGACTCTAAATACAGTATATGTAAAAAGAGTTTAATTAAATAAAGATAATAAAATTTATAGCATATAAATATTGCATTTTTAATATGCTTATTTGCTTTTAGATAAAACTATATAAATAAATAAATAAATAAATAAATAAACCCTCTTCTTTGACTATACATAGCCTAAATGTAAACAGAACAGGAATAAATATTATATAACATGTATAGCATATAGATAATATATTTTTATTTTCATTTTACTAAAACTACATTGTTAGATCAACTGTGATATTGACTTTTATTATAATTACTATTGTATAACATATTAAATACTAAAAACTTTATGCCTTACAGTATGTATGCTTGTTTATTATATGATAAAATTTCCATACAGGGAATTATAAATTATAAATATTATGAATTACTACAGATTAATGTATGTTATGTACAATTTAATATACAACAGTCAAAAATAAAAATGCATGTTAGCAGGCTGCAGCTTTTTGTCCTCTGTGATTGCATTAGCTTTCCGCACACCCTCTGAGGCACAGAGTCACAGGATGACATCATCACCGAGCCGTGATTGGCGAAGCCTCAGCTCCCCCTCTTATCACTCTTCTGGTTTCTCCTTCCCAGGAACACATGATCCGGCCGACCAATGGGAGCCGGGACTTGGGCCGGAGGAGGGGGGCTGTGGAGCTGCAGAAAGAGATGCTTCAGCTGGACCTGATAGACGCTGAGGGAGGCAACCAGGAAGAAGGAGGAGAAGAAGAGGAGGAGGAGGAGGAGGTGGAGGAGAGGCCTCTGCTGCTCATCGATGATCACCGAGAGGAAGAGCGATCGGTGATCGCTGCCATGGATACATACCGGCCCAAGAGACCCACCACCCTTAATCTGTTTCCGCAGGTGCCAAGGACTCAGGTGAGTAGGCTGACAGCTGGACTATAGGGAGTGTGGGTGTGTAAGATGCTTGAGTGTGGTCTTCATACAACTGGTATCCCGAGAGCCGTGAATGTAGGAAGCTGTGTGGACTGTGTTTATTACATGATGCGAGCTGGTGTTTGGGCGTATAAGAACAGGGTTTATGTGTTTTTTGAATATGTTAGTACAGAAAGATGTAGTGTGCTCGCACTGCTTTCATTTACACACACTCTTAATCTGTAAAGCAGCGTATTTTGTGGTGAACGGTGGTGAAGTGCAGAAGCGTGATGGATTGTGGTGGTCTGATTCCTGGCCTGAATGATGCTGATGCTGAGTTGCTGAGGCTGAGGCCGGTGCTGATGCTGCCGGCGACGTGGCTCATGCTCCCCCCTGTGGCCCACCCGCTATGAATCACACTCCTCCTCCTACACGCTTCTGTGTTACAGAATCAGACAGGAAGTGTTGATTCAAATACATGACCTGCAGGGGTCAAAAAGCAATGAGGAGGAGATTAAACCACCACTGAGAAGCACAACCTCGTGCGGACGTGTGGATATTCCGGATTATCTCATACGGGCAAGGAGGATGTTCCTTAGATGAAAGAGCTTAGCATGAAAAGACGATAAGAGCTAAGCATGAAATGGGTTTATATTAGGGGTGGATGTTTTTTTTTTTGCCTTTTATATAAATGCATTTACAGATGATTTCCATTCATCATAATGAATAAATGTACTGTACAAAGAACAAACTCCCAGCTGGAAGGTCATGTAAAATACCATCGTTATAGTCTTGAGCATTATAATGAGAACAAGAAGAAGCAACAACATCTGGGACTTCAATCTGTTCGAAATCACTCATCCTAAAAACAAGGGGCGTTCAAGTCAAACTGAGACTGATGAAATTTCTTGTGAATGACAGAATACAACCGATTGATACTTCAAACACAGTACGGTGATGGGACTCTCGGTCGCAGTAAAACATTTGAATGGTGCACACATTTTAAAGAAGGCCATATGTCCGGAATCAACAATCCCTGCCAAGATGGCTCAGAGCCCACTGCAGTAATTCCACTGAACATTCAGCGAGTGGAACGCCTGATCCTTGAGAATCAACGGACAACTTGCAAAAGACACACATCTGTCTGCGGGAACTGTACACACTATTATTCACCAATACCACTTGCACGTTACATGACCTCGGCTGGGAGTTATTGCCACATCCATCGTACAGTCCAAGCCATTTCTGGAGTTCCTGGGAGGCCAGCGTAACATTTCAGACATGAAGCATGCAGTCCAATCATGGCTTCGTTGTACTGAGACACCGTTCTACCTCGATGGTGTCCAGGCACTAGTGAAACACTGGGATAAGTGCATTAGTGTAGGTGGAGATTATATAGAGAAATAAAGGGAGTTTTGTGTTCTGCATGATCAGAAGTCCCAGTTTGACTTGAACGTCCCTTGTATTTTGAGTTTGTCCCAGATGCAGGTCTACAATTGTTTATTTTCACAGATATTTTTATTGTCTTTAATAATTATTATCAATAATTTAACATTTTAGATTTTAATTTGTTTTAGATTAGAGTTTATTGTTGTTATAGTCAGAAACAACTTCTCAAGCCCAAACGACTTGTAAATCACAAAACTCTACAAGCTTAAGCCTGCATGCATTTTTATTTGAAATATTTATTTGATTCCTGTTGTATACAATATAATACAGCCCATATAGTCTAGGTTGAGATCTGGTGTCTGTAAAGGTCTTAGTATATGATTGACATCAATTAGAGACCCTCATGCTCCATGGATGTCCTTGAAGACATCATTTACATCAGGATAGAAATGTTTCATAATGGAATAAAGACGATCAGATGATGATGATGATTACTTGTCTAGGAGCCAGCCTTTTTCCTTTTATTTGTCACACATCCGTCTACTGTATATTTGATCTTGTTGACATTTATGCATAAAGGAACATAAAGGTGCAGTAGATGAGAAAAGCTGCGACATTCCAAACATCTTTTACTATCTCCGGCAGATGTTGAATAGGAATTTGTAATTCTACAGTCTGTTAGACACATCTAAATATTTTTCTTGTAAAAAATTTAAATAAATTCCTCATGATTGCACCTTTACGCAGGCATCCCCACTGCTATAGCTTAGATCATCTGCCTTACAGGAAAACACTGTGTGATTAAATTAACACAGAGCACATTGGGGACCAGTGGGTGGCTATAGGTGTTGCTTGTGTGTTGAGCAGCGCTGGTTTGCTGTTTGCCTTAAATGTGTTATGATGGCGTAGTGGAAAGGCAGCACAGTGGCGTATTGGTTAGCACTGTCGCCTTGCACCTTCAGGTTCTGGGTTCGATTCCCGTCTTGGGTCTGTGTGCATGGTGGACAAGCAGAATCGGTTGTTTTTTTTATTATTTAGTACCACAATTTAGTATTAATATATGTAAGACAAAAGACTGGGCTTTTTAAATTATTGATATTTCACTAATTAATTTGCTTAGATGAAGTTTGGATAAAAATAATTTAATGCAAATGTTTAAATATTTAGTTTTCAGCTTGGTAAAGGTATTTTTTTTATCTTCTTCAACTGCTTCCTTATTCCTTATTCATTTAAATGAATGGTCTAGAGATTATGTGGTGAACCCGAGCTCCATGAAGGCTTCCACATCGTCGGTATGTTGATGTATAAAGGTCATGATGTTATAGGACTGATTTAGGTCAAAAGGACCAGAGGAGACATAGCTTTAGGCACAGCCCTAAGACCAGCTAGTAATTAGTCTCATAGGGGGAATGGTGAGGAATTATGGAAGCTTTGATTTAATCTGCTCCCCCAAATCTGTCATACTCCTTAAGGAAGTGATATATGAAGCTCCAGTTCAGGGCGACCTGGATTTTATTTCACTCTGCATTATTACTGAAGATTTCGAAGTGGATAGTGGTTCATGCATCTTAATTTTTTTCACCCCATCTCTCTTTGTCTCATAATGACTGTCATTCTGTCATTCTTTGGAGGACAGATGAGATCATTTTAGTATGAGTCTTTAAAAAAAAAGTCACATCAGCTATTTACAGTACAGAGTAACTGAATAAAGTCTCTTCATTAGTGTAAGACCTTCTGTTGGTGTTGCTGTTGTTGGAAAGCAGGTTTTTGTCTATATAATTGCAAAGTACCAAATAAAAAAAGTAAATTAGGGATAATTAAAATATAATGTATTAGGGCCAGTAGTTTTTTTTTGTCATTTCAACCATATGCTGATCCATACACAGTGAAACAAAACAACGTTTCTCCATAAATTAATATTATAAATTAACAAGACTAACTAGCTAAGACACCTAATTGGCTGAGTAAGTAAGACTAAAAATGAACACCATAAATGACCAAAACTATCTAAGAACTAATACAAAAGACAACCTAAAGTGGATGTGCAAATGTGCAAACAAGAGCAACAACACCACACAATGCAATACGGTACTCTGTGATACTGAGCTGAGGTTGTGCAAGTAAATTGGTCGTTAGATTATAGATGAAAAACAGTGAATATTTCTTGTTGAAGTAGCAGCGAAGATAAAAGAAGAGTTCTTGTGCGAATAACGGCTAATTAATATTGTGCAGGTTGGTATGTAAAGTTGATAGATATGGGTCTTTTAAGTGTGTGTGTGTGTGTGTGTGTGTGTGTGTGTGTGTGTGTGTGTGTGTGTGTGTAATAAAATAATAACATTATTATTATAATCATTATTATTATTATTATTATTATTATTATTATTATTGGGTGGCTCAGTGGTAGGTTTCGGCCCGGGTTTGATTCCCACCCAACGCCCAAACCCCAGTCACTGGGTGCAGTGCCGGTCCCAACCCCGGATGAAATATGCTGAGGGTTGCATCAGGACGGGCCTCAGCATAAAACCTGTGCCAAATTGTTGTGCGAATAAGATGTGTCCGCTGCGACCCCTTGATGGAAGGAGCTGAAAGAAAACAACAACATTATTATTATTTTTATTATTATTATTATTATTATTATAACTTTTACAAAAATCACTTCATATTTACATTACTTCAAAATTGCTAACACTGTATAAACAATACAGTATAAAATATGATTTTTTAAATATTTTTTTATGTTAAACAAAATTGTATTTTCCATATCCAGTTTATTCCCTTGCCATTTGTTACAGGATGATCTAATGTACTTGATTTTTTTTCCATTATCCGAGTCAACACTTTTTTGTTACTGGGTATTACATTGGTTTCCACTCTACAGTAATTGGACCCCTAGATAAAAATTACTATAAATATACTATCAAGTCAGAATTTTTCCTTCAAAATATTGACACCCTTAAAAAACATTTTCTACCAACAAATGTAGAGCTACAGAAGTAGCCGAAGTTAACAAACTCAATATTCAAGTACAAGCACTTACCTAAAAATGTACGGCCACAGCAAGAATTACATTTTTAATCAAGTTGAAATACTGTGTATGTGCTTTAAAATGTATTTCACATACACATTTATCTGAACGAATTACTAAAAAAACAGTATTTTATACGCAATCCTGCTGTTGATAACATGAATGTTCAGGTCTGGTAGGGAATAAATGACGGGTCGCATTTTTATATATTACTTCAGTAGCTTGTCTAGCTAGTTTTTCTACCATTGCTACCCTGTATAATATAGCTCACACAATTTAACATGAAAGTACAATATGGTTAAGGGATGTGCCCAAACATTATAATTATAGGCTTGTTATAAATAAAAACAAGGGCATTGCTATTGGAGTAAAAAAAAAATGTATAAGAGCTGGAAACTCAGTGTGTCAGCTAGTTAGTTGCTTCTAATCTCACCGTGACAAGTGTACCCATTCGAGAGGCTTAAAAAGGAGTCGACACTATCTGCAGTGGTGGGATCCGTTGCCTAGGTAACCTTCAATTACTTTGGGGCGCTAACAAATCTGAGCTTTCATAATGACCTGCCGGAGATTTCTGTGAACTTGGACTGGTGGAAATGTTTTGTAACTTTATGGAATATATGATCAGCATCTGGAAAGTAATAAGACTGTATTTACAATGTAGTCAGTATTGGTTTGAAAATAATCAAGCAAAGTAGACAAAATGGATAAGTATGCATAAAGAAAAAATCCTTAATAATGGAGTCAATTACAATTTAAAACTTTGTCTTTAAGCATTCCCTGTTTCCTGTTTTTTTTTCTGTTTATATAAGATTGCACGCATGTAAAATCTTGTTGTTTTTTATACATACACTGATAAAAAAAATTTTTTTAAACATGACACACAGTTAAGTTTATAACAAAAGCCCTTACAGGAAATTTGACAAGAACTGGAGTCTTAAGAACTCAGTGAGGAGGATGGTAAAGAATAGACATCTTTAGATAGAACTATAATTGGCATCCAGTCATGTGGTTAGATGATGTCGAAATCAAATCTTTGATCATGCACGTGACATTGCATACAAAGAAAAGTGCGTGATGCTCAATGTGCAATGTCACGGTTGATCAGTGATGCTCGGGGAATGCTTTGTAGTTGATTTAGTGAACATCTTAAGAATGTAAAGATTGTCAGGAATTTTATGGGGATTCAGCTCCTTGTAAAATAAACATGGTCTGAATAAAAACAGGAGGTCGATATGCACAACCAAACAAACGTAAAAAAAAAAAAAAAAAGTGTTAAATGTTCTGCGTGTACAATAAGTAAGTAACTAAATATTCATTCTAAGGGTGCCAATATTTTTGAAGCAACATTAAGACAAATTCTCAGCGCTCTTATATTTTGTTATAGACTCAGTACTTGTTTTATTATTGTTCTGCATGAAGTCGAGTCAAGTTCTAATATCTAGGGTTTAGTTATTAAGACTATTAACCTTGGTCCATTATATGCTCTAGCTTCCTCTGCAGTGGGTTTGTAAACTGAGGTTTAAAATCATTTTATTATTCATATATTGGTCCAACAGAATTGGGCATTTAAATGGAAATACCGAAAAAAATCTGAGCTTTTAAAGCAATTAATTCAGAACCAGACCCAAAATGGTTTTATAGTCCATATTAGCGCATTAACTAATGTTTTTTTTTTTTTTACACCTTATGTAGGGCCTTCTGTGATCGCTATGAGCCGGGTATACTGAAGCAAAAAGGTTGCAGTTTCTCAGCTGCGCTGTAAAGCATCAAGCCTTTTAATCATTTATTTTAGCAATATTTCAGCATCACTTGAGTGTGAGTCATATCCAGGCCAGCAGCATGATGATGCCTGGAAGAACTGCTCCCTGATGCTGCACCCTGACTGTTAGACTCCATCTGATCTCTGCTTGTCATGAGACTGGAAAATACTTGTATCCAAACCCGAGGGTATGATAAACGCTGATGGGATTTGTCTGGAATTTTAGAGTGTCATATAAAGCCAATCCTCAATACACAAGCAGATTCTTATGGCTATGCACTGCCATCTCATTTTCCTTCGATTTGCACAACAGTAATATTGAGGATGTAGAAGTGAGACAAATATAAAACATATATATTTGTCTTTGTACTATATATTTTCCTTTGAACTGCATAACAGCAGACAAACTTGTAACAGTCTGGCAAAAAAACAAAAATAAATGAATTTAAAAAAAATTGTTCTTATTCAAAATTATGCAGAATTCTTTTAGCTGTAAGAAATTAAGTCCTATCTTATTTATCGTATTTATCTTAAGTCAAGAATCTTCTTTTTGTCTGTTGTTCTGGATATTCATCATCCTCCTCCTCCTCAGATGTTTCATTTTGATTTTTTAATCGAAAGAAATGTTGTAAGATTTCAAAACTTTTAGTGAGTGATTTATTTTATTTTGTTTTCTTTCGTTTTTGAGCACCGCTTTCCATGTGTCTGGGCCACATATTAATAAATGATGTCAAAAGCAATCATTAAATGAGTTAATGGCCCCCAAGCATGCTTTCCGTGGTGGGTAGACACGCTATTGCCGGTAAGTGATGTCGCTTTTGCTGTCTGGAAGTGGACAGGACCACAAAGGACAGACATTGTGACATTTTTTGCACCTGGTCTGTGTATTGTGGTAAGTCGCTCTGGATAAGAGCATCTGCCGAATGCCTAAATGTAAATATAAATGTAAATTTCGCCCTGCCCAATTCCGAGCAGCAAAAGGGATCGAGACGAAAGTGCAAAACAAATACGTCCACAAATTCCCACAAACTTCAAACCCAAGAGAAACGGTGAGGATACAGGGAGCAGAGGTAAAGAAGGTGCAGGACTTTAAGTACTTAGGGTCAACGGTCCAGAGCAATGGAGAAAGGAAAGGAGGTGAGTGTGGAAAGTGTGGAAAGGAGGTGAAGAGGCGGGTACAGGCAGGTTGGAATGGGTAGAGAAAAGTTTCAGGTGTGTTGTGCAATAAAAGAGTATCAGCGAGAATGAAAGAAAAGGTGTACAGGACAGTGGTGAGACCAGCGATGCTCTACGGCTTAGAGAAGAAAAGACAGGAGACAGAGTTGGAGGTAGCAGAGCTGAAGATGTTGAGGTTCTCTTTGGGAGTGACAAGGATGGATAGGATCAAGAATGAGTTCATCAGAGGGACAACCCACGTTAGATGTTTTGGAGATAAAGTCAGAGAGGCCAGATTGAGGTGGTTTGGACATGTTCAGAGGCGAGATAGTGAATATATCGGTAGAAGGATGCTGAGATTTGAACTGCCAGGCAGAAGGTCTAGAGGAAGACCAAAGAGGAGATTTATGGATGCAGTGAGAGAGGACATGAAGTTAGTTGGTGTGAGAGAAGAGGATGCAGAGGATAGGGTTAGATGGAGGCAGATGATGGCGACCCCTGAAAGGGAACAGCCGAAAGATAAAGAAGAAGCATATTGCACTCATCTCTTCTAACATTTCATAATCTTATTGTTTCCTAAAGGTCCCATAATTTACGATGTCTTTAATAAGTTAACAAAAGCTCTCTGAAGTCCTCTAAAGTGTTTATGTTAATGCTTTAAATTAAATACCAATCAATTAATGAAATACCGAGCAATTTTCATACACTGAAATCCCTTTATTTCACTCTTCCACTAAACGTGCCATTTCAGCCTCTATGTAATTGAGCCACTGTTTATCCATGCCCCACCAGAGAACAGCAGAGCTGAGCAACAAGCCGGGGGAGGGGATCTTCTTAATTGAGGTCACAATAGGGGAAAAAGTCTAATTGGATTGTTTAAAGCTCAGCCAATACAATAACAAAAAAATGGATAAAATCCCGTTTCTTTTCTCATGTTTTCTTTCACACACACACACTAGAGACCTTTTTTTTTTTTAATCGTAGGTCCCCTTTAGGTGGCACGACGGCTTAGTAGTTAGCAATGTCACCTTGCACCTACTGTACAGGTACAGGGTTCGAGTTCCACCTCAGGGTCTGTGTGCATGGAGGTGCACCGGACTATACGCCAAGCGCTTCAGCTACTGTTCACATCAAATGTTGGAATGGGGAAAATGTTAAAGACAAGGTGGCGTTTTTCCAATATTTAGCTTTCGGACATTTTGGTGTTTTGCTTGTGAGATGCTTTTCTGCTCACCTTGACCGTTCTCCTCTGTGCTCTCCTGTCAAGAAAGTGCACAACTGCTTCCCAGTGGATGTTTCTTGTTATTTGCACCAACAGCAATGCCACAGTCAAGGTCAAGAGTCACTATTTTCTAAACACTATGCATTGTTTTGTCGTATGCATGTTGGTGTGTGATTTGCTGATTTCTGGAACTTGCAACGAGATATTGTTTATGTGCTGTGAACCAACAAAGTGACTAATTCTGTTGAGCATGCTGTAGGCCGTTGTCTCCTATGGAAAGCATGTGCACTGGTAACCAGGTCTTGGACAGGACACTTTTACATTGTGCATCACATTGGAATTTCTTTTGTTCCTAAACACCTTAGGGAAGGGACGGGTGTGGTTAGCCTTTTGTTTTCCTCATTTAGTTATATTGTACGAGTAGTGTGAAAAATAAGCAAAGATAGGGAAGACCGTTTTCTTTCTTTTGCTCCAAGTCATTTTCACAAGGAGTTACAGGAGTTCCTTGGAGGCCAGCGTTTCAGATATGAAACAGGCAGTCCAGTCATGGCTCTGGCACACTAAGCAAACTCTGGGATAAGTGCATTAGTGTATTTACCACCAGAATGTTTAATGTTGTAGTGTAATTTATTACAGTCACAGCTACGACCCAAAACAGTTATCAACCCTGACTCATGCCCAGACTTCACACAGGGTCATAATATGAATAGTACCTAAAGTTCTTGACCTTTACCTGCATATCATGTACAGTATATGCATTGCACTGCTGTCTCAGGATCGACTGAACAGACAGGTTTATGAATGAGTAGATGTAGTTGTGCTGTTAATAAAGTAGATAGGTATACTGTAAATGGACTCCTTTATCGTATCTTGTGATATTCTGTCTGAATTTCTAATCTGATTATGGGTTTATCTTCGATAGTGAACTCTGCCAGGTTTTTTCATAGACCCTATGGACCCCTGCTGTCTATTTCCTGGCTTGGGCAGAGGTGGGGAATGGAATTTCCCCAACTTTCACAGTGCAGATGGCATACAGTCCAAAAATAGAACGAATTGCAGATATCAATCAGAGAGATACCTCGCTGATTAAACAAACAAACAAACAAACCAAAAGGAAATAATCTTTTCTTTATAAAAACAAGAACTGAGACGCATCACGAATCTGTGTCCCTCTTTATTTTTCCTGCCATATGCTCACACACACGCACTTACTTCTGTGCCCCTGTTTCCATGGTGACGGAGAATGGGATGCCCATTGCATTGTGGTAGTGAGTCAGCGAGAACAGTAATACACAGATAATTCCTCTTCCCTGAAACTCAGTCATGCTCATGTCACAGCGGGGCGTTTCTGCGTGAGAGATGATGTGGAGAGAACCGTGCAGTTATTAAAATCCCTCCATATTTCTTCTAATTTATATATATATACGGAGACAGACTATTGGACAGACTACAAATTATACACATTTCAGGAAAAGAAAAACTGGTATAAATATGTATAATACATAAAAAAAATATATATATATATATATATATATATATATATATATATATATATATGAGAATAATATGATAATATTAGTAATATTATATTAATATAATATACATAATACTATTTTTCGTTCCTTGAAGTGTGTATATATATATATATATAATGTTTCCAGTCATTTTTATAATATAATACTACAATTTATAACAAAGAAGTGTACCAGGTCAATATCGGTGGTTTGTGATTGATAATCAATAATTAATAGCTTGTTTGAATGGAATATTATTTAACATATAAAATACAGTGAATTCGGTGTAAACTAATAATATCTTCTTGAATATGCAGCTAACCAAAAATGAAAGAAGGAATTAATTTTAAATTTAGAAAATTTGAATTTGACATTTTGATTTGTAAGTTTGAGAAAATTTCAACATTTTCTCATGAACAAGGAATGAAATCCCCATATGTATTTTTTCTTTCTGCTTATCTTATCTTTCGTTCCCTGCCCTTTCCCTCAGGACACCATAAATAATAACTCTTTCGGTGAAAAAGATCGAAGGAAAGAGAAGAAGACCCATTCATCCTCACCTCACATAAAAGGTAAGCCGAGATGCCTGTGATTATTATTTTATATATTTATATAAATATATATATATTTTTGTATATTACTTGGCTTTGGGGCACTGCATGAAAAAATATTTATAAAAAAAAAAAACACACTGTTACACAAATTAATAAAATCTTTTGAATATACATTACTTCTTCAAGCCATTAACATACATGGGGTGTTCAAGTCAAATCGGGACTAGTGAAATTTCTCACAAATGAATTCATAAAATCGATTGACTTTTACAGAAGACTTCAAGCACACTTTAAAAAATGTGAATGATGCAAATGTTTTAAATGAGGCTGTACGTCCGTACTAACCTTGCTCTAAGACATTCACATATGTTTGGCATTCTAAAGGAGTTCCTGGGAGGCCGGTGTTTCAGTTGTGAAGCAGGCAGTGTAATCATGGCTCCAGCATACTGAGAAAACGTTCTACCTTGATGGTATGCAAGCACTAATGATAAGTGCATTAGTTTATCAGGGGATTATATAGGGAAATAAATAAAGCTCACTTAAAAGTCCCGGTTTGACTTGAACACCCCTTGTAAATGCTATATACTTACATTTTGTGTATTTGTTGTACCTGTGCTGAAAACTCAATTGTTACTTACTTAACTGCCTGAGACAGGTTATGTAATACATGCATTTTACTTTCCCACATTTTTTTATTACTTTAATGGGATTACAAGTGGCCACAAGTTCACAAGAGGCCTTTTGGCAAAAACAGAGCACTCACAGTGTCACGGCAAATAAGTTTCAGTTTCCTAATTTTAGATTTTAATCTTAGCTGAAAGTTGAAACAAGGACACAAACCAATCTTGCATGGATACGTTATTGTGTATTTTTTTCTTGCATAAATCCCCTTCTTATTGCACCCATTACCTAATATATAATCTCCTCTGTGTGTGTTTGTGTGCTTGTGTGTGTGTGTGTGTGTGTGTGATAGGGGCCCAGCCTTCCACTGCTGAACATGTTACCCCAACCGACAAGGACAAGGTCCAAGCAAGCAGCCGGTTGGATGCTAAGCCACGCATAGCTGCTTCCGTGACACAAAAGGCGCCAGTGTCTAACTGCAAGAAGCAGGACAAACCCTCTGACAGTGTGGGCAACAACATCTGTACAGTCCCGGTGTCCAACAACGCAGCCATGAAGGACACGACCAGGGACGGGAATTTGACTGGGACTATCAGCAAGGAGAAAGCCCACTATAACTCCATGAACGGCTGCCGGGAAAATGTTCAATACCCTGAAGAAAATGTGTATACACACCACCACTCGGATAAAAACAAGGACAGGAATAAGGACAAAGGGCAGGACATTCAGTTGACGCCGGTGGGTGCTGAGCAGGAGAGACCTTTCCTTTCCCAGAGCAGTGACAGCAACCGCATGTCCATCAGCTCCGATACTGAACTCCCTCCTTTGCATTTCCATTCTCTCCCCGAACGTACCAACCCATCCATCAGCGAAGAGGATGAAGTGTACCCTCCAACACCTCCGTGCAGGACTGATAGCCTCAGCGAGGCAACGGACTCTGTTTTAAAGCCAAAAACAGATGGCACAACAGCTGTGAACACAGCAGTCAGCACGGACGCCTCGGGACTAACGTACGATTCTGTGAAATATACCCTGGTGGTCGACGAGCACTCTAAGTTGGAGCTGGTTAGTCTAAAGCAATGTTACCAAGGCTATGACAGCGACAGCGACAACACAGTCTACGAGTCGGCCGTCGAAGAGGATGAGGAGGATCATGATGTGGACGAGGACGAGGAAGAGTCAGGCGCTGGAGGAATGAACAGGGACACTTCCGGTCTGTCCACAGACTCTGCCACTGACACGTCAGACATGCCCCGCTCACGCAAATTTCTCAACGTCTTCATAAACAGACGGCCGCGCTTTCCTGGTGGGTGGAGCACATTTCTGTAATATGAGCATAAATTGAACACATTTTGTTACTACATTTTTAAAGAGGAAAGAAACACTGAATGATATTGGTCCACAAATACAGCCTTGTGGCATTACTTTAGATAATAATCCCGTCTTCTACGCTTTTAGACATATTACACCATATTGCTGTTCAATTCCTAATTCTGATTGGTCAGAAATTAATCATGATTTTTCCATAATAGCGGTAATGCCAGCTATAAGGCTATAATTATATTAATGTGGTTATTCAAATATGTTGTCATTTATGTAGTAACAAAGACACGTGTTTAGATTGTAAGTGCTTCGTTATAAGTAACATAATACATAAATAAAATAAAGACATAATTTCAAGTATACAACATGGAAACATCTTCAGGACGAAGGGCTTTAAAGTTTCTCCTTAACAGCTGTTTATAGTTTATATAACTTTAGTGTTAACAGGAACTAGCTTCACACTTTTCTAAATTACAAATGCACCTGTAAACAGATATAAAAAAGTATGATGTATAGATAAATAATAAATTAATTAATAAATAAAAATTGTTACTTTTGATATATTGCTGTGATATTGAAGGATTAAAACATATTGTGATGCCCCTGAGTGGCACAGCAGTAACTAGCTCGTCCTATCATCCAGGGATTAAAATTTAATTCCCTGTAGCCTCCCATACCTGGGAGCCTAGTGAGAGCTGATTGGCCAACCTCTCTGAGAGGGGAGGATTGGGAGGCACTTAAAACTCGCCCATCAATCACGGCTGTAGCACCCGTGGGCTCACACAAAGAGCGAATAGCAGATAGACTCCGAGTGTGTTATGCTGATCCCAACAGTGCTTGAGCAAACAGTTCGAAATAATGCGGTCAGCCGGCGTCACATGGTTTGGAGAAAGCACGTGAGTCTTCATTCTCCCTGGTTGGCAGTTGTAGCCTTGATGGGGGAGTGCGCTAATGACAGGTGGGAGTCATTTACACACGTCACATCACATCACTTTATCATTTAACATTGCCCTATAATAGTACACCAAACCGTTTTTCACTTCTTACATTTTACTTACATTAAAACACCAGTAGGGCCTAACATGAAGCCTTGTGGCATCCCTTCCATAATATTCTTGAGCTAGGATTTCTAAGAATCAGGAAATATTTAATGATCTTCAGTACCTTTTTTCCAGTCAAACCTTACATACATTGTTGTTGGTTGTTGATCCATAGGAGTGGAATCCTTTGGTCTTTTCTCCTGCATAATCGATGGTGAGGAGAGAGAGCAGAGCCACAGGGCAGTGTTCAGGCAGGTCTTTCTCATCCTTATTACTCTGCAGGAAAGCATTACTTTAGCATTATGTCCAGGCTGAAGCACTAAATTTAACTTATATTTGTATAATGAAATAAACCATCCTAATGTATTTAAATGAGTACCATTTAACTCAGGAAAGCATGCTTCAAGTTGACGGCATCTCAAAAAAAAATTAACCTCACTAGAGGTTTTATAGTCTTATTGAGATGTTTGGTGTTGGTTACAGGTTCATCCCGAGGCACGAGGATGAGCTGGAGATGGAAGCAGACGACCCGTTGTTGATGGAAATGCAGGCAGAAGATCTGTGGTGTGAAGCATACAACATGCGCACCGGCTCCAAAGGCATTTTCCCCGCTTTCTACGCAGTTAAAGTCACCAAGGACAACCAGCCGAAAGGTATCAAGTGTTTTAGCAAGCGTAGATTTAAAAAGATCTATTATTACTTTAAAATGTCTTCTTCAATAATGACTCTTTGGTTCAGTATATATATATATATTTTTTTTATTTCCAGAGGTAAAAAGCGATTGGTTAGACACATTCTGGGTGAAATTCCTGGGCTCTGTTCAAGTGCCATATCATAAAGGGAACGACGTGCTTTGTGCAGCTATGCAGAAGGTACGGTAATTTTTTTTAATTATTATTAGTCAAGAAACAAATGAAAACAACCAGAAAAACATGTGATCGTGTGTATCTGTGCTGTTTCTTCTTCTTTATTTTTAGCTTAAACCTTAAAACTATTTCTACAAACTCTTTTCCCGTCAACGATGCGTAAATTAGGTGATAAGAAATAAAACCGGACATAGCATGAGCAAAAATTAAGTTACATAGAAAAAAACCAGGAAAACATAAAGTTAATGATCTGGTAAAGCACAATAGCAGCAATCTAAAAATAACATTAGGAAACATTTGAATTCTTAGCTGATTATTATTATTTTTCTTTTTTTAATGAACTGTATCTGTTGCTTAAAGTGTGTGATGTGTCAAATTGTTGTATTCTGTGACAGATTGCCTCAAACCGAAGAACAATGCAGTTTAACCCTCCCTCCATGTGCATCGTGGAGATCAATATAAGAGGAGTAAAGATCATCGTTCAGGACGAGTGTGAGGTTTCGGGGAGTGTAAGTACTAAAATCAGTATTCATTTATCCATTTTAAAGTAACTGAATATTGTGTGATATGGGTGTGTTTATGGCTGGTTGTGTGATTTTAATTCTCCCTTAATCAGGGAAAATGAATTATGGTTGTTTTTCCCCCCATTAATCCCTTTTGAGCTTATTACACAAGATCCATTGGATACAAAAAACAACAATCATTGGCACCCCATGTACATATCAGCATGGAGCCTAAACATGATAAGTGGGTAAAATAAATAAAACTTATCAATGTGCAACAATTATTGGCACCCCAGAGTACATATCAGCATGGAGCTTTAATGATAATATATTTTATTTATTTGAGGGCCCATCTCAGGACACTCAGGGTAACCTTAATTCCGAAAAAAGCATAAGAAAGCAAAATACACCATTTTGAAAATTAAAATACATGTAACATTAATGAAATCATTGTAAAGTCCAATTATAGTCTCCTATACTTAAGCTTTGAGGGAGTGCTGTTGTGCTGAATATCAGCATGGCTTAGGCAAGAGTTTTACAAATGCCATTTATTATTAACAGACCAACTTTCACCCATGCTGGTTACGGAAAGTGTAATTAACGGTTGTCTGTGACAAGGGAGTGATACAAAGTAGTTAAATGTCCCAGTGCTGTTATGCTCAATATCAGCACTTGTGGTAAGCATCTAGTTTAATCAAACTAGGGTTGGAAAATACAAAGCAACCAATTTAAGAACAGTTCAGGTTCCAAGGCTCTTGTTCCAAGGCTCTTGTTTCTTTAGCTTTTAGAAGCTTTGAGGAAGTTTAAAAAATAGAAGAAAGAACCAAAGAACTATTAAGAAACAACATAAATGTTTAAAAGATAATGTAAATATACTGCCTGTGGAGGAAATGCACTGCCTGTGTAATGACTTATACAGGTGGCATGGTAGCGTAGTGGTTAGCACTGTCACCTTGCACCTCCAGGGTCTGGGTTCGATTCCCGCCTTGTGTACGTGAGCATGGTGTTTGCGTTGGTGGGTTTCCTCCCAGGACTCCCGTTTCCTCCCACAGTCCAAAGACATGCAGGTGAGGCTAATTGGTGTTCCCAAATTGCCCGTAGTGTGTGAATGAGTGAGCATGTGAGTGTGTATATGTGTGTGTACCCCTGTCCAGGGTGTTTGTCTGCTGGGTTAGGCTCCAGGCCCCCCGCAACCCTGTAAACAGGATAAAACGGTATAGATGATATGATATCATTTTGTGTGATGGTATAGTAAATACTTTCATGTGTTTACAGAAATTAGTATTGGAGCTCTAGTGCAAATGTCAGATTAAAATGACCTTTTTTAATTCATCTTGCAAACCTGCTTTTAATCACAGAGTCACATTTTTCTATTATTCAGCAGCCATTGTCAACCAGCAGTTAAGATTTTTTTATGCAATTTGTAACTAACCTAAGATTCTAAAAGCGAAAAATGCAGTCAATAGACTTGTTTGGCACAAAAAAGCTTTTTGATTGAGCCAGGTTAATTAGGTTTTCAACCCCTGAACCATCATCGGATCTTTCTTGCTGTTGAAAACATTCCTACTTTCTTTTTTACTCCCGCAGGGTGACAAGTACTGTCACTTCTTTCAGCTGAAGAACATCTCTTTCTGTGGATGCCATCCAAAGAACAAAAAGTGAGTAAATAAATAAACTCATTTAAATGAATAATAACTAGAGGGCCTGTCCGTTTACTACAGTACATCTTCTACCACTCGCCCCTCTACTCCTCATGCGCTCTCAGATCCTAAGGGAACATTTACAAGTAAGTAAAATGCTCCAAGAGAGGATAAGGTAATAGGATAGACGTCAATCAGACACCAATACAGGAAGTGAACAATAAGATGATATCATGCACAGCCACGTAGGCCTGATGTGTATTTGGAAATCAGAAATTGCAATGATTATGCATCAAATCTGCAAGTTTTATATCCTCTGATTTGTTTTTAAAGTATTGCAAGACCATTAAAAAAACAAAAGGCGACCCATAAGGAACATCATTCATTTCTGTGTTTTAATCTTTCTAATTTCCGGGGCTAGAAAAGTGGCACCACCACGAGCCAAATCCAAGCATTACATCTAGCATCAACGGAGGGGGTTAGGCATATTACAGAGACAAGGACAAAAAAGTGGGAAATGCTTTACGGCAATTAATTTTAAACAAGCAGAACTCATTTAAACCAGCTAGTATCTTAACCATTTTTATAAATTATGATATATTTTGGTCAGATCAGATTTGCATCACATGACGGTTCACATTTATAATTACAAGTGCCTTTTATCTTTACTCTAACGTGAACGCATCTATTTAAAAAAACTCATGAGTTTCAAACATTGGATGCAATTTTAGCAAACTTATGCTTGGGTGTTTTTTTTTATTTGGAGAACAGCAAGCAGTTAGTTGGCTATAACAGTTGAGGTCCAGAAGAAGGAAGAAAACAGACACCTTGCTTTAGCTGTTTTAGCAGCATAACTATGAAATTGCCGCTCTGCCAGTGCTGACTGATGATGTCACCAAGCGCCCCACGTTTTGCCACCTCAAAGGAAAAAAGTGGCATGAATTCGGATCTGACCATTCTAATTCAAGGAGCATCGGATATGTATCCTATCTATGACCACATAAGAAAGTGACACATACCCAATCTAAAAAATATCAGATTTGTGTGAATGTAGCGAATTCAGTTTTAGAGGACTGCTGTCTTTTTACTGTCACCAGAAAAGAACATTTAACATTGTGAGTGTAAATCCTTCCCAAAAATGATGCATTCCAAAATCAGATGCTATGTTTTATGACCACAACAACAATGTGATGCATGTTGAACATCACAATATTATTGCCACATGATGGGCCAGAAATACATAGATGTAAGAAAAATCGATTATACAGGTTGAATATGTTGATTTTGCAGATTTCTAAACATAATTTCTACAAATGTGTTTGACAGGTATTTTGGACTCATCACCAAACACCCAGCACACCAGAGGTTTGCCTGCCATGTGTTCTTCTCAGAGGAGCACGCCAAATATCTAGCTGAATCTGTCGGGTAAGCTTTCGCAAGTGTTCATGTGCTATAGTTTCAAGATGCAAAGTTGATATACAAAACACCTAAAACAAATGAGGAACCAAATTGTAAACCGTAACTAAACCACTAAAAAAATGAGAATATAGTGCCAGTCCTAATCCTCTAGCTGAATCAGGTTTATACGAGGAGGTATCAAAAACATTCAAGATTCGTGTGCCACAGATCTGGTCGCTTTTGCCGTATGTCTTCTCTCAAGCGCCTTAAAATGCACAATGCCTCAAATGTTGAAAAAGACATTGACCATGCACTCGGTCGAGCTGCGGACCTGCCTCGCGGAGATGATGGGCTCTTCCACTGTGAAGACTGTTTCTTCTCATCAACGGTAAAGATCCTCGACATAATGGACGGGTCATCCATGGCACACTGACTGCTTGGAGGACTTCAACGCGATGTTCCTTCTGCTCCTGGGTCAGCAGCCTGGGGACGAACTTGGCATCAACACGACGTATGTTCAAATCACATGTAAGGATTGTCTGGACTGTTCTGCATGACACACCGACGGTGGCAGCCATGTTGTGGTTTGTTCCCCAATGATCATCATGCACATGTTGCCGAATGGTTTCGAGATTTTTAAGGGCTGAGCTCGTTGAAAGTCTTCCTGATCTCTTGTCGTCTTCCAGTGATGTTCTGCCGCTCATGAAGTGTGCGTGCCACTCAAAACACCTCGAACGAGTCAATGCAGCATCACCGTAAACTTGCCGAATCATGTCAAACGTCTCTGTAATTATAGCACCAGCTGCACAGCCCCCGATGTACACAGGACAAGTCTTTTGGCACACTGACTTATGAAGATTGGTGCTCCCTGTGAATGTACGTGCAGCTTTGTGCTGTCAAAACTAGTCTCGAAACCTTTTGATACCACCTCATATGTCATCAACCACAGCTGCAGACACATCTTTTCCACATGCATCGATTATCAGAACCGGCTTTGCTGTGGAGTTACTAGACTATACAGTATTAAGAGTATTAAGTATTAAGACAACATGAGTTATGTATTATAGTTCTGCCTTTGCACAAAAAAAGGGATTTCACAAATTACAGTAGTTTAGTCTGGACCATGCTAAATAACAGGAAAACTATTGTTTATGGCATTCATATTTATTTCTGGGGTTATGGTGTGCCATTTTGTAAATCTCCAGCACTCATGTATTTGCAGTGATCCGGGATTTATTCCTATTTTCTATTACAGCAAAGCGTTTCAGCAGTTCTACAAAGAACACATGGAGTACTCCTGTCCCACAGAAGACATCTTCCTCGAATGACCTTTGCCCTGTCGTATACTTTGGACTGCTCCATATCCTAATATCCAAGGTTTTGCATGATGGGTCACGAAAATCTCCTTAACATGCCATGCTACGATGTTGATGTCTATTTCAGACAATGCGTACAAATCAAAAAGACACAACGTGTGCTTTTAGCTAATGCATCCTTTGAATAGCAAAAGAAATTTTTAAAAAATGCCCTTACCAACACTTCCAATACACTCTTAAATGATGTAGTGATTTAGAGCCAGATGTATTCAGAAACTGTCTCTATAAAAAAAAAAAATGCAATTCTATGTTTTTTAGCATTAAACCAAATGCACAGTGTCCTAACTTAAAATAATTTAAAACTAATCAAATGGGTTTCTGTACTACTACTACTGCTGAACAACGTCAGTTCCGCTTCACTGTAATCTTTGGTTCACGTGCACTTTGCTAAGAACAATGAGACATATACTAGCATGCTAGGAAAAGCCAGTATGCTGGGAATAAAAGCTAGCACACTAACACGATTTAGTTCTAGCTTTTAGGGTTCTCACAGTGTCAGTCTACCAACATCCACCGTTTTACTGTTGTTTTGCACCATGTTGTTGGATGTTGTATTCGATGTGCTTCAATATTCAAATCCATTAAAATGCAACCAGGCCATGTCTCACTGATCTCTGGAATTATGTAGCCTTGACAACCAAAATTATTATTATTTTTTTCTTCTTCGTCTTTCTATTTAGTTCATTTACATTGCGAATGAAGTATGCATTTTGTACAGTGCAGTCCATAAGAAATCGGGTACAGAGTACTTAAACAAACCAAATCTGTGAAACATGGTGGTGGTAGTCCCACGGTTTGATATTGTACAGTTAAAGCGTAAGAACTCAGTGAACAGCATTTCTTTTCTTATCAATGACCTGAAAAACAATGCTATTTATCAAGCAAGCATCATGCTATTTATAATTTATCAAGGCCTTACTACTTCCTAGCTCCGTCCCTGTCAGTTTCTCAGTGCAGCTATCATGTAATCACTAATTTCCTACCCTGCACATGATCATGGCTCACCACGTCCACTGAGAGTGAGTCGAGTTATTGCTATGTCTGATTAGATCACACCATACTCTTACCCGGCGCCTATCACAAGCTTACAATGTTGTCAGAGCGTCCGGGGGTTGGAATATATACCACAACACGTGCAGTGCTTATCATCATTTCTGTATATTTGTCACATTTAAATCATTCAGATCATCAAACCAATTTTTAAATGACACAAAAATGATAAAAGTAAATACCAATGGCATTTTTAAATACTGTCCAAACCTGCCTGGTCTTATGTGAAAAGGTAACTGCCCCCTAAACCTAATAACTGGTTTGTGATCACAATCATTTAAGTGTGACATACATGTAAAAAAGTAAAAAATATTTTTTCACAGCACTGTATACTAAATTCTCGGATTGTGACATAGACAAGCTGAAAGCCTGCTCCATGTGTGCTGTAAACGAGGTACGCACTAGAAGAACATAATATGAACTTAACATGGTCATAGCACAAGACTGATGAGATCGTTGTGAGAACGCCATCGATAGAGCCACAACGCAGTGACGTCTTAATGACAGCTCAGTCAGAACGCCACCCAATCTTTCCCATCTGCGCCATGCTTGTAGTTTGTCAATGAAATCATTAAGAGACGTTAGTTACGTTGGTAAATAGTCGATAAAGCTTCTTTCTGCATCTTGCTTCGACCACATCCTCACCAAGCTTCTTCAAATATGTCCCAAATAAAACAGCATGGGATCTCTATGTCAAGGGAGACAATACTACGTCCTTCCGGTCTTTCCAAGTTGCTGCATTTACCCAATTTGTTGCAGACGTACACGTAGTGGGAACATGACTCAGTGTGATGGGAGAGATGCAGGAAATCAAGATGTGTACAGTACATTACAGGTCTCAATAGTGACCATCATTTCATGTCACCTGACAGATTTTTTTTACCTTACTTTGTCCTATTTTTGGCTGTTTAAAAATGTGCCCAGAGGTTAGTATGCTCACATGATCAGGGTTATAATACTATACTTACAAATTTCTGAATCATACAGTAAAACCTGTTCATGTGTTTATAGAAATCTTTTTGAACCTGTCAATCACACATTACCATATTTCCCTCAAAACCAATACTGCAGTTTTTCATCTTTGAGCTTGTAGATATTAGCTTTCTATCTTAAAACAAACTATTCATGATGCTATCCATCAAAGTCAGCAATATCCTCAATTCAATGATATTTTATTAAATTATTTCAATGATAATTTATCTTTTTCCAAAAACCCATTGCATTAAAGTATGCAGAATGACTTATGGGCTGCAGTGTATGTTACAAGCATACAATAATTCAACCATTAAAATATATGAATTAAAATAGATTACTCGTATTTAAACAGAGGGTGATGTACAGTGTTGAATGTTTTTAAAAAAATCCCTCTTACTATTATGAAATATGGTGACTATCATATTTATGAAAGAAATATATTAAGCTTCAAAGCAAATAGTTTATTGTAATTGTACACTTTACACAGGCTCGGGCCCTCACGATTCTGTTGAACAGGTGAGCACACGGTATCCTCTATATTGAATTAAGGCGATGAATCGGTGGCCCAGTTTCATTTTTTTTTTTTTTTTTTTGGAATGATCACACCCTAACCAGCATGTTCTTCAATCTGAACTGAAGCTTAACCACAATGAGTATGCAATATTTACGCCTTTGTGTGTGAGTGTGTGAGTAAGTGTGTGTGTGTGTGTGTGTGTGTGTGTGTGTGTGTGAGTGAGTAAGTGATTTGAAAAGCGTGCATCTATTTGACCTTTGAAACATCTATTGTTCAAACCAAATTGAACCTCTGTAAAGAAGTGGGTTATGGGAGTTCAGTACATTACTATGCCAACGTAACCCAAAAAAGCAAATCCTGGATAAAAGTGGGATTTAAAAAAACACTAATCATTACTTTATAGATGTTTATTATGAAACGTTTTGATGTTTGGACCATACGTGTCTTCAGATCAAGCCTGCAGAACCACAAGTTGTGCCTATTCATTTTGTTTTCTTGTGTTTATTGTACATGGTGTTTTTAATTTTTTTTTTTTCGGATGATCTTGACTGTACTATGGAACTGGTGAAAAATTAAACTCGGTTTGTAAATATGTTGTACCGGAGTTTGATTTGCACTAACATGATGTGGTTTTCTTTTTCCTCTCCAATTCACACTGGCATCCTGTCAATCAACTTCTGGGCCACATCCCAGAAGTACTTAATGGAATTAAAGTCTGTGGAGTTCCCTGGCCATGAACCCAAAATTTCGATGTTTTAATCCCCAAGCCACTTAGTTATCACTTTTGAACTTATGGTGAGGTGCTCCATTACGCTGGAAAAGGCATTGTTCGTCACCACATTAAGCGATGCACCCATCATGCATAGCGCCCCCTGTACAAGCCTCTGGGGCAGTGTTACAGTATAATCTGGGGTTGCTTCAGTTGCTCAGGTCTAGGTTCAGCAATGTTATGTGCCCCAAAATAAGGTCAGCTGAGAACCTGAATATAGTGAATGACCAGGTTATCACTTCTATGGACCCACTATGACCGAGTCCAACGTAAAAACAAAGGATTTCATCTGGGTGTGATTCCAGATCTGATCAGTTCTTAGATAAGACTCTACACCTCACTTAAATACTGAATACTGGTTGATGCTAACAATCATTATTTTTGGTTTTAATAAAGTGAAAGTGGCTTATGCCGTGCTGTTCCACGGTGTGTGTATTAATTCTCGGAGGAGTCGGTCTCCTCGGTGGAGCCGTCGCTCTCCATCTCGATCCTCTTGCGCTGGTGCAAGGATTTGCGCGGTGATGGTTTCCTGCACAGTTCCTTCAGCCCTTGTGCGCTGCTGCTGCTGTTCGATGTCGGACTGATGGCCACCTGAGCTACACTACAGCATAGTAGAAAAACCACACACGTTGTGAGTCTCTAAAAGATATATGTACATTAACAATCTATGCATTCTAATCCAGATTTAATGCATTGCACATGGTCATGCTGGAGGTGTTGTTACTAACAAACTAAGAAAGGGTAATAAGCAAGCACTCACAGCCTCTCCAACTCCTGATCCATCTCTGGGTCGGTGAGCAGGTCCGATCTGTTCGGAAGAGCACCTGGAAAACAAAGAAGATATCTAATTCGATCTGGTGTTGCTTTAAATGGTCAGGTCTAGATTCTGCAATGTTATGTGGCTAATAAATGCGGTCAGCTGATGACCTGAATATATGAATGACCAGATTAACACATCTATGGGTTTTTTTCTTCCCTGATGGCACTGGGATATTCCAATTGTGACAGAGTGGTTCAAAGAGCATGAAACATAATATTATTAAGAATCTTTGGGATGTGGTGGAAAAGGCTTTTTACCACAGTCTAACTCTTCTATTAATGCGACTCTGGACTGAAATAAACACTGTGACATTGCATAAGCTTATTAAAACAATGCCACAGCGAATGGGTGCCATAATCAAAGCTAAATGGGGTCCATTGAAATATTTTTTCTTTTTTTGCGACAAAAAATAATAATAAAAAAATAAAATTGATTTTATTGAATTATAATACAGAGCATTTTAATATGACTTGTTGGTTCAGTGGGCCTCACCGATTTCCTGACTGATTCCTTCGTGTTTGGCCAAAGCCATGAGGAAGCCGTAATAGGAGATTCGTGTGCTGCTCTCCAGAACCTCCTTAATGGCAGACAGAGGTGGATGTCTAGGGAAACAGAAGGTCAATAGCACTTGAGAGAAAGTCATTGAGTTAATGAAAAGTGTATTTATTACTCAAGAGCAGGTCTTTACAATAGAAAAACCTAACGTTACAGATTTTGGTCTATTGCCGGTTTAAAGTATTCAGGAGTTTTAAAGAAAAAAAAAAATATATATATATAACAAATGCCTTGTTTTCCTAATTTACACATCTGGGAAAAGTACAGAGCTTTAGTTTAAAATCCTACAACAAATTTCAGTAGCACCTGCAAATCACTCATGTGGCTGAAGCTTTTCTTAAGAAAGCAAAAAAATACACACTAAGGCATTATTAGAGAAATTGCACACTATATTGTTGTATAATTCTTCATTACCATCTTTATCTTTATAACTTGAATTTAAATGTAAATATATATCGAGAACAGTATATCTAATATTGAGTAGGTCCACCTTTCCGCCACCATAACACTGTTGCGCTGTGGGTCCTGCCACCTTTCTGTTGGAACCAACATTACCCTTTTCATCAATTTGAGCTGCGGAAGCTCTTCTATTGAATTGGACTACACCGCAATCAGTGAGTCTTGGCCACCATGACCCTGTCCACCAGTTTTCCTTCCTTGGATTATTTCTGGTATGTCATGGCCCTTACAGCCTGGGAATATCTCACAAGACCTGCAGTTTGGGAGTTGCTCTGACCCATCACATCATCCGTCACAATCTGTAGCTTCAACATCAAACGGCATCAGGTTACCTTCATAACTAACAGCTGAATTAATTTGGGCTACAAATCCATCATTAAATTAAACATGGACAGTGCTAAGGATTTTGAAAACTAAAAAAAGATTTTATTTCCAGGTGGTATGTTCCAAATGTTCTGAATAGAAGCTTAATCCCAATAAAATAAATAAAATGTATCTCTCAGTTGTGCATAAATGTCTACAGCACTGGTGCCGTGTCTACAGTAGATGCTAAAAGACTCGACGCAAACTTGAGTCTTCTACAGTAGATGCTAAAAGACTCGATGCTAACTTGCGTCTTCTACAGTAGATGCTAAAAGGCTTAAGATGCTAACTTGAGTCTTTTAGCATCTACTGTAGACAATAAAATAAATAAAATGTATCTCTCAGTTGTGCATAAATGTCTCAAGTTAGCATCTTAAGCCTTTTAGCATCTACTGTAGAAGACTTAAATTAGCATCGAGTCTTTTAGCATCTTGAGTCTCTTAGCATCTACTGTAGACAGGGCACAAAAACAATGCTGTAGACATTTATGCACAATGGAGAGATACATTTTATTTTATTTTATTGTGATTAAGCTTCTAATCAAAATATTTTAGATATTTCAACTGGAAATCATTTTTTCCCGCATTAGTAGATTTTAAAATTCTTAGCACCGTTTCTGCATAATTTTAATAATAAATATGGAGCCCGGACAGTTTTACACAATATTTTATATTTTTACATATAGTCTGTAAGTACATTTTCATAGTACAATAAGAATAGTTTGACGCTTAAACCAGTGGAATTGTGGGAGAGATTATGTAAAAAGTCTACTGCTCTTCTGATTTCCTGAATAGTCTAACATTATAGAACTACACCAGACATCCTTGTGTCTACAAAAACTCTAATAAACACAAGGAGATCAAATCGGAGTCTGTGATCTAACCCAGACATGTATTTCACAAAGCGAATCCAATGTCGTAAATGAAAAATAAATTTCACACATTTAACAGTGGAGAGTCCTACTTGTGTTTAAAACGTTCACACAGTCCCTCGATGCACTCGAGCAGGACAGATGAATCGACCCCCTCTTGTGTGTCCGCCTCCTCACTAGATATTGTTTCGGCTGACGTTGAGGTCGGGACGATGACGGTGTTCGGGTTCTTTCCCTCGAGCAAGTCCTCATAAATCACTAACAGACTCTCAAGGAGCTCTGGTAAAGAGAAATAATAAAATATTTACTTAATTTTTTTATATATATATATATATATATATAATAAATCGCTGACATATCCAGCTTTTAATATTTAAGGTTTTAAATATTGAACCTTTGAAGCAACAATTAAAAAATAAACTGACTTAATTGAAAAAATATTTTTAGGTCAAAAGTGCTTAAGATGTAAAAGATCAGATAAACTAGATGGTTTATTCACAGACACACATTTAACATCCAAATTTACAATCATTTAGTGAATAAAAATTAAAAAACAAAAATAAACAAAAATTTTGGGCAAGGGGAAAAAAAAATCTACTGCGCTTTTTTTTTTTTTTTGATGTTCTCTGGAGCACAAACACAGGACAGCCTCAGCTGAGCAAAGTGCTCCAAATGGACTATACAAATGTAATCGATCAGACAAGACATGTTTAATGTCCACCATTGGTGCCATTAGTACTGGAGTGAAGTCGTAATGCTCTGTAAAGCAGCTAAAAAGTAATGGAAGTCGGTCTTAATATTAACCCATGCACGTACCAATATGTTCATATACTCAACAGCAATTACACATCATAACGCCATTTTTAAGTTCATAATGTAACCATGATCTGATCAGATCACTTAAAGCCGACTTTTTGTTCTTGCTTATTCGAGAGGCATTCAAATCAAACTGGGACTTGTGATTCAATTTCTTATGAATAAAGGCATAGAAAAACGATTGACATATACAAAAGACATCAAGTACACTACGGTGATGAGACTCTCAACCGCAGTAAAACATTTGAATGGTGCAAACGTTTTAACGAAGACCGTATGTCCGTGATTGCCGATCCTGGCTGAGGTGGTTAAGAGCCCATTGCAGTCGTTTCTGTTAATGTCTGATCCTTGAAAAATCTTTTAATAACATGGAGAAGAGAGACGCATCTTTCTGCGGGAACTGTCGACACGATCATTCACCAACATGACTTGCATCTTATAGGACCTCTATTGGGAGTTATTACCACACTCCCTAAACAGTCCTGACCTCCATCTTAGCAATTTCCACATGTTTGGACAATCTAAGGAGTTCCTGGGAGGCCAGGGTTTCAGACATGGAGCAGGCAGTCTGATCATGGTTCTGGCCTACTGAGAAAACTTTCTACCATGATGGTATTCAATATTAAACAGAGAAATAAAGGGAGTTTTTACTCTCATAACTGTGTTCTGTTATTTAAAACAATCATATACACTCGTTCTAATATTATTTTCCTGTAGTGCTTTTACTACCTAGGTTTTTTCCTCTTGTTTTCATGTTTGCAGTGCACCACATTAAAGAAACTAATTCTATTTACAGTATGTAATAACAATGGCAATAAAACTGATTCTGAGCTCCAGACGTCAACAGGTCTTGGCTAATCAGGTGCATTTGGGATATGTGGTTAGATAGTGTACATTGGATGGACTTACCTTCATAGTAAAACTGGATTTGGAAAGCGTAGATAAAATCTGAGAGGGACATGGGGCAGTCTGTAGCGTCCTCCATCAGGACAATTCTATAACAGAGACAACAACAACAACATAATACGATGCTTACTAAATGAAGACATGGGAACAATAAACTAAACATCAACGTGTGATTTGCTGTGATATTATTTAAAAAAAATTAAATAAAGATGTAGTTTATTACTTGGCCGTGTTCTGCACAATTTCAACAGGAAAGTCTGGGCATAAGAGCTGGAGAAGTGACGTGTACTCCATCATCGTCAGCAAATCTGTGTGGAGGAGAACACGAGTACTGTACACAAACTAATCAGACACAAACTAATTTTGTTACTGTATTACACACCCACCTCTGTTCTTTCCAATCTGCCTGAAGCATTTCCAGAAGATGTGGATGAAGGAAGCTCGGTTGTGTGCTGTACCTTTAACGTAGCTGAATTCTCTGAAGAGAACATGATTCCCGTTCTTCACACTGGTAAAGCTGCAAGATACCAAATCCTTCAGCTAAGACATGTGATAGTTTCTGAAGATTTCCTCCTTAATTATAATTGGTATAATCTGAACACAAAATGCGTTTTGAAACCCATAGAAATTATTGAGGAGGGAAATCACCAGGGACCCTCCGATACGATATTATAACGATACCGAGGCGTCGATTCAATTTGTATTAAATTCTCAGGATGCTCTTCTGCCTGTCAATGTGTGAACAGTTTACAGTGTGCCTCCTGTAGGATTATAGAGGAACGACAACATTTTACAATCTGAAATGCAAACATATACAGTGGAACCTTGGATTGCGAGTAACGCAGTTCACAAGCATTCCGCAAGACGAGTGAAGACGAGTGAAGAGTGAAGATTTTTAATCAATTTTTACTTGGAAAATAAACAAGTCTTGGTTCACGAGTACCGAATATTATGTATCATGTATTTCCGTTAAAACAGTTTTTGTGTGGAAAAAGTGGTGGAAGGAGAGGGGAGCTTACTTTAGATTTACACACACACACAGCGCCTGCACACACAAACGGAAACACATCTTTCTGGAATTTATTCTTACTGTTTTTTTTTTTTAAGGTAAAGTGCAGGTTAATTTGTTTTATTTTTACTTTAGATTTTGTGTTCATTATTTTTAGTTTTATTTTTTATGGGCTGTTGAACGAATAACTTGAGTTTCCATTATTTCTTATGGGGAAATTGAATTCTGTTTACGAGTGTTTTTTAATCAATTTTGGATTTAGTTTGATGATACGTAAAGATACTATATCATGGCCACAAATTACTAAGGTTTGGAAACGAGATAGTATGTTGTGGCCACGACTTTCTAAGGTGTGGGAATGAGATAACCTGTGAAGACGAGATAGTTTAATGCATGCCCACATGATAGGATAGGTCATTTCTGAAGGTTTGCTCCTTACATACAGTTGGTATAATTTGGACACACAGTGTGTGTTGAAAACCATAGAAATTATTAGGAACGGGAATCACCAGGTGCCCTCCGATAGGATATTATCACCATACCTATTCGTTGATACACTTTGTATTACGTATGCCTATGAGATACTGTGTTGTGGCCACAACTTAATAACCTCATAGCATTTAGTCTCTTCTAAGCTATAGACAGATTTAAATGTATTAAACTTATAACGTATATTGTAGATGTATGCTTACCTTTATTTACTCACTGAGACACAACATAACTTATATATTAGCAATCATCCTGTCACATGTGAGACATAAATGATGTTATTATTACTGCTCTTAAGTCGTGGGCATAGAATCTAATGGCCATGCATTATACTATTCTGTTCTCTCGTATTAACAAGTCGTGGCTGGGCCTCTGAGTGGTGCAGTGGTAAAGTGCTCGCCCTATCATCCGGAGATCGCGAGTCCGATTCCCGGGTGATGCTGAAACCTCTCGCAGCTGGAGGTCTAGAGAAAGCTGATTGGCCGAGCTCTCTCAAAGGGGAGGGATGAGAGGTACTTAGTGCACATTAATCACGGCGCTACAGCCAATCAGGGGCGTCTATGAGCTCACGCAAGCGGAAGGAGCGGATAGCGCTGTCCTCCAAATGTGTTACTCGAGTGTGAGCGAGAAGTTTGAAAGGATGCGGTCGGCTGACTGATGGTCTTCGGCCCTCCCGACTAGGTGGTAATAGTAGCCTTAATGTGGGAGCCCCGTAGTGACGGGGTGAATTGGACACGACTAAATTAGGGAGAAAAAAAACAAGTCCACAATCGAATATCTTGTTTCCCATTCCAATGTGTTCATGCCCAAGGACGTAGTAGCAACTACATAGTATCTCGTTCCCACGCCTTAGTAAGTCGTGGCCACAACATAGTATCTCGTTCTCACGCCTTAATAAGTCACGGCCACCAGAGGGGCTCAGTGGAAATGTGTGCAGTCATGCAGTTGTTAATTCTTTAGATTAATCACATTAAACTCACTATTCTGCAAAATACCGCACGATGCCGAACTGGATGAACTCCTCTCTGTGCTCCAGCAGCTGAGTCACAGCATCGGTCAGATAGAACAGAGCACTGGACTCTGCTGCAACGCAAAACAAATCACACCTCTATAAACGTATTACTACAGAGAGAGAGAGAGAGAGAGAGAGAGAGAGAGAGAGAGAATAATAACTGTCAAAACAAGACACAAGAAGAACCAGTGCAGCTGCAGTAACATACCTAAATACTCCTCTGCAGAGACGGAGAAGCGATCTGTGTTCATCTTCATACCGCTATAGCAACGGGGGCAGCGTGACGTCATGTGGTCACGTGACGATCGATTACGGAAGTAAAATTTTCTATAATAAATATAATATATTTGTAGGATCACAACAAGTGGCAAGACGTTGAACAAACCAATTACATCTAAGAAAAAATTTTAAAATTATGCTGAAGCAAAGTATAAACAAGCACATCCGTCATTGTTAGAAATGGTCTGAAATTTCATTTTATTTGGTAATTATTGTGTTTCTGTGACAAATCCCTGTGACATCTTGGTCTCAGATTTCGGTTTTACTACAAGGAAAATTTTGTTTACTGTATGTTAGTTGTCAATAAAGAAATAAATTGTGTTAATTCATTCGCATCACTAGACGGATGTGACGTCACCGAAGTGGCGCTCCATAGCAACACAGAGACGCGGCACCACCTGGATACTGCAGCATCATGGGCTTCAGCTATGAAACAGCGCCCTCTATTGGTTACAGAGCCAAATCCTGTAACCCACGATATAAAATTTGACATTTTATATAATTTCAAGTGAGGCATTTGTTTAAACATTTAATTTTTACGCAATTTTATATTAATTAACACAGACCACCTTATTAACATAAAGCATTTTTTTGGCTGAAGAAAACTTAATATTTGTAATAAATGTATAGATTTTCGTCTTCTGCATTGTACGAGTGTAGTTATGCATTTATGATGCATTTCTTAATGTGTCATATATAATGACCTGTATTAATTATACATATTGACTACATGTTTACGGTGGCTTAGTAGTTAGCACTGTTGTCTTGCACCTCCAGGATCCGGGTTTGGTTCCCAACGGGTGTGATTCCCAACATGGAGTTTGCATGTTCTCCCCAGTGCTTGGTGGACCCAATAGCAAAATACCAATTGCTACATGTTTACTCTACATTCTTAAATTAATTTTCTCTTTGTTGTTTTTGATGATGATGAGGATGCAGTTGCAAAATTTTAAAATAGATTTCATAAAATGGGTGAAAGGACTACCTATGTTAAAATGTACCTATTTACAGGTCATTTAAAACTAGCTGAGCTTTGAATAAAATGAGACGTAGTCCTATCTGTTACACTGGACATTCAAATCGTTTTGCATTACTTCCTAGTTTTATTAAAATTGCAGTGAGAGCAGTCATTGATCTTTAAATAAGGAAATAAAAGACGTTCAAACGTGATAATGTGACTGACAATTTTACAGCCCATTCAAACAGGCCTAAGAAATGACCAAAGTCAAAAGTCTAACTGTCATGGTAGTTGATGGATATTTCAGTCACCGTAACCTCGGTAAAGTCTAAGAGATAATGTTAAGTAGATTCCAGAGATTAATTCTATAAAAAATAATTCAACTAATCAAATATTTGTCAAAGTTTGGATATTTATGATGATGTTAATAGTAATCAAGCTTTTTATTCTTAAATTGTCTAGTTGATTTTTTATTTACAGGTTGACCCATTTTTAAGTCAAGTGACCTGTCAATTTAAAAGAATGTCAGTACATCCGTCTTTAAGATTAAAAATCAATCTGAGGGAGGACTGTCACAAACATGAATAGCTAGGAATCTTGAAAGGCACTTTTCTATTATTAACAGGATTATAGTTAAATGTAGGATTGCATGGTGGTATAGTGGTTAGCACTGTTGCCTCAGGATTCGGGTTGGATTCCCAGACAGGTTTGATTCTCATCTCGGTGAGCATGTTCTCCCCGTGCTTGGGGGGTTTCCTCCAGGTTCGCCAGTTTCCTTCCACAGTCCAAAAACATGCAGATTAGGTTACCTCGCGTTCCCAAATTGCTCATTGTGTATGAATGTGTGTGTATGCCTTGTGATGGATTGGCACCCTGTCCAGAGTGTACCACGCCAAGTCTCCAAGAATAGGATCCAGGGCCCCTGCAACCCTGAATACAGGATAAAGGAGTATAAACAATGAGTGAGTGAGTGAGTGAGCTTAAAACACAACGCAATCATGACCTGGTTAACCTGGGCCTTGCAAAAGATACCTTTGTGCTGTTTGTGGGGCTCTTAAGAACTACACTCTCATTTTATACCTACGTGAGCTGTTGCTTTCAAAGTCTCTTAAAGTGCATCTTTAGAGATCCTTTCAAGACCCTTGATTCTAGATCAGTGGTTTATTAAGCATAGCTCTGGATTTTTATTTTGTATAGCTATTTATTTATAAATGCTTTAGAGATTTTTGTCCATAATGATATGACAGCATCTATAATGCAAACTTTCTGTCCCATCACATCTCAAAGGTGTTTTATTAGATTGACATCTGGCGCCTCTGGAGGCCATGTGAGTACAGTGAACTCAAAAAGTCAACAAAAAAAGTAAAAAAAAAAAAAAAAACTTAACAAGATTTTGGTTGTTGGTCAGCAAACATACTCAGGTAGGTTGTGGCATTTCAATGATGCTTAGTTGGTACTAAGGGGGAATATGCTTCACAAAGTGTATGAAGAAAATCCCCCCCTTACCATCACATCACCCCCAGCCTAAACTGTTGATACAGGCAATGTTTTTCCGATCTTCTATTGTGCCATTTTGGTGAGCCCATGTGAATTGTACCCTTTGGCCAGCCCTTGTGCTGTGGCTCGATGGCATAGTGTTTAGCATTGTCGCCTTGCACCTCCAGGAACCAGGTTTAAGTCCCACCATGGGGTCTGTGTGCATGGAGTTTGCATGTTCTTCCCATGCTTGGTGGGTTGCCTCCAGGTAATCTGGTTTCCTTTCACAGTCCAAAGACAAGCGGTGTGTGAATGTCCTACCATGGTCATGAAAATGGCAAAATGACAATGGTCACCAATGGCCTCGATGGTCCATAGTTAGACTACAGAGGTTCCTGGATGGATGGATGGATGGATGGATGGATATACATCGATCAGCCATAACATTATGACCACCCGCTTAATATTGAGAAGGTCCCCCATTTTCCCACCAAAACAGTAATGTGTGTTCTGACACCTTTCTAAGAAAATCAGCATCCACTTTTTCAGCAATTAGAGATACAGCAGCTCTTATATTGGATCAGACTCCAAGGCTTTGCTTTCCATGTGCATCAATGACCCTGTCACGGCTTCCTTGGAGCTTCCGGCCTTGCTTCCTTGGAGCACTTATGGTATGTCCTGACCACTGCAGCCTGGGATCATCCAACAAGAGCTGTAGTTTTGCAGTTGCTCTGACCCCGTTGTCTAGCCCTTCTCATAGTAGCTACATTTTTTATATCTTATTACAATGGCGGCTGGAAGTGGGTGGGATATATATATAAGCAAGTGAATCTTTTTTCCTTAACTTAATGTGTTGTAAGCAGAAAATTTTTTAATAATGTTATGGCTGGTCAATATATATATATATAATTTTTTCATATTGACTATATTGATAAACAGTAAATACTTACTTATTTACTTACTTACTTATATAATATATACTTCTATTATATATATATATATATATAAATATAAATATAATAGAAGTATATATTAAATATATATATATATATATATATATATATATAAAAAATAGAAGTATATATTATATAAGTAAATAAGTAGGTATATATTGTGTATCAATATCAATATAGTCAATATGATGTGTAATTATAGAATTACAAAAGGTACAAAGAGAGAACAATGGTTCTTGATGACGAACAATGACACACTGAACCTGTTCAGGTTTGTTTTCAGTCTCACTAAGGGCGGCTCCCTGACTACACAGCCATTCATTTCCCCTCATTTCATTTAAAATGTGTTTAAATATCACCGTGTTCTTACAAATACCGATGATATTAATCTAACCGTTTTGTTTTGGCTCATAATATTTAGGAACGGAAGAGTGAAAGTGTAATGTGAGGAAAGTTAGTGCGGACTGAGGAGGAAGCTGGGAGGCTGAGGCAGCGGCAGCGGCGGACCCTCCCTCTCACTCTCCGCCCAGGGAGGCGTTTCAAAGCCCGGCAGAGAAATGAGAGCACATCTCGGCTCTGGCTGAACCTCTGCGCCCCGTCTTCTTGTCCTCCTGTCCTCAAGCAGGTAACCTTTGGCTTAAACTTTTCAATATCCGGATTGAACATTTTTAAATGTCTTGTAGACGAAATAGCGTTTCTAATTGCTGTATTTGCTGCGTTTTCATGGCCTGGTCTCTGTCTCTGTGTGTGTGTGTGTGTGTGTGATATCTGTCAAACAATAAGTGTGTCCTGTTTAAGATTTATATTTATGACTTCCCTCTGAAATCCAGCATGCTAGTTCACTCTTATCCCCCTAAACATTTGTTCCTGACACTAAAACTGTTCATCTGGGTTAAATTTGTGGCGTTGCTAGGAGGATGCTATGTTGTGTTATGCTAAGCTAAACTACGCTAAGCTATGCTAAACTAGGCTAAGCTATGCTATGCGAAGCCTGCATTGTAGTGTATACTGCGTTATGCTAGCTAGCTACATCTTGAACTCTCATGTTAGCACGTTTTAGTCCCTAGTTTTATTTGGTCGTGTACGTTAAAACATTATTTACCCCATTTCTTGTTTTATGAGGGAGTATTTATGACATTTTTAGTTTTAGAAATATGTCTCACAAAATGTGCCAGCTGAATTGGTCGAAGCTAATATTAGAGCCAGAATGTTAATGTAGAACTCATTTTAGTTAACGTTAGCTTACTAAAAATCAATAAAATATAATAAAAAAAATATGCTGAGTAATATCTCAATAATGTCAATAACGTCTTGTTAAATATATCTTTTTAAACAGTTTATTATTTAAACCTAACGGGGTTGTGTGTGTGTGTGTGTGTGTGTGTAGAAGGGTGTAATAATAATTTCCAGTTAGTGTGTGCTACTTTTAGCATTAAATAGCACAGTATTACGTTTTAATTAACTAGTATATAGTTTTATATAGCTATGTGTTTTAGGTTTTTACCTAATTTTTAAGTGTGTTTAATGTTTATTTTAGTAACGTGGCTATTAACTAGTCCTAATTTTAGTGTATTATTTGTTTATTTATCTGGATACATGTCTAAATGTACTAGCTTAGCCTTTAAAACTAACTAACTATATATATATATATATATATATATATATATATATATATATATATATATAGTTATATATATATATATAGTGTGTGTGTGTGTGTGTGTGTGTGTGTGTGCGTGTTCAAGTAATAAAAACTAACTCGCTGATGTAACTCATAACTGTACCTTAATATTTCCACTTAGCAATGTTAAAAATGATTTGCTATTAGAGATAAGGGGGAAAATGTATTTGAGTATCGCTAGACTTACTGCAAAATAAAAAATAAATAAAATAGTCTTGTATGTGCTTGCATTTATGGTTGCAAAATGTTGTGGTCCCTCTATAATCCTACAAGTAGCGTGCTTTGAACTATTCACAAATTGGCCAGTGGCAAAGTATCATGTTTAGTAGGGTTTTTTGATTAATAAGAAAATCAAGAACATCGAATCAAGGTAAAATAGAGGCATTGGTGGCTCAGTGGTAGGTTTCATGAAATGCCCGGTTTTAATTTCCTCCCAATGCCCAAAGCCATGTCACTGGATGTAGTGCCGATCCCAAGTCCAAATAAAATGGAAGGGTTGTGTCAGCATACAGTTATTATTATTATTTTTTTTTTTTGGAGTCAGTCTGGCGATACATAAATTACTGCACAAAAAAAATCATGATGCCTTTGTGTGCGGATTGGATGGTCCGCTATGGACGACTCTTTGACGGGAGTAGCCGCAAGACTGCCATCAACAAGGATATTTAAAAAAAGTCATTATGCACAACACCAGTCGAATTGGTATCGTGGTAATACCGTATCTAGGTATCATAATAATATAGTATCGACTGGTGTCCCTTGAGAGTCCCATTCCTGCTTGTTATAGTATAGTTCTTTTGTGTTTTCTCAGCCCGGCCGTGTTGAAATGTTTTGTTTAAGATTAAAATGTAGCACCAAATAGCACCGTTACTACACTAGCAATGGGGCGTGATCGAGCATTATTAGCTGAGCAAATTGAGCAGGCTTTGTGTTTGTAATTTTGCAGAGGACAAAACGTGCATCGTACTTTCAAGAATGTTTGTTTGAGTTGGCTCATTTGTTTGAGTTAGCTCATCAGCACAAGCTCAGATTGTGAAGCTTGCTGCTGTAAGAGAAACATTGTATTTTTTTTATTTTTATCATAGGTCTATTGATGGTGGATCTTTATCCTACAGTGGTGGCCAAAAGTATTAGGACTATATATTATAGTTCCCCCGTGCGCAAAATGGTCACTAATTAGGTATAATCTATCACGCTGAAGAGTTGTGCTAATTAACAAAAAAAAAAAAACTAGTGAAAAAAATCATCTTTGGCGATGGAATTCAGTTCCTGGACCCATGGGCCTAGGTCATTTCCAGACCTAAACTCTAGGTCTGGAAATGATCCAGGTACGTGATCTTCAGGAGGAAGTCAAGCTGGCATAAATTGAGCACGTGATACCAGTACTGCAGGCATCTTTTTGTCTGTGTGTCCAGACAGATTTAGCAGGTTTTGAAGAATAAATGACTTTTATACTTAATACTGTATTTTGTATATCGGGACTATTTAAACTTAATATTCAAATCTGATTTATATTTACGGTCAAAGGTCTGGAAACAATCGGTGATGTGTAAATTATTTTATTGAACATGCTTCTAACTTATAAGCAATGTACATTTGTGTTTAAGACATACTGAGACAAAATACATTCAAACCTAGTGGAAAACAATGCAACTGAAAATAAAAAAAAAAATGCATTCAAGTTTCAAAGATACAAATGCGTTCCAGTTTGGTGCACAAAAAAAGGCACCCTGCAAATTGTTGCTTGTAAATAGCTTTAAAATGGTGTTTCAGAAGGAAAAAAGAAACTTTAGTAAGGCCCCTGCATATGAACATTTGAGTTATGAATTGTTCATATGAATGAACATTCGAACATGCATTCGCCCAGGTTAAGTCACGGAAGGTTTAATCGCATGTCTACTGTATGTTGTCACATGCATGCAGCCTGCATCCCAGGATGTCTGGGAGCAAGTGTAAAAGCAGCGGTGATGACGCTGGTATTGCTAAGAAGCACCAAGCAATAACGATGGAGACAAAGGTGAAAATAATGAATGAGAATGGAGCAAGGTGAAATGATGGCAGACTTTTTGGCTCGTTCTTTTAACATGACTCATTGGCACGATTCGTTCAACCATCAGCACAGTTCTAAAGAACAAGCACAAGATGACGGAACATGTCGGTTTTATACTGTGTATAGCCAGTTGTCTTAGTATCCTAGTACATAAACAATGTTTGTTGCTCTCGCAACAAACTCATTCGTATGTAGAGACTTGCTGTACAAAAGAAAAATCTTCATTGATCGCTTTTCATGCACTTATTTTAAATGGACATTCCCTTTATAAACCGATTAAACAAACTGACCTCATAGGACAACACAGCAGTAATATCTAAATGATTCTAAAGTAGAAGTTACATGTTTTTATAAGTAATTATAAAACAAAAATGCATGGAAATCAAGTCTGAAGTATGAAATAAGCTAACACGCAAATCAGAGAAAGATAGTCACGTGGCTGTCTCCATCTTCCCAAAGCGTGCCTCTAAAATAATTATTCTAACCAGCAGTGCACAAATATTAAGATCTGAGAAAGTATCATAAATTTAATTTTTATTTTTTTATTTTTTTGCAAGCCAACATTCTCTTCTATTGTTTTATGTAATTTATAAAAACTTCAATCAATAAAATAGTCTATGCAATGAAATTTTCCATTCCTTAATTACCTATCAAGCCTTTCTCACACACGCTGAAATGCTTATTTAAAATGCAACTGTCCTTGCTTGAAGTCTCGCGTATAACATTCAGCACATGAAACAAGGATGCGTCAATGAAAAACAAATCAAAACCTTGTACCGAACGTTTTTTTAAATAAACATGCACATCAAATCAAATTCAAATTTGACACAGTACGATATATAGTGAAATGCTTACACGACCGCCTGTGACCTTAAATTAAAGAACCAATTGACAAGAAATAAGAAAAAAATAAAAAGTTAGACCAACATATAAAAGTTTTCTAAAATATACAAGAAATATAAAACTTTTCTGTATAAGACAAAATAAATTTAGATGCAAATGAGCATTGTGAGTGCAGGTGTGCAATATGTGTCAGACACTTTGTATTTGGCAAACCAATCATGGCTACTCATGGGTAGGCAGCAAAGGGCAGGCATTTCTTTAGAAATATCAGAATTTCTGCATTTTTACGAGACTGTCTATTTTACTTATCCAGAATGTGTGCAGCCAAGCTGAATAGTCACTCATTGTCAGCTCGCGTGCACAGAGCGGTGAGATAAACCTGGGCTGCCTCGGCCAGAGCTGGGAACCGCTCTTTATTTCTGTTATTTTTGTAAAAAATGGTTTTAGCCTTTTTTACTCTCTTTAGAGTAAGGTTAAAGCTTTTTGAGAAGGTAAGTGAGGGGCTACTTACAAGATTTAGCTGCTGCCTTTAAGAATAACTTTTTATACTCAAAATATTTACACTGCATTGCTCTTAAGTGATGAATAAGGTTTTTTTGTTTTGGTCAGATGTTCCCCCATGTGGTTTTGCTTTAGAAAAACTTTGCATATTGCATTTGACTTGGTGATATTTTCACACGGGTGATGACATGTCGATGCAGCTATCGACTCGCATGTTTCTCATCACAATATCATCGGTTTCAGTGACACTTTCTCAGATCTTAATATTTGTGCACTGCTGGTTAGAATAATTGTTTTAGAAGCACGCTTTGGGAAGATGGAGACAGCCACGTGACTATCTTTCTGAGAGACAACTGATGTGTAAAAATGAAGTTACAATCTGACAAATGCTGTATATTAGAGCACCTCTGTACTAAACTATGTGACGTATCATGGCTTGGTGGCAACCTGCTTTAAGACCGTTCTTATGCTATGATTCGACAAATTTGTCGTTTTACATAATGTACCTACCAAAAAATATATATTAATACCCATTCAGTAGATTAGGCGAGTATCATGCTGATATACAATATTTGTTTGAGGCACTCCAAACCCCCCAACTTTTTAATCTTACAAATTTTTACTGGCCTGAAATTGAGAAATACCATGCAGAAAATAAAAACCATCTTCCACAAATACTCTTCTTGTGTGACAACACACTCTGGCTACATGAGCTCAGGTACCTCTGCAGTGGGGTAGTGTTTCTGTGATTGACGGGCAAGAGAGAGTATTTTATCCCTCATACGAACAACTTACCTGATTTACGAGCGTTCAAGTTGCGAGCTTTCGGAGAACAGATCGAGGAAGTGGCTCACGTGCATTGTGCAAAAAATAGGTACTGCAGTGCAGCAGATACAATTATATGCTATATTTTCATTGTGTAAGTGAACGTATAAAATGTCTAAAGTCCGGTATATTGTGTGTATATATGTGTGTGTCCGTGTGGGGGTGCAGGAGAAATTAGTCGACCTAACCTGTTTCAATAAATCGGTCTGACGCCATGGCTGTCCTCTAAAGCTGACCTGATGGCGGAAAATCTGAAGAGACCGGACTCGCAGTCCGAAGCAGCAGTGAGACAAAGTGGTGCCCGTAGCATGTAGCATTGTCCTCCCTCCAACAGGTTATCGGGCTCCCTTTAAACAAGGTCATTTTACTTAAGTTCGTCACAAGGATGATCGCCGCGTCGTCGCAATTTGGAGGCACAGTCTTATAAGGCTATAATGCGGAACCAAAACACTAAGCTGGCTTAAAAAAAAATATATATATGGTTTACATTGTACATTTGTGTCAAAAATGTAAAAGACTCCCTTTCTCCTACTTACAAATGAATTCGACTTAAGAACGTGCCCCCGGATCGGAACTTGCTGTATTTGGAAAACGTTTGTTTCCTCCGCTCCTGGCCATGGATGGCATTGGCACTCTTGATTTTAACCTTGGGTATAGTTGGACAATGGGCTGATAACTTTATTGAGTTTGTCCCCAAATGAGATTTTTATTTATAAATCTGTCAACAGGGTGCGTTGTTAATGCTGGATTATCCAGTTCATCAGTATGTTCAGGAGAGGCCATAATCCATTATGATTCTGCAAATCCCAATAGAGAATCGAGAGCCTTTGTTTCCGGCATGCTTTTGGTCATACTGCCTGTATCAGTTGTTTCTGAATAGGTCTAGGAAGCTTGATTACATTAACATCACAAAATGCCTTTCTGAGTGTATGGTTATCTTCAAGTGTCAGCTCTTTTCACACTCTGCTGTTACTCACTACAGCATCTCATTCTCTACAAATCTCCCAACATCCAGTTTTCAATGCCCCACTTCTGAACTCTGATTGGAGAAGTAAATATTTCGGTTTGTACCAAATCAAGTGGCCGTGATTAGTTCTGTAATGAAGTGTTGTTGTTTTTTTTCCATAGGCATGATGGGAACCGTTGTAGAGTTAGTGCTTTTCTGGCAGGAGTTCTATTTCATGATGCGAGATGTTGTTTTATAGAAATCAATATGAAATGTGAAACTTGACATCCCTCGCATATGCATTAAGAAACATTAAGCTCGTCCCGACTCCAGCGGACTTTCATGGTGTAGAGACATTTGTAAGCATCACGTGTGAGCTTCAGACTGAATGTAATCAGAGTTTTTTTTTTTTTTTAAATGATTGATGCTGTTCTTTGGTGAGTCACACTTTGTTGCTTGAAGTAACATGTTTACTTTCTCAAGCGTCACCCTTGTGTGAGTCCTGGATAAATTAATGTGTGTGTTATGCTTAAAGGTGAATATTTAGCCTATATTCTACTATACTATACTATTCCGCCTTTTGTCCATCTTTTTTTGTCAACACTGTGTCTTTTAACGCTAAGGGCGCACTTCACTTTTGTTTTCCGATAATAGCTGTGTTATCAGGATGTTCGATTTAAATCTCTGATCCTTTAAAATTGCAAAGTTTAAAGGAAAAGTTAAGGCAAAAATTTAACTATAAATATTTTTCATGCTACGAATGGTGTCAGTTGGCTCAGACATGGTTGTTTGTCTTTTTTTTTTTTTAAAACAAAGTTGTTTAACAAAGTCATAAAAAAAGCTTAAAGCATTGTGGGGGGGAAGTGATCCTGGTTTCCAGATTGCCACTGCAGAACTGTGGTTCAGTCCATTTGTATAGATGACGCATAATGGTGTGCCAAGCAGTGTCAAAAGCCAGATATGGAAGTCCTTACAGTTTTCTTTAAGCCGATATTATAAACGTTTTGACAAGGCAGGCTTTTTTTTATTATTTGGTATTATACAGCACTTTAAAATTTATTCATTTTTTTTCCCCAAAGAGCCACACCTTCTTGTATTTTTTATGTAGTTTTGAGGAACAGTTTTCCAGGCCTCCTGAAGGACTTTTTTTTGTTGTTGTTTTTTGGTGACCTATGAATCATTCAAGCATAAACAAACAACTGATTTACGGTATGAACCAGTGAGAAACAGGTGCAGATGATGACAGATGGATCAGGCTGGTGATTATTATATTGATGATGCTAAATGCCGAGTGGTTGGAACAGACGAGAGGGGAAACAAAGTTGCTGCTGAAGTCGTTAAATAAACAACTAATTTTTGCAGCCTTTCGCAGTCAAACTTTTGCTTTCATTTCTATAATATAATCTGAATTATTGATTTTTATTAAATTTAATATAAAGTAATCAGGCATGGCTCAAGACTTTTTTTTTTTTTTGCACAGTATTTGAGTTAATATGTAAAGTCCAGTCAGAACTAGCTAATGAAATCAAAACTTGTATAATCAGTTAGGATAAGCGTGGGTAATTGTTTGTGTTAGAGTTTTAATTCCATGAAAAGATCATGCCTTTCTCAGCAACGCCTTTGGAAGCGATACGTGCGTAAAGTAGTTGTGCATAGTTCCATGCTCCGGTTAGCGTTTGAGGTTTACTCTTGTCCATTGTGGTTACTCGTATTACTGTTATTGTTATTACTCTGTATTTTTGTTCTCGTTGTAATGCATGTGGCACTTGAGCCAAGCCTTGTTTAGTTTTGGCTTACTTTTATTCCCAGGACATGTTCTACTCGTTTTGAGTTCATCGGTTTTGCAGAACTCCTCATGACTGAATGAGCAAATAAATGAGCATAATAATGGTTCATTTATTACTGTATAGAATGACATCCAAACAAACCAGCATCATGTTTCTGTTGCTTTTTTTCAGTTGAGTAGATAAGGCAAAAAACGGAGCAGCCATCACCATGGGGGACGACAGCGAGTGGATGAAGCTGCCCATCGACCAGAAGTGCGAACACAAGGTAATCTTTCTTGTCTCTTTTTCTCTCTCTCTCTCTTGTGCTAAAATCATCCGAGACGTGTTACCCCAAGCTGCGTCTACATCATCAGTTTACACTGTTGGTGTTACTCAAATGTTCGCACCTCAGGGATGCACGAGGCAGTCTTGCACACAGTGTCTTTCCACAGTTTCCAACACCATGTGTCTATTTACACAAGTTTGAAGCAAGCATTATTGTTGTAATAGAACAGATGTTGTCATGGCGTCAAAGTCTGTTGGCTCGTGGCACCTTCAGTTCAAATAGATTCTAGATTTCTGGCATAAAGTGACCAGGTTATTCGATAACCAAGTTCACAGCACTGTTGCCTTGCACCTCCAGGGTCCAGGTTTAATTCCCGCCTTAGGGTCTGTGTTTGTGGCGTTTGCGTGTTCTTTCCTCATGCTTGATGGGTTTCCTCCGGGTACTCCGTTTTACCTATGATTGTATTTAACTACTTGGTTTGTTTTAGAACAGAATTGTGAGACTGAGGGTTTGTGTATCAGTTTTTCCAGTGTATTTCCATTGCAGCAACAACTTTTTTCTAAATTGAAACATAATAAAAACAAAAGTGTATGGCACGAACTCCAGAATTGTTCAGGCAGCAAGTTTTTTTATAAATGTAGTTTCTTTTTCTCTCTTAGCAAATAAACTGTTCAGTAATGTTGATAGAAGCTCTGTTTAAAATAGAGACTATTTTGAGAGTGTAGATCTAAATTGCTTTGTGTTTCATCTCTTTCATAGATGTTCTTTTCTTCAATACATTTCTTTTAATTTTGTGAATCTGCTTTGAGACAATAGCCATTGTTAAAAGCCCTATATAAATTGAATTGAATGTCTTCAAGTCATGTCTCTAATAATAATAATGATAAAACATTTCTGTCAAGGTATGGAAAGCAAGACTGAATGGATATGAAGAAGCACTGAAGCTTTTCCAGAGGATCACAGATGAGAAAAGTCCTGAATGGGGGAAATACCTGGGACTGATCAAAAAGTTCGTAACGGAGTCCAACGCCGTGGCGCAGCTGAAAGGCTTGGAAGCAGCACTTGTCTTTATCGAGAATGCCCATGTGGCTGGCAAGTAAGTGATTTCATATAGTGCATGTTGTGATGAATTCATTGTGAGTTATTTGCACATGGGGTGATTTTAGTGTACACAAACCTGGGTGTGTGGCATCTGAATGATCACTGAACTATTTACCCAGTGCACATGTGGGGGGGTTTGGGTATAAGCTTTAACGTATTAGGCCTTCTCCAAGACTCATTAAGCCAGCTGTCAGGCAGGACCTTTCTGTTCTATTGCATCACACATTAAGAAAGCACTATCCACCCTCTTCTGCATACATGAGCTCACACCCCCATGATTGGCTAGTTCTGCTGTGAAGGAATGAGAATGCCCCAACTTGAGGCACAAAACCTGAGCAACAGTTAATACATCTGTGTGAATAATTCCATTTTGGATTTCTTTTAAAAGGTTGATTAATTAAATGGAACAATTTGTCGGTTTTCACACTTGTTAAATAATTTGTCATTTTAAAAACGTCAAACCCTTTTTGAAATGCATGCTATACAGTGTAACCTTGGAGTATGAGCATAATTCGTTTCGGAAACGGGCTCGTATTTCAAAACACTTGTAATTCAAAGCCAATTTCTCAAAAAGAAATAATGGAAACTCTAATTATTAGTTCCATAGCCCTAAAAAATTAATACATAAAAATAATTAATAGAAAATATAAAAATAAACCAAATTAACCTGCACTTAAAAAAAAAAAAGGAAAAATAAATCCTTGTGGAAAACCTTTACAGAAGAGTTGCTGTTATAGATGCAAAGGGGTCAGGGCCAACATCATAATAAACCCTATGGATTAAGAATTGGATGTTATTGATGATTAAGTAAATAAATATAAACGCATATCTAGTCTGTGATGTCCATTTTTGCACTCAGATAAATACCTTTTGTTTTGAGCCACACCACCCCGCCCTCGGCTGAGCGTAAACCTTTTTACAGAAGGTCTAACCTTGTACAGCCTGAGAAACAGCCTTCTTAGCCATAGTGTGTATGGAAGAGTTCAGGAAAGACGAATGACTTAACTCTAGAATTTGTGTGCGGTTTATATTTGCATATGGTTTACTTATGATGTACTTATTTTCCGTACGTCGCCATAATAGATGTTTTAGGTTTAAACATAGACCATAGTGATTGTTCTGGCACATGGTTTCCCAGAGGCAGACGTGCTTGTTGAGCAAAACTGTCTGTTTATCCCAAAATAGCCACACTGGCCTGAACCCGACACTGATTGTTTCTATATCTGACAGCATTTTCTACCACAGGGGTTATGGGCTTCTAGTAGTTTGTTTGTTTAAGATCACAAAGAGGCTTGGGATTAAAGATATCTAGTAATTAAAGATATTTAAGGTAATTAGTATATGAAACTGGTTTCACTAATAATATAAAAAAATATATATGGAGAGATATGAAACATCTGGAACAGTAATTAAGTTTTTTTTTCATTAAGACATGCAAGGCTTCAGAAGGACTTTGCAGAGTTTCTGATCCAACTTTCCATTCAGAACACATCATTTAGTTTCAAATTGGAAAGCAGTTGTACTGGGGCAAAACTGAAATCCCATTTTCAGACAGTATCGCTTTTCATTTGTGATATTGCGTTTCTCTTACACCACTTGAAGTCTTCAGTGGAAACACAATCAGCGAATGACTTCAGGTCAGAAAAACAGAATTCTGCATTTTATTTACATTTATTTTGAATTTGATTTGAATTTGATTAGGTGTGTGTGTGTGTGTGTTCATGCGCGTTTAGTGGGTTTTCTCTGGCTACTCCGGTTTTCTTGAAAGACATTCAAAGTAGTCTAATTGGTGTTCCCAAAATTGCCCATTGTGTGTAAGTAGTGTATGCATTACTGTCCTGCAGTGGATTGGCACCCTGTTCAGGGTGTACCCTCCCTCGTGCCCAAAGTCACCCGGGATATGCTCCAGGCTTCTTGCGATGCTAAACAGGATAAGCGCTATAGAGAATAAATAAATTAATAAATGATTTTATTCTTTTTAAACAACAGTTTAATGTCCCAAAATGTTTTTAAAACATTTAATGTGTTTATTGATATGTATCACTTCTATAGTAACTGATAATTTAGTCTGCACCTAATCTATTAAAGACTGTAATGTTTAAATGAATGTATACAGGAAGTCCCTGACTTATAAACATTCGAGTTAGAAATTTCCACAGATACGGATGGACCGTGGTTTTACAAACATTCGGAATAGCCTTTGTGTATTGTACAAAAAGTAGACACTGCAGTGCACCAGATGCCAATATTTTAAGTGTGTAAGTGACGTATAAAATGTCTAAATGTCCGGTATAGTGTATGTGTGCTCCCGGACTCTTTGTTGGACTTGAAAACAAATCTGACCTACGAATGTGCTTCCGAACAGAATTTGTTCGTAAGTCAGAGACTGCCTTTAATCAATAATATGGCTAAGCTGTATCAATGGAGTAGTTTGTTTGAACATTTTTTTTTTTGTAAAATGAGTCTGTAACATTCATAGGTAAAGCAGTAACATCAGGCTTTCCACCTCAGGACCAAAGACATCTGATTTTTCTTTTACTTAGAAAGCTGCAGATGTTTGTCTTAATTTCAAGTGTGAGAAATAACTTTGGTTTGTGAGGAAATGAGTTTATTGCTGTATTAATGTAAGAATTGTTTACACATCAGATATAGTTGCAGTTGAATAGACATGACGCGTCACAGTTTATTTCCTGTAAAATTGTAATAAATGAGTAGAATAGGGTGGTACAACTCAAATGAATCCTTTATAACTATTGAATGTCAATCTTGTGTTTCAGGACAACAGGGGAAGTGGTGTCGGGTGTAGTAAGTAAAGTTTTCAACCAGCCCAAAGCCAGAGCAAAAGAGCTGGGGATGGATATCTGCCTTATGTACGTAGAGATCGAGAAAGCTGAAATTGTTCAGGATGAGCTCATCAAAGGACTGGATAACAAGAACCCTAAGATTATCGTGGCCTGCATCGAAACTCTCCGAAAGGCTTTAAGGTGAGCTGGACTGCTCTGTCACTTAAAAAAAAAAAAAAAAAAAAACTAGTCAAAATCTTCTGCAGGTGAATCAAGGTTTATTTGCGTGTGTATTCACAGTGAATTTGGTTCCAAAATCATAACCCTGAAGCCCGTAGTCAAAGTGTTGCCCAAGCTGTTTGAGTCTCGAGAGAAGGCGGTGCGTGACGAGGCCAAAATGCTAGCAGTAGAGATTTACAAATGGATCCGGGATGCTTTGCGAACACCGCTGCAGAACATCAACTCTGTACAGGTGAGATCTGAGATAAGAGCCTACCTGTTTTCCACTGAAATCACAGTCTAGGTCCATAACTTTGGTATCAAGCATGAAACAAATCATATAAAGAATCGTCACGGTAATTCCACCAAATGTCATTAGACTTAAGAAGTCTTAGAGATGCTCCCACACTTTTATTCTTATAAAGACATCAAGATTAAGTTTGTATGTAAATAAAAATACACCCTTAACTACCAAACCCAGCTTGAACACTTGGCTTGTTAAACAAGTGTTGTGTGGCTTGCATTTGCAAAATGGAATACGATGACCTGTTGTGTACTATACAGGAAAAGCTTGTGGACACCTGACCACCACACCCATGTGCTTGTTGAACATTCTGTTTAAGATTGTTGCGTTATAAAGAGCTCTACTCCATTGTACACTCGATTTTGGAGGGTGGCTGTAAGAATTGGTTTATTCTAAGTGTTTGTGAGACACTGAGGTTGGGTCAGGACTCTGTCCAGAACACTTGAGTTCTTCCACACCAACTTCAATATTTCAAGAATTTTGTTAATCTCGATGAGATTACGTTTGTCTGGTTGCTGCCGTTTACTTTTCAGGAAAAGAAAGGGACAGACAGACTGACGCAAAAGACAAATCACTTACTTACTTTCTTAACTTTCTTTGTCTTTTCCTTTTTATGATTCCTGGAGGACATTTCAAACATCCAGTTGCAAGGATAGTAACACAATAGCATGTAGTTGAGAATACAGTCATAAAATTTACACATGTAAAGAAAGAAATAAATATGTGCAAATATAGGCGACAAAATGGTGCAATTTGAGCTGTGCAACCACGTGACAGCAGTGCAAAAGTGAGTGGTGCAAGTTTTGTTTTGTTTTTTGGGGGGGCGGGGTTCTCTCTCTTGTTTCTTTTTACTTTTCCTTTCTTCAGCTTTTTTTTTTTTTTCTTTTTTAAGTGAAGTGAATGTAAATAGTGGATTGACATTGGGTATAATACATTTCTAGTCTAACATCAATATTGTGTGGTTGTTGTACAATATGAACAGTATTGCATGTTAATGTTGGCGATAAATTAAAATATAGTAGCAACATAGTGAGGGGAAAAAAGATATAAAAAAGACTAATTCAATCTGGGTGTCTTGATGAGAATAAAAGTATGGGAGCATCTCTAAGACTTCTTGTCCAGATGTTATGCAAAGGTGTGATATACTCTCATACTTTTGCCATTATGACTTTCACATGTTCAGTGTTCATCTTTTAAATGTTTTTAATAATGCCTAAATGCTGCCGCTTCAAGTAGTTTGATTACAAATATGTATTTATGTTTTATTAAGTATTAGTTGTGCCCAGAACTTCGTTCTCATGGAATTTAATTGCACACTCATAAGCGTGTATTAAAAAAAAAAAAGCTAGCGAAGAGTCTGCTTGGTTACTGATACGCTGCCAAAATCAGCTCATAGTCAGAGGTCTGACCTCCTTTTTTTTGTGTGTCTAGTAGATTTAATTTTGTTTCTGCCAAGTGCCTTATACTTTTAATAACTATTTTAAGCCATGTTGTGTCTGAATATGATGTCTCTATAACCCAGGAGAAGGGCAATGTGGTGCTTCTGGCTAGAAATCAGTTTGTAAAAGGTTTGGCCTGATATAGAAGTAATGTGTGTGTGTGTGTGTGTGTGTCTGTGTGTATATATATATATATATATATATATATATATATATATATATATATATATATATATATATACAGTTGAAAGAGTTGGAGGAGGAGTGGGTGAAGCTTCCCGCCGGTGTGCCGAAGCAGAGCCGCTTCCTGCGCTCTCAGCAGGACCTAAAGGCTAAGTTCGAGCAGCAGCAGGCGGCTGGAGGAGACGAGGCTGATGGTACTTTTGACAATTTAAGTACAATTAAATACAAATTAGTATTTATGCACTTTTATTTTTATTATAGACTAAATTTCTAATGATAATAAAATAAAAAAAAATCAAACAACATGATCGAAAAATCATCCATGCATAGCTTTCGAATGAATATTTAATACACATTTTTGTCTTCAGGTGATGATGATGGTGATGCAGATGAAGTACAAGTGGATCCATACGAGCTGCTGGAAGCTGTTGAGATCCTTTCAAAAATCCCAAAAGATTTCTATGAAAAGATTGTAAGTCCGAGATCATATTTTCTAGTACTTTAATATCTATTTTGACATCACACAATTTTTTTTATAATTATTTATTTATTTATTTATTTATTGTTCTTTTTTCCTTGTATAGGAAGCAAAGAAATGGCAGGAAAGGAAGGAGGCTTTGGAGGCACTGGAGGCCCTCACTAAAAACCCCAAGATTGAGGGCGGAGACTTTGGGGACATAGTCCGAGCTCTTAAGAAGGTGACGCTTTGTAGACGTTTATTATGGGGAAATTACAAAATTTTTCTAATTATAGCTGTTAAGAATATCATGTGTGACTTTTGTGTGTGTATTGCAGGTTATCGGAAAAGATGCCAACGTGATGCTTGTGATTTTGGCGGCCAAATGTCTGGCCGGACTGGCAGCAGGACTGCGCAAAAAGTTCGGAACGTATGCAGGCCATGTGAGTGAAGAGAAATAAACAGATCAATATTTCATCCAGTAAGCTGATGTGGATAATGAGCACATAAGGTTGTACAGTATATTTTTAAGACCTGTGTAGTCCTGTAGCTTTCTGACCTTGTAATGATTAAATGTAATATACCTTCAGGGCATAAAATATACATAGAATTACACGTAATGAATTTTTTTTCAATTTTCAAAGGTGGTGCCAACCATTTTGGAGAAGTTCAAGGAGAAGAAGCCTCAGGTGGTCCAGGCCTTGCAGGAGGCGATTGATGCGGTCTTCCTGACGGTGAGTATCCTTCTAACTGTGCAGTCTTATATTAATACGAGAAGCGTTCAAGTCACACCGCTACTTGAACCGTGATGAAATTTCTAGTGAATGAAGGCGTAAAGCCGATCGACGTTCGACAAGCCGGTAACAAGATTCTTAGCCGCAGTGAAAAACGTATGAATGGTGCAAGTGTTTGAAAGAATGACACGCGTTTAGGAATGACGATCCTGTCTAGGTCCTGCCGCAGTTGTGAACATTCAGCAAGTGAAACTCCTTGAAAGTCAACAGATAACGTCAACAACTTGCAGAAGACACCCAGCTGTCTGTGGGAACAGTACACACACAATCGCTCAACAAAAACACTTTCACATTACAGGAACTTATTGCCACATCCCTCATACATTCCTGACCTCAGTCCAAGCCACTTCCACATGTTTGAGGAGTTCCTGGGAGGCCAGCGTTTCAGACGTGAAGCAGGCAGTCTAATTATGGATCTGGCATACTGAGAGAACTTTCTGTGTAGATGGTATCCATAAGTGCATGAATATAGCACGGGATTATATAGAGAAAAAAAGGGAGATCATAAATCCCAGTTTGACTTGAACACCCCTTATGTAAACTTTTACTACTTTTATCATCTTACGTTTTATTCAAGCAGCGAATGTGTATTTGTTGATCAACCACTAATGTGAAATAAATATAATTAACTATTTCTTTTAAGTGTCTGGTTATTAAAGAGCAACGCCAAGGCAAATTTTCAGATTGTGTCATGTCTTGTGTGTGACTGAAACCCCATATAAAATACATCAAGTTTTTCTACTTTCTCCACTTTTAAATCCCTGAAATTATGACCCTTTAACATACTTGGTACTAAATTCTTAGTTTCTGCATTCTTAATTTTTGCTTCCAACTGACTGACAAGTAATACATCACATGATAGTTTAATGAGGTGGTACAGCAGGTAGCTGGGGTCCAGAGCTCTGGTTACCATCTGTTTAAGTTTGGGATGTCCTCACAACATCCAACTGTTTTCGTCTTACCTCTTCAAAACCAAGCTACTACAGTAGATGTTGCCTGCATTAAATGATCACCTGATGCTGAACTTATGAATATTAGTTTTTCCCGTGGCCCATGAGCTTACGTCCTAAGCTGTTTAATTCGTATTATAGTGATGCTTTGTTCATGCTACTGTAAATTAATTAGCGTGACTAATCCACTGAGTATGTAATAAAAACAGTTTCATACAAAAAATATTAAACAACAGTGTGGCCTGATCACAGTTACTGTTTATTATTTTCCAAGAATAGCAGGTTTCATATTCAGGACTGAGAATGAGGTGTTTTTTTTTCGGTGGAGAATGAAATTTAATGATTAATATTTTCTTTTTTCCCTCATTATGTGCAGACAACTCTACAGAACGTCAGCGAGGACGTGTTGGGGGTAATGGACAACAAGAATCCGTCAATCAAACAGCAGGCATCACTGTTCCTGGCCCGAAGCTTGCGTCACTGCACCCCTGCCACAGTGCCGAAGAGCGTCCTGAAGCCGCTCTGCTCTGCTTTAATCAAGGTATCATTCGTCACAATACACAGCACTCTCAGCACAGGTGTCAAAAGCAATTAGGTTCAAGCAGAAGTTAATCTGACACCCTTCTACTCTGATTCATAATGCAGTCAATCAGCCATTTTTAGTATCAGAGTTTCTCTGACTGCAGAGGCGCCAGAATCTACTGTACATGTGGTGTAGTCCTGGCTGAGCAGGTTTTTCACAATTACGCCTGATGTTTGGGGCAGTGGTGGCTCAAATGGTCTTGCTTACTGATTTAGAAGGTCACTGTTAAGGCTTGAGCAAGGCCCTTAACTCTTGCGCTGTATCCTAGCCGACCCTGCACTCTGACCCCAGATTCTTTACTGGGATATGTGGGGGGAAAAAGGTCACTTCCCTGTGCTGTATGGTATGTGTGACATTTAACTCGATCTTAATCTCTGTATTAGTGTCCAATTTGAGAAATCTGAGAGACACCTGAAAGCTGTACAGACGGAACAAATAAAATCAAGTACACTTAATTGAAAAATTAGGGAAAGGCAGGGAAAGGATACGGCATGCGAAAGATTTCCTCGTCGTTATATTCGCTTCAGTACCAATTAAATTCAATTATTTTTCACACGTTCCTTACAGCTTATACAGAATTTATTTTTTTTTTTTTGCAAATCACAGTAAGGAAACTGGGGCAGAGAGGGTCTGTGCAGGGTCAGTTATGATACCACCCCCTTCAGTCAAGAGCTTAACTTGTGGTAACATGGAGGTGTTGTGGCTTGAACTCGCGAACTTCCACGATCAGTAAGCAAGAGTCTTGTATTTGGTGCTTTAGACTTTAAGAGCTTAAAAAAAAAAAAAAAAAAGGAAGTTAAAAGAAAAAAAATTTAAATTAAATAAACAGTCCAATACCAAAACTTCACTCGTGTTAACATGAGACAAGAGTTAGCTAGTATGCTAGCAGTTAACTAGCTGGCTATCTATTCAAGATGGTAGGAAGATCATGTTTAAATCAGGTTTTTTTTTTTTTTTTTTTTTGCTTTAAGACTGTTTTTCGGTAAATGCAACTGTAAATAAAAATGTAAATTAATCTCTCTCTTTCAGCAAGTGAACGACTCCGCTCCAGAGGTGAGAGATGCTGCGTTTGAAGCGCTGGGCACCGCCATGAAGGTGGTGGGAGAGCGGGCGGTTAACCCCTTCCTAGCTGATCTGGATAAACTCAAACTGGACAAGGTAGCGTAGGGTTTTGTGTAGGGTAGGGTCATTATTACATCCTGACGTTGGAGTACAGATTTATAATTGTTTTTCCCCCCCTCCACGTACACACACACAGATTAAAGAATGTGCAGATAAAGTGGAGCTTGCAGGAGGAAAGAAGGGCGAAGGTGGTGGAGGAGGAGGTCAGAAGAAGGAGAAACCTGCAGCTAAAGCTCCAGTTGTGGAAGAGCCTCCTGCAAAACCTGCTGGTCCACCTAAAAAGGCTCCTGCACCCAAAGTAAGCATTAATAGACTTGAGGTTAAAGCATTAAATCAAATCATCGATGGCATGCAGGTTTCAGGTTTTAATGGAGCTGGGAAACGGTTAAGGATTTCTCATTTTTAATCCGAGCCGACGTAAGAGCAAACGTTTGTGGACAATTTTAGACATGGGCACCATGACATGTTTATTCAAATCAGCAATTAGGAGTTTAGGAGATTAATTTTTGGAAAGTTAGGGGATTTATAATTTAGATTTTATTACTTGTTGCAAGAGCTCCAGTGCTCGGCTGTGATCAATCAGTAGCAAGGAATCGCTCGTGACCATTTGGCTTTTTTTATTTTTTTTTTATTTCACAGGCTGCTGGCCCCGCGAAAAAAGGCAAACCTGCTGCAGCCGCCAGCAGCAAGTCAAAGAAAGCACCGGACACAAGAGAAGTTGCAGAAACTGAATTATCTGTAAGTCAAGTGTCCGAATGAATTAAATCAGTTGTAATAATTAAAGATTTTACTGTTTACTGTATTATAACACAAAGGTAAAAAAAAAGAAATGTTGAAAAGGAAGAAGCGGTGATTGTGTAACATGAAGCTTTTGTAATGTTAATGTTAATGCGTGTTTGTGATTTTATTTTATTTTTTCTCAGCTGGAAGTGTGTGAGGAGAAGGCTGCAGCTGTGCTCCCGGCCACCTGTATGCAGCTGCTGGACAGCGCTAATTGGAAAGAGAGGCTTGCTAGCATGGAGGAGTTTCAAAGGGTGAATGCTCACCATTTTATCTCGCTCTCTCTCTCGTATACGCCTCTCCAGCGGCTTTTTAACAGAGCCAGTGCTTAAAAGGACTCTTTTGTTAACAAAATTTAAAATGTTGTATCTGTTTGTGTGTGTTAGGCTGTTGAACAGATGGACAGGAGCGAAATGCCGTGCCAGGCTCTAGTGAGAATGCTGGCTAAGAAACCTGGCTGGAAAGAGACCAATTTTCAGGTGGGCATCGTTCATGATGCAGAAAGGGACCCTGGACTTCCGTCTTATCTTAATTTATTTACTTATTTATTTCTTTTTTACCCGATTCTTACATAAAGTTAGTCTCAGATTTGTTAATCCAAGTTTCGCACATGCTCAGGTGATGCAGATGAAGCTGCACATCGTTGGGCTCGTCGCCGGGAAAGGCTCCTTCTCGAAAACCTCGGCTCTCGTCGTGATGGACGGCCTGGTGGACAAAATCGGAGACGTGAAGTGCGGCAGCAAAGCCAAAGAGGCTCTGACTGCCATCGGAGAAGCCTGCTCGCTGCCTTGGACTGCCGAACAGGTGGGTCTAGTTTCACAGTCCCATCATAAACCATATGATAGAAAACATCTTGTTCATTTATTTTTATATCAATGCATATAGGCTTCATCGCCAACGACCGGGGTAATAATTTAAACCAAAGAGAGAGCGATGCATATTTTTCCTTAGTATACTTAAAACCTATACTTGTGGTTTGTCCTGGGTATGTGTGTGCGTCCTGTCTGGTGTTTTTTTTTTTTTTTTTTTTGGTTCTTTTAAACTGTTATGTTTTATTAACGTTTTGTACAGGTGGTCTCTTTGGCGTTTGCACAAAAGAACCCTAAAAACCAGGCTGAAACACTCAACTGGCTGTCCAACGCCATGAAGGAGTTTGGCTTTGCAGGGTGAGTCGTGTTTGTTCTCTGTCTCTGTCTCTCTGCGATGTAATCTGTTACATGTTCATGATTCATACATTGTTTGTTTACTGTTGTAATCCTGCAGAATTAACGTGAAGGGTTTCATCAACAACGTCAAAACCGCTTTGGGTGCCACCAACCCGGTGAGTGTGTGTGTGTATGTGTTTTTTAAGGTGTTTGTGTGTATGGCAACCTGATCCTTTGTTTGTTCAAATATTTGTTTGTGCGCTTCCTGCTTTCACTGTATTTGCACAAAGCCTTTAAGTGTGGATCAGGGAGTGCTTTCTGTTGAGTAAATGACGGAACGTTTTAACCGGATCTTGGAGCAGGCAGTGAGGATCATGGGTTAAGCATTAGTGCATTCAAACGAGTAATTAATGCCCATATTGGAGACACAAGGCTTCACAGATCAGCCCTGTCAGGGTTCTTCATATGAGCCAACTTAAACCGAGGAGGGTTAAATATGACAAGACCAACACCACTTCGGAATTCCAAAGTTCCACAAGCAGAATGGGAACAGTACCCAAACAACAAATTATTCGAAATAGATCCAGTGGTGGGAAAAAGATGCTTTCACCCCTTCGAATCCAGACACGACCAAGTCGTAAATATACAGGGTGCTGTGTAGGCCATGCAAATTTAACCCATGAGTATTTATTAAAGGGTGAAGAAGCTCCAAAATGTCAGCACTGTAGCACTACTCTAACCATAAAGCGTATACCAAGTTTTAATACCATAAGAAAACATTTTTACCAGAACAAGATTAAAAAACATTCTGCAAGACGAAACCAGAAAAACTTTTACAGTTCTCATCAAAAGTGCACCTAAAGAACGTAATGTAAAGTCTTGTTCTTCTGGCCATGTTATATTTATTTATTTGTATTTTTTTATTGACTTTTTCCACAAATCTCTTCTATTTATAACATAATATTATATTGGTTCGAAAAAAACGGTTTAATATGTATCTGCTATGAAATAGCCTGATAAGCCGATATGGCAATAAATCCCAATACAAACAAACAAACAAAAATGCAATATGACAACAGTATTATAGCCCTCTTTGCAAAGACATTTCAATAATGTGAAACCAATTAGTAACGGAACAGAACCATGGTCTGAATCTTTTTTTTTTATTCCAGGCCGTGAGGACGTCTGCCATCACCCTGCTTGGCGTGATGTACTTGTACATGGGGGCTCCTTTGCGCATGTTCTTCGAAGACGAAAAGCCGGCACTGCTTTCTCAAATAGACGCCGAGTTTGAGAAGGTTCGTAAACACACATTGCCGATAATTAAATCAAAGATTTTTGTTACCTATTATTGACATTTAAAATATTACTAGTATCTGTAATGTAACAGTTTGTGGCTCTGGGTTTCTCAGATGCAAGGTCAGTCTCCTCCTGCTCCCACACGAGGATCGACCAAGAAAGGAGCAGAGGACGACCAAGAGGAGGCGGATGAGGAGGACGCGGACGGGGGTGCCGCTGACATCATGGACCTGCTGCCCAGATCTGATATCAGGTCAGTTTTATTATTTAATTTTTTTCTTTTAAACGCACCATGATTCATATTTGCCGAACTTACTTGCAGTCAGCTTTAAATATATGCAAAAGTGGAAAGAGGTTATGAATAAGCTTGATTGTTGATATGGATTCATCTGTACTGTGGTTTGCAGTGATAAAATCACATCAGACATGGTGGAAAAGATTAGCGATAAAAACTGGAAGATCCGAAAGGAAGGGCTGGATGAGGTGGCGGCCGTCATCTCGGAGGCCAAGTTCATCCAAGCCACCATCGGAGAGCTGCCCATAGCGCTGAAGGGCCGCCTCGGTGACTCCAACAAGCTACTGGTATTTAATTTATTTTTGTAGTTTTATTCTTAATTTTACACAGGCCATGTTTTTGTGTTGAAAGCTTTCTTCAAGTGTAGTAAAGGATTAGACCTGTTGTGGCACTGAATGAATGATAGTTTTTAATAGTTTTCTGTATTTTAAATGTTTACACTCATACAATTGCATGTTTTGTGTGTGTTTAGGTTCAGCAAACACTGACCATCTTGCAGCAGATTGCCACAGCTATGGGTCCTGCTCTCAAACAGCACGTGAGGAATCTGGGCTTCCCCATCATTACCGTGTTGGGAGACAGCAAGGTAGAACTCTTATAACCGACCTTTAAACCTGATGTATAATCTTGTAAAATTATTATTATTAATTTTTTTTGTGTCCCAAAAAAATTTACATTATTTTATAGTCAATTCTCGCTCAAATGATCTCAAATTTTAAGATGATGTAAAAACTGTTTTACTGTTTTTACATTTAATTTGGTGTTGCTATGTAAAAGAAACTTGAATATTCAGAGTTCAAAAAGCATCTTATTTCCAGTGATGAGGACAATTTCGTACCAATGGCAAAGTCAACAAGCATAATGTTCGCATTTGCCAAAAGCTTTGTGAAATCGGTTACAAAATCTATATCTGTTTGAATATGATGTTGGAATTTTGATAAATAAATATTATATTTTTCAACATAAAGCCTGTTTTAGTTTTATTTGGCTAGGACATGTAGTTACATGTAGTGATAGATATTCATATTTCAAATAATGTAAGTTTTTTTTGGGACACCCTGTATATTAAACATGCATCTTAAACAGCCAGTGACTCAAAGCAATATGAATTTTTCTCTCTTTTTATGTAATACAGTCTGATTCAGTATTTAGTCATTTAATAGCTTTAATGGTTTAATTTGGGCAGCATTTTGAGCCTTCCTTGCACCTAAAATCCGATCTCTCAGTCTAAACACATATACACTTTTGTCCACTATGACCTTCTTGAGGTGAATATAATGTCTTTAAGAATATTTATCATGTTACAGCTTTGCAGAACTTAAGGTCGGGTGTTCCTGTGTGCATTGTTTTTATTTAAAAAACATCCAGCGCGATCTGAAGGTAGATTTTAAAAAAATATATTTATATATTTTTTTTATACACATATATAAGGGCATTTTCCATGTAAATTTCAAAGTAGCATATCATCTCTTCCTGTGGGCCGATTATGATGAAACAAAGCCTGTTACCCCAAGTTCGACCAAATACACTTGTAAAAATGTCATTAATATTCGTTCAGTATTGTTTTACGTGATGCGTGCACAAACAAAACGAACAAAAATTCCCCCCAAAAAAAAAACATCTTGATGTGTTTTTACCAAATAATTTTTGAGCAAATATCTTTAAGACACGGCAACTTTACAGTTTTTATTATATGTATATAGATGTCTCCTCAGTAAGTGCTTTATCCTGTTCAGGGTTGTAGTGGATCTGGTACACATCCTAGAAGCACTGGGTGTGAGGCTGGAATTCACCTAAAATTGCGCACACATTCACACCTTGAGGCAGTTTAAGGTAGCCAAGCCACCTACCTGCACACACATGCACACGCACGCACACCTTGATAACATTTAAAACTCCTCATGCATTAACTCCAACTCGGGATCAAACCATGCAGCTGTGCAAGGCGGAAACCCAACCGCTCCCCCACCATCTGTGCCCTGCGTGAGCAGTGTGTATCCAGTTGCAAATGGTTATCTGAGGACACACTTTCTATCGAAAGCACCATCTGTTTGTGTGTACATGCAACTAAAGCCACACCTTATGCTTGCAGGCCAACGTCCGTGCCGCTGCCCTGACGACACTAAACGCGTGGGTGGAGCAGACCGGCCTGAAGGAGTGGCTGGAAGGAGAAGACCTGGCAGAAGAGCTGAAACGAGAGAATCCCTTTCTAAGACAGGAGGTACGTGAACACAGTAAAATGAGCTCCGCATGTGTCTGATTACATCAGTATGCTTATTTCCAAGGTGTTTTGAATACAGCCCAATCAACACAAAACACCAATGTTTGATGTTTTAAACATAAAAAAAAAAAACTTATTTGAAGCCCGGATAGTTGGGGTTATACAAACATGACTGTAATTGTTTGTTTTTGGAGGGTACCTTTTGAGAATGGCTTTCTTTTCTATGATTTAAACTATTAATGAATAAATAATTGATGAGGCTGAGACAAGGAACAGCATTGGTTTTATTCCTTAAATAGTTCTTGTGTAATTAAGGCCACTCTTACACACACACACACACACACACACACACACACACAATTTTAAAAAAATAAATTTTTTTTAAAAGAGTTCTCTTTACTTTGCATATGCTAGGTTCTGGGCTGGCTGGCCGAGCGTTTGCCCAACATGCGCACCGTGCCCGCTGATCTCATGCTGTGTGTCCCAAACCTGTACGCCTGTCTGGAGGACCGCAGTGGAGACGTGCGGAAGAAAGCCCAGGATGCTCTACCCATGTTCATGATGCATCTGGGCCATGATAAGATGAGCAAGGCCACTAATAAACTCAAGGTAGGTACCTGCATCTTCTGCACTGTATATGGTTCTGTGTTGATCTTTGGGTTTCAGCAGTTCAGAAACTTGTGATTTCACTTTTTAATAATACTCTTGATAATTTAAATGAATTTTGTGCTTGCTGCTTTGTTAGCCAGCCTCAAAGGACCAGGTGGTTGCCATGCTGGAGAAGGCCAGGGCAGTGATGCCCGCCAAACCTGCTGGACCCGCAAAAGCCGCTCCATCTAAAGCATCTCAGAGCGCACCACCTGCAAAAGCAGCCCCAGGTACTGTATACATGTTTCTCTCTCTCTTTCTCTACATCATTATCTGCCGTGCGATATATATATATATATATATATATATATATATATATATATATATAGTTTGTTTCTAACAACCTCTCTCATTTTGCAATATGGATGACCCAGCTTTTAGTTCACTGGATCGTTATCTATAGCAGCACATCACGCTAAGTGCAGCTACAGCATGTTGAGGTTCAGTGAATCGTAGCTTCATCGGATGCGCTAATCGTCTCCGTTCTTTATCTCACAGCACCGGCTAAAAGCCAGCCTGTCATGGATGACTACAGCCCACCAGAACCCAAACAGGACACCAAGAAATCCAAAACAGCAGCGCCTGCTCAGAAAAAGGTCTGAATAATTGCATTTCTGTATTTTTCAATTTGTAAAATATACAGTACCGCTCAACAGGTTGAGATCACGTGCACATTTGTTTTTGTTTTTGTTATAGTGATTTATTTTTTACATTCTGCAACAATACTGGGGATTTTAAAACTATGAAATAACACGTACAGTATGGAATTAGGTAATTAGGTAACAGCAAAAGTCAGTTGTTATTTTAAGACACAAAGGTCAGCTTTTACTGGAATAGTCCTTACAAGAACAGTATTGTGTCAAGCACCATGATGAAAACTGATTCACTGATCAGAAGTGTGTATTAGGGCTTCTGTTGGAAGGTGAGTGGCACAAACAAGCGCAAACAAATTTTAGTAGCTAAATTAAGTCCAGCTATGCATAAATCTTGCTAATTCCTGTAAGTGGTGATTGTTATTGTGGTTATTATTATTGTTGTTTCTTGACATCAATAAGTAATTAATTATGGATAACTTCAACGTGTTTCATGCTTGCCCCGTCTTTTAGCTATTTTAAATTTATAGTTTCAATTCATTAATATACTGTCATGCTGAAGTAATAGGAAACACATTTATTTAGCACCTGGAATCAGAGTCACTTATTAGAGGTTAAACACATAATGGAAAAAAAACACTGTTTGTAACCGACTCAGTTTAATGACATTAAAATCTATTGGTAGCCTGTTTATATGTTAAGTCTATGCATGAGACTTGCCATTCTAAGAGCTTGTTATATCTGCATCATAAACGTCACTGTAAATGTATTTGGCTTTGTGTGTAAATACCATCAATGCTGACAGTTTTGCTCAAAATCTTGTTCGAATGGCCTGAAGAGTGAAGGCTGCTATTTTTGCACTAACTAGAAGAACGGCGTGGAGCAGAAAGCCAAGGTAGACAAAGAGAGTGTGTCTAAACCTAACAGACTCTCAGGGGGGAAACCCAGCAACCCACAGGTACGGGTGGATCAATAAACCTCCACACGACCCACAAACGGCGGGGGGGCACTCGTTTCTGTTCATCACGCTTTTGGGTGCACTCTGTGAATAACTGGCATGTCTCAGGGTCTGTCATGCATCGTCTTTTTCTTTTACTCTTTCATCTTCTCTTTCTCTCCCTCTCTTTCACTCGTCTCTATAAGCGAATAAGATTTGCCTTATGTGTGTCCTTCAGGGAGTGGTGGGTAAAAAGGCTCCAGTCAAGGCCGGTAATAAAGATGAAGAAGACAAGTCAGGCCCTATCTTTATCTTTGTGCCTAATGGAAAGGAGCAGAGGATGAAGGAAGAGAAAGCGCTAAAGGTAATCGTCACAAAACATTACTGTCTACTGCGTAATGTCATAAAACATATTTTGTTAATTAGTAGTGTTTTATAGATGAAAGATGGCAGCAAGTAGACAAACATCGACAAATTTGAGCTGGCGAAATTAGTAGGATGGAAAACACAGGGTTGTGTCCTAATAGCATTTATTTTTTTCCAGGTCAAGTAGAGTAAAAATTATGGAATTACTCGGTGGGGAAAAAATTAAAGGGGAGAAAAAAACGCTAATCAGCCTTAAAGTAAATAGAGTTTACTTATAGTGTTGGCAAACTAAAAGGAAACATGGCCTCAAGGAGAGAGAAAACGGTGAAAAGGATTCGTTTAAAAAAAAAAAAAGTCCAATATATAGTCTGGCTCAGACAGTTAAGGTTCTGGGTTACTGATCTGAAAGGTCAGGGGTTCGAGCCCAGCACTGCCAAAGTGCCACTGTTGAGCCCTTGAGCCAAGGCCCTTAACCCTACCTGCTCCAGGTATTCTGGCTGACCCTGCGCTTTGACGTCATATTCCTTACTGGGAAATATATATATTTATATATAATATATATTTCACTGTGCTCCAAGGTTTATGTGACAAATTTAATCTTATGTAAATAAAATAAATAAATAGGAAACTGGTCTATGTATAAACAAAACAGGAAGAAATATGTGGGAAGTGTAATATGCCTCGAAAATAGAAAATGCAGAGTAAATGCAAATGAGTAAAAACAATTCAGTGTTTCTGATAGGACTGTAAGAAATCAGCGGAATGAAACAGGATTTGTGTATAGAAAAGCCAAATGAAACCTAGCACTAATACCTAACCTGAAGAAAGCAAGGTCACAGTGGGCTAGAGAGAAGCAATCATGGAGTGTGGAGGATTCACAAAGGAAATGATATTCCATGATGAATAATATATTGCTGTTGACTGAGGTGATGATGCTGGAGATTTTTTATTATTTTTTTCCTGGTGGTGTTCTGAAGAAAACAATCAGTTTCACTCCCACTCATCTATGATACAGGGTTACATGTCCGGTAAAGGACCAATCATTATATTCAGCAATCAGTGCACAGGTGTTAAAAAAAAAAAACTTTGGTCATGATGAAGTCATGTTTTATTAAGATGATATTGACATAATAAGAGAGTGTTGAAACTGGCATAGCAACTCTGTAACATGGCCAGCAAACCAAGAAGCTCTCAACTGGACTGAAAATTTATAGTCAGCCAACTGTTTTTTTTTATCTTTGTATGTTATACATATAATGCAGAATATGTGCACCAAAGAAGCTTCTTCTAAATTCTAAAATATGCAACATCTAAAATATTAAATGAGCAATCTTGTTACCTTTCAATTTTTAAAATTTCAAGTTGATAACTTCGGCCATTTTTGATGATTTTATACGTGCCCTGAAAGTGGTAATTTTTCAGTTTTATACTCTCATTTCTAACAATAATAATTTAAAATGCATTTTATTCATATATATTTTTTGTATTGATAGCAAAATTAATTTAAGCTTCTAGAAGCATATGATCTATAAACATTGTAAAAAATTCTATAAAAATTCCAGGGCTACATCAGTGCGCTTTGCATGATGGATGGTTTTTGGTAAAATCTTAAAGACCAAAGATTCTGTAGTGTCTGTAACCATGTCAAATTTGTTGCAATATCTTATTAATTACACGTTTTCAGATTTGTCTTTTCATGTGAAATTTGAATAGGCAAAGTTTAATCTAAATGACAATAAAGATCATTGAAAGATTTGAATTTTTAAAAAGTTACGGACTCTACGGACATAAAAGGGAAGGAGGTTGTATTTCGCAAATGTAAATACAATAAAATATAAATGTGTAGCATATTTACATAAAAATAAAGCATGGATCAGGAGATGAAAAGCATTAAGTATTATGAAAAATGTTGTTATATGATAGTGCCTAAGAATTCACCTGGCAAAAAAAAAAAAAAGTGGCACACTTTTTAGCACCTTTTTTAGAAGTAGCTGATGTGGAGAAAGTTATTATATTTTTATCTCCATGCCTCAAAGAATTGAAGCTGTCAAGCATTAAATTACTAATTGTGATTTTATGTTATTGATTTTATGACTTTTTTTTCCACCTCCTATTTGAATTGGAAAACACCTTTCATTCATTTAAATTATGATTGAATTTGTTTGTGATGTGTTTTGCAAGCCAGAATGTTCAACTATTGAACAAAAATAGTTGTCTTGTATCTTCAGTTTGTTCATTTCAAGTGTAAAAAAGAAAAGAAAGTTTGAACTTTGATTGTTCTGTTAATCATTAGAGCTAATCAATTTGTATTTGAGCCTTTTATCAAATTTACACAGAAATTAACGATCAAGCATTGACTAATGTGAGACTAAACAAATTAAATTAGACTGTTTAATTTTTTTTTAGCCTTTTTAATGTTTGCTCTGAGCACTTCTTAAGAAGCTAGAGCACTGACGATAAGTGGTTTGTGATTTATAGATCCTGAAGTGGAACTTCATCACTCCACGGGACGAGTATGTGGAACAGCTGAAGACTCAAATGGCCACGTGCCTGGCAAAGTGGATAACAGATGAACTCTTTCACTACGACTTCCAGCGCCACGTAAAGGCCGTCAACGCCATGATTGAGGTAAGACACACTTTCTTTATAACGGTGTTTGTATTGTACTGTACACATGCATACTTGTCTTGCTTTTTAAAAAGTCGATTAAGGTTTGCGATGAGAATTTCACACATGCAGACCTGTCTTTATTGCTGAGGGCCACATTCGCCCATTCAGGGGCGGGGGAGGGCATTTTATTATTGAGTTAATAATTAGTTTATTACTGTTTGCTGCTATTATGGCAGCTGTTGGTGTAATACCCCTTTTTCTGGTTCTGTTTATAGTCAAACAGCACCCTCTGCTGGCAGCTTTCTGAACTGTGTACTTGATTAACAGTCAAATCATATGTATAGCCTGGACAAATCACTGGCGTGCCACCATGCAACAACTCATTGAGTTAAATTTTATTTGAATAGACGTTGTCACACCAGTTTTACAGAATAAAACGAATAATCGAGGAAACTTCCTGAGAGGAAAAAACCTTGAGCTAAAAGATGTATAACTCGTCCTCACACCTAATGCAGTATGCGGGTGTAGAAGATTAAAGGCACACAGTACTGAACTCGTTAAAAGGATATTGAGGATGTGTGTAGTCTTTATGATTATAGCAGCCGCATATCTCATCATCATCCTTCCCATCTCGCAGCACATGGAAGCTGAGGCAGAAGCTGTGGTTGGCTGCCTGGATCTGATCCTGAAGTGGTTCACGCTGCGCTTCTTCGACACTAACACCAGTATTCTGATGAAGGCCATGGAGTTTCTCAAACTCCTTTTCACCATGCTGAGCAGAGAGAACTACCACCTGAGCGAGTACGAAGCCTCGTCCTTCATCCCCTACCTCATCCTTAAGGTCAGAGAGTCGTCTTACCACACCCGCACCCGTTCTGATAAGAGTCCTAATGACTGTCTTACTGAAAAATCTAGCATAATTTAGAATTCATTAAGTTAATTTTTTGCTCCATAATTTTTTATTTTTTTTATTTTTTTTTTGCCTAACCTACAAGAAGTGATTTGGTTTTTCGAAATATAATCGTGCTGTTTATTCCTCCATTGTAGATTTTAAAGCATAATTTAATTCAAACATCTTCAGATCTTTAATTCTCTAAGATCTGTAAACCTGGCCTCATCCTGATTGTGCCATTATTTTCCGTTTTTTTTTTTTTGTTTGTTTTTCCAAGCAGGTCGGGGAATCCAAAGACGTGGTGCGCAAAGACGTCCGTGCCATTTTGACCATGCTGTGTATTGTGTATCCTCCAAGCAAAATGTTTCCCTTCCTCATGGAGGGGACCAAGTCCAAGAACTCCAAGCAGAGATCAGGTTTTGTTTATTTTTTTAATCTTTTTATATTTATTAATTTTTTTTTTTTTTTTAATTTTTTTCATTTTAAGAATTTAAGGTAAATTAGGAATATTTGTGTTAATATTGTGCATTTTTGCTTATGAGTAAATGTATTCAGACTGCTTTATCTTAAAATGCTAATTACTTGCTTAGATAAAAATACAACCACAAATTGCTTATTATATATACACTATATTGCCAAATGTATTCGCTCACTTGCCTTCACATGCATATAACCATGGGCGGGTACTCAAAGTTAGAACAGGCTGAATAACAACTCGCATTCAATCTAGAATTGCATCATACTGTATGACTGACATCAGGTGGGGACACATGCCTTACGAGGCATGTCTGGAATATTTGTTATTATTAGTAATAATTTTTAAAAATCGATACACATAAAACAGAAAGATGCACATGCAGTGCTTATTAAATGTTTAAACTGTAGAGATACAATAATTTTACTGCTGTAAAATCAGCATTATATCTAATTTGAAATATAAACCTAATATCATGTTACTTAATATATTTTCTTTAAAAACAGTTTTTTTCGCGCTGTTGCTCATTTATTTTAATACATTTGTTGTTATAGACTATAGTGTGCGCTGTACACCCTATTTATTGTTTTGTTGCAGTCTGCACCTTAAAATTTATTTTGCCTGCTTCTCCTCTAGCTCCGCACTACCCAGCCTGCAGAAAATGCGCGAAAATGCACTTTGCGAGCTCGTACCCAGCTCGTAACGAGCGTGCTCTGCTCTCAAGGGCGAGCATTGGTTAATGGCAGTCATGTGACTGATGCAAGCCAGATCTTTTTATTTAGCAAAATTGAGATTGATAGTTACATTTTATTGTTGAGGGGCAAAGACAGGGCTCCATACGCACATACACATTAAAAAACAACAACAACAAAAACAAGAAAAGGGCACTTGAGGCATTGTGGGGGAAAGGGGCGAGTGCTCAAGCACCCTCATCCCCCCTGCTGGATAAGTAAGTTTGATGTGAAGGAACTTGATCATATTGAATGGTATGGATTAAGAATTGAATGTTACTTAAATTTATATGCATGTGAAGACAGGCGAGCGAATACTTTTGCAATGAGTTGTGTATATGTTTGAGCTTCTGATGTGTCTATGTTGTCGAGACAGATTTCATTTTTTTTCGTAGTGACTTTCAGGCCAAAATTATTATAAAACTAAAATAATGATACGAATTGAAACTTTAGGGGAAAAAAATTTTACTCTATAATGTATAGAAGTGTTTCTAGTGCTCAAATGATCATATAATACGAAGGTAGCTAATTTCAGTGCAGTGGGGAAAGGGCTACAAGAAAGGCTTTTAAATTACAAACTAAGCTACGTTGGTTGAAATAAAAGTTATTTATAGGTGGTACTATAAGGCTGATTGTCTCACTCTGTTTAATTTTATTGACCTCGGCTTCAGAATGTCTCGAAGAGCTCGGGTGCCTAATCGAGAACAACGGCATGAACGTGTGCCAGCCGACGCCCGCCAAGGCTCTGAAAGACATCGCCGTTCACATCGGAGACCGCGACACATCTGTGCGCAACGCAGCTCTAAACACGGTGGTGGCAGCTTATAACGTCTGCGGGGACCAGGTCTTCAAACTCATCGGCAATGTAAGGCAACTTCCTGCTTTTGGAGCCTTTTAGTGATGGCTGCTTTGAGATTGTTCTCGATACTGAAGAACAATCTTCTTCAGTATCGAGAACGCCAGATAATGGCTTTCTGAATAGCTTTCACTACTGTGGCATTTCACAGTAATGCCTCAGCAGTGCATGGGTTAGTCTCAGAGGATCGCGTGTCTGTTGAGGGAGAACAATCTAGGGTGCAGAAAATTGCATTTGAAAAATTGACTTTTGTAATGGATATTTAATAAGTTGCAGCCCTGTTTAATGGTGTTGCTGTACTGCTGTGCTGGCACAATTAACTCCAGTGTAAAAAAATATTTTTTTTACCCTGAATAGAAAGTCAAAATACATATTGTACAAAATACAAAATATTGTATCAAAATACTTTTTTTTTTCTTCTTCTTCCCGATGTCACAACCGTCAGCTTGCCTTGCACATGACCCAAAAGAGTAGTGGGGAAAACCTTCAGCAACAAGGACATTCTAAGCTGCATTTTTGTCTCATTAAGTTCAAAAGAAAAAAAATGAGAAAAATGCAGCTGGCGGTTGTTTTGCAGCTGTTCCACAAAAATATATCCTAACTATAAAACGATAAACTGTATTATGTTTAAATTGCAATTGTTGTCAAATCATTAAGGTATAACAAATTTTATACTGTAAAAATGTTTTTTCTTACTTTTATTTAGCGTTATTGTTTTCCTTTGCTCCACAGCTCTCTGAGAAGGACATGAGCATGCTGGAGGAGCGGATCAAGCGCTCGGCTAAGAAGACGCCTGCCCCACCGACCAAACAGGAGAAAGCGCAGAGGGAGCCGCCGAGTAATCCTAATGGCACCTTCCTGCGCAAACCTGCCCAAGAGGAGGTGCCGAACAAACTCAAGTAGGTTTTCAACATCCAGGGTAATTTTTGCTGTGAACCAGTCCAAAAATCCTTCATAAAATGCTTTATGGAAAAAATGTACAGGCAGTCCCCGACATTTGGCTTACAAATTTTCGCAGATACGAACGGACTGCGGCTCTACTTCCAGTTCAATCATGGAAGAAGCTCACGTTTATTGTACAAAAAATAGACACTGCAGTGCACCAGATACTAATAGTTTCATTGTGTAAGTGAATATAAAGTGTCCAAAGTGATTGATAGAAAATGTCTGTCCTGCAAATCTGTCCTGTTGGTTAATAATACAAATTTTGGAAAATCCTTCACAAAACAGACTTCACTGTCCAATAAAGTGGAAAACAGCTCTGAGACAAAATGGCATCCTGGTATGCTTTTCATTGTTTATTCGTGTCGCAGGCGTATAAAACTCACTTAGTCGGACTTGAGAACAAATATGACTTACGAGCATGCTCTCGGAACAGAACTTGTTTGTAAGTCGGGGACAATCTGTATATGTGAAGATGAATGTAAACTTTTTCTTTTTTTTAACGCATCTGCATTAGGGTAGCTGGGTCAGGGTGGTGTATTTATATGTTGTGTTTAACTGTGGGATTTTTTTAGCTACATGTAAGGTTAATTATTAATAAGAAATGTTTTAGGCTTAAAAAAAGACCTACAGTAAGTAATAAAAATAATAAAAATCCACTTTACTGAATTATTAACAAGGCAGTCCGGTTGGGACTGTATAGGTTAAATTTAAAAGATTCAACAGACATTGCTCCTGTGTTTGATTCTGTCCTTTTGCATGTTTTGCCTCCCAGATCTAAGTTTCTTTGTCTCTCTTTTTTTTATGATTTCTTTTTCCTCTCTGCTCTCCTTGGACAGAATAATGTATCGCACGTATAGGATGTAAGTACTGCCGAATCGTCGTAGGCTCTTTTCCCACGAGCCACGCACCAACCCTTAGACAAATAACACAAGTAGCAAACTGAATTAGAAAAGTTTGACACCACCCTCATTTCCACTAATAACATCAGTTACTGATGTTACTGATGGATACTTTCCCAGTCCTTTTGCACTTAAATCCAACATCCCAGATCAATTAAAAGATTAGCTTCTGCTGAGCCTCAAGATGAACTCGCCTGTAAGAATTGTAATAATCAGTGTTTATGATCACAATAAGCTGTTGGAAAAGTGTACAAGGATTTGCTTTCTGTCTTAGTATGTATCGTTATTCAGTTAAATTGTGTGAAGGACATTTTTTTTCTCTCTCTCTTTTTGTGGTCCTCCACCAGTCAAGCTCGGTCACAGAATGCCCACTCCGAGCACACAGCACCATCCATCCCCAAGGAGTTCCAGCTCGACTTGGACATGATTGAAAACGACCACACACGCGTCAGCGACTTCCCTGATCTCGTGCAGCACAAACTGGATGAGCTCCTCGAGCCCGTGATGATCCCCGAACCCAAGTAAGCACACTGTTCTGATTATGATTAACCGAATTAAAGCTGCTGATGTGTTTTCACATTTCTTGGTGGAACGTATGGGCAGTCAGTTTGTAATGCCTAAAACAAAACTGCTAAAATCTGCTGAATGTTCACCCCTGAATTGTGTGTGTGGGTGGGGGGAACAACAACCTTGGATTGTGAGTAACTTGCAAGACAAGCTTTTTTTTTGTATTATAAATTTAAACTTTTGATAAACAAGCGTGGTTTTGCACTACAAGCAGTACGTATACGCTGTGTCTGTCCGCCGAGCGTCAAGTGATGAACTGAGCCAGTGGTTCTTCTCTCTCTTGCGCTGCGGGATTGTGGGTAATCGTGTCTTCCATGCTTGGTCCCAGTGCACATGCGTCTCTTGTATAGTCAACATCCATGCGCCTGTGTTTCCATGGAAAACATTAGAGAGAGTTTAGCCAACAGCAGTGATTCCGTTGATTATGTTGTCCACCACAATAACCCTCCTCGTCCTTCTCCTCTCTGTCTCCCTCACACCAGCTACGATTCTTTTCCTAGGTGTAAAGTGCAGGTGAATTTGTTTTATTTTTACCTAATATTTTGTATTAATAATTTTTAAAGAATATTTTTGTGTTGCAAAATGAATTGAGTTTTCATTATTTTTTATGGGGAAAATTTGCTTTGATTGTATGATGGCTTTGGATTACAAGCACGCTTTCCAGAACAAATTATACTCCCAATCCAAGGTTTAACCGTATTACACTTTGGGTACGAGCTTGATCTTTCAAAGCTGTTTTTAAATGATTTATCCAAATGTACGTGTCTACTTTCCTTATACAGGATTCGTTCCGTCTCTCCTCACTTTGACGACCTCCACAACAGCACAGCCTCCACTATCAACTTTGTCATCTCACAGGTGGCCAGTGGTGACATTAACACCAGTATCCAGGCTTTGGCACAGGTGCGGAGGTTGAGAACACTTATGTTTTGAGCTTCCTTCTGAATACAAGTTCTGAAGGAATTTTTTTTAACTGACATTATAAATTGTTTCTCATCACTAAGCCTACTATTACAAAAACCACATTACAAAAAACATTAAGGGTCTAAGATTGTTATAACCTTTAGTACACATTTTAAATTAGTTTAAATGTTTGGAGCAATAATGAATTCCTGTAATTCTTTTTTTCCCCACTTGGCAGATCGATGAGGTGCTGCGGCAGGAAGACAAAGCAGAAGCCATGTCAGGACACATAGATCAGTTCCTGATTGCCACGTTCATGCAGCTCCGCCTCATCTACAATACTCACATGGCCGACGACCGTCTGGACAAGAAGGACATCTTTAAACTGTACAGCTGCATCATTGGCAACATGCTCTCGGTGAGAGGTTCATCTGGCAGCTAACAACTAATAATTGTCATTGTTTTTAGGAAACCGCAAATATACTCCACAGTTTATGGCATATTGATATAATTTTTTATGCGTTTTAATGCCAAACTGTTAACAACAATACAATTAACTCATTTTGTAACATCAATAGCTAAATTTTCATATAAAATATAATACTGTACACATTTTTTTTACTACTGTAGAGCAAATGAACACAAAGCAACCGTAGAGCAAAGACATACCAAAGAAAACACACTTGCATGAATTACAGTAACATCGTTATTTTACATTCTAGCACTGCGGGAGACACAGCGGTACAGTACTGTACAGTATACGGGTTAACCTTTACTATTTATTTTATTTATGTATTAAGCTGAGTTTGATTATGCAAAGTGTTTTGAGAGTATATGTAGGGTTAAAACTATGTTTAAACATCCAAAATTTGCGTTCTTTCACAATTTCAGGGGTCGACACATTATGGTATTAATATCGTTCTTTGATTCCAGAAAACTCATCTTCAACTATGATTCTGTGGCTGTTTATAAAGAAAGTGTTTGTGTGTGTCTTTAGTTGTTCTCAATGGAGAGCCTGGCCCGGGAGGCGTCTATGGGTGTGCTAAAGGATCTGATGCACGGCCTGATCACACTGATGCTGGACTCGAGGGTGGAGGACATCGAGGACGGCCAGCAGCTCATCCGCTCGGTCAACCTGCTGGTGGTGCGAGTGCTAGAGAAGTCCGATCAAACTAATATCCTAAGGTGAGCAGAACCATACCTGATAGTTGATCAGAATTGCAGGTCAAGGACAACAAAAAAAATAAAGCACTGTTGATGTTAAATGTGCAATTATAATTAGTAAAAAGGTGTTCATTTTGGTTTTTTTTTTTGTTTTTAGCAGCAGCTCTAAATATGTGCATTTTAATAAGCGTCTATCATTACTTACATAGGGACGTGTTTAAAAAGTGCTCGATATTAACAGATTTAAAGTTTGTCATTTTTGATGTGACGTTTTCTGTTTATTTTTACTATTTTAGTAAGAGGTAATCCTGCATCATAGGACTGAAGTGGTGAAGGGAATGGCATATTTATTTACATTTACTCCTGATTCAAAACATGACTACACAGTACTTTCCTAACCATTTTTTTTTAAACGTTTCACAGGAGGAAGAAACCATTTACACTCAGTATTTTCATAGACGAGGCTGTTATTAACAGTATGATGATGATGATGATGATGATCTTTGTCGTTTTGCAGTGCTTTGCTGGTGCTACTACAGGACAGCCTGATCACCACTGCAGGATCACCCATGTTCTCTGAGCTTGTCATGAAGGTAAAGAAGACTCGCAGTTATATGGAATAAAAATGATACAGCCTTTATGCCCGGGTGTTAAACGCTGCTCATTTCTCTGCAGTGTCTGTGGAGAATGATCCGCTTCCTGCCCGAGACCATTAACAGTATTAACCTGGATCGCATCCTGCTGGACGTCCATAACTTCATGAAGGTTTTCCCTAAAGAGAAGCTGAAGCAGCTGAAAAGCGACGTGCCGCATCGCACTTTGAAAACCTTACTGCACACACTCTGCAAGCTCACTGGGGCCAAGGTACAGGACAGTACACACAATAAGGGCAACACCTGCATCAGTGTAGATCCCTTTAATATGTGTGGCAGCTGGTAATCATGTCTAGCTAGTTGACGTACCGCGAAGTTCTGCAAGGTCCGCCAAAAAAAAAAAAATGTTTAAACATGTTTTTAAGGCAGTTTAAACGTGTTTAATTTTTCACGCGGAAAGATGGAAACGTAATCGCAGCGCCAAAACCCGCGGTAAATCATGACGCATGGTATTTCTGGCCACCACATCAACGATATTAGGGGTATTAAAGTTGACTGAGATGAATTAAGTATATCACAGTGCCATACATTCTTATTTTAAAGCCTTTTCTCAGATGTAAAAAAAATAAAAAAGTATTTCAAATGACTTCAAGGATCAAAAAAAGGCACACATTAAAATAAATAATTATACAAAAACACTAAGTTGTGCAACTAAACTTTGAGGACTAGAAGTTTCTACTTTTGCCAGCCTTTACTGACGTGTTCTGTCGTTTTCTCTGGCTGGTTTCTTTTTCTCTTGGCTCGCTGATATTTTTATTGCTCCCTTCTATTTTGCAGCCCGCAACAGAACGCTCCCTCAAATCAATACACAGCTAACTCTTAGCCTCTCCTTCCGCTTTGTGGGTGACATAAGCGCTTCTTCTTCTGGTGTACAAATGTACACTATACACGCCTTAACATAAAAAAATATATGCCTTTCGATAGTCACGTGATGGCACAGAAATGGTGCAGCTACTGACATCTTGTGTCTGTGTGTATGTTTTTATATATGTATATATATATAAAATAATATAATGCGGTGCTGGATGTGTTGACACAGATACTGGACCATTTGTCGATGATCGAGAACCGGAACGAGTCTGAACTGGAGGCTCATCTGAGACGGGTGGTGAAACATTCAGGAAATTTCTCAGGCCTCAAGTCTGACCAGAACTCTGAGAAAATGGCCTTCCGATCTGTACGTCACCAAATACTTTAATTAATCTTTTACACTTCATAAGCTATAACTTTACTCTCAGCCCAGGGTGAGATCATTTATTTTAATAGGAATTCCTGGGGTTGTTAGCATGTTATATAATGATGTAATATATATAATGTTCTCTTAACTTTACTCTTAACAGGAGGATAAGGTGATCAAAGCAAAAGTGAGCGACATCCTCTCGGAGATCTTTAAAAAGATTGGCTCAAAGGAGAACACTAAAGAGGTTAGGACTCTGTTTATTTACACTCTCTTACACTAACCAGCTAGAACTTACAGTATAGTAACAGTAATTTAACTTCTCTTCCTCAGGGCTTAACAGAGCTGTATGAATATAAACAGAAGTATTCAGACGCTGACTTGGAGCCGTTCCTCAAAAACACGTCCCAGTTTTTCCAGAGCTACGTCGAGCGCGGACTGCGTATGATCGAGTCGGAGCGGGAGGGGAAAAGCCGCCTGCAAAGTTCTTCAGGTAAAAAGATAAAAACGCCCACACACACAGTCACTGATGGTGCTCCAAGTGTGTGTCTTGTTTCCCCCCTAAAGTTTAAAACATACGGAGCTCCTTAAGGCACATGAGTGGGGGTGGGGGGGGGGATCTAGGTAAGGAAAAAAAAAACAGGCCATTGCACATGGATAAAAAATGTATTTATTTATTTTTAATTTGGAGGAAAAAAAAGGTTACATTTTGCGAGATTTCACAAACTTTGACTCTTTGGCTTTACCGGTTTAGTTCAGCAGGTGGCAATAATGCCAAACTTGATTTTTACTGGGAAGGGTCATGTTACCGATCCAGTGCAGCGAGTGTCAGTAATGGACTTGCCAATCGCTAAAAAAATTAAGGAAAAAGAAAAAGCAAACAGTCATGACAAACCCCGTTGTTGCACGAGCCTTGTTAAACAGGCCTGGAGGAAGTTATTGTTTAGCTTGGCCTAAAATATAAAGACATTCAGTTTTTGTATTCAGAGTAATTTTTTTTTTTTCCCCGCTGGGGTATTGACCTCGAAGAATAAGTCACGTAGTCTCTCTTTTATTTAATTTATTTATTTATTTTTTTCCCTTCTATATTCCGATTTTTTTCCCCCCTCACCCATGTATCTCTAGATGATTCGTAACATCGGGCTATTGTTTAATTTAATTAAATGTTTTAAGTGTCATAAAAACCAGGGAGAACATTTTAACTATATTTCTTTTTTTCTTCTATGGTGGATTTGTTCCTTTGAATAGGAACTACAGTAAAGTACTGGTAGTAAAATATGTTTTTGGTAGAGAATAAAAGACTCTGGACATCATAACTGATTTGTTTTTGACTTGAACTATGACTGTAAGATGTCCCAGAACTATCAGCTGTACACAGACATGAATTGTAATGACTGGTTATTGTGCATCTCCACTGCTACACTTTGTGTGTGTGTGCGTGCGTGTTGTAATAATATATTCACGTTTCTTGTGTTGATCCAGTGATCCCACAGCACAGTGTGGATTCTGCGTACCCCTCCAACCACAGCTCCATGTCAGTCAGCAGTAATGGGGAGGATCTGAAACCTGCTGTGTACTACGAAAGACTGAAGATCCTCCGGCAACGCCACGGACTTGAGAACTCTAAGGTTTAAATCACATGCTGTTATCAAATATGATCATATTTAGGTTTTTTTTATTATTATTAAATTTAGGGGCAGTTAATAAATGTTAAGTGTTTGAAGGTTTTGCATTCAAGTTCTGAGACAATCCTAATAGACGTATATGATGTTTAGTTTAGCATACAAAACTGTACACTTTAATCATACCTTCTACACTTCATTTTACATATCATTAGTGTAATGTAAATATTACGTCAGGGACGGAGTTCATTACCATGTTAACTGACTCTAATCTACAGTCCTAAGGACCCACTTGTATAAAACAGTAGTTTTATATACTATATATTACCAGTCAAAGGTTTGGACAAACCATCTACTTGCATGGTCTTTATGATTTTTATTTCTTTATACACTGTAAACAATGCTAAAAGAATACAAAATGTACAGTAATCACCATTGAACAGTTGATATTGAGATGCATCTGCTGCTTCTGCTATGTAAATCCTTTATAACGGCTCTAATCTGAGGTGCCGTTTGTTAATTGGTGATTTCTGAGGCTGGTAACGCTAAATAAACTTCTCCTCTGCAGCAGTGGTAAGTTTTGGTCTTGCTTTTCTTGAGAAGGTCTTCATGACAGGGACAGTTTTATCATGGTGCTTGTTTTGCAAACACACCTGACAATACTGATCTTGTAAGAACTGTTGCAGAAACGCTGACCTTCATGTCTTATAATAACAACTGGCTGTTGTTGTTAATTACCAAATGCCAGGTGTTTATTTCATAGTTTTGAAAAAAATCCAGTATTTTTCTAGAATAAAGAAAATAGAAATCACTCAACAAAAATACATTGAATTAGAAGGTGTGTCCAAAATTTTGACTGGTACTGTATGAACAAACACTAAACACCTGAATCATATATATGATTCAATATATCAATGATCAGATTTATGATATCAATATCCCTGATTTACATTAAAGATAATAAAGTGATGCGTAATTGGTAATAAAAATGATCAGTAACATTCAGCTATGCACAGTCACAATGGTTTGTCTTTTTTAAAAAGTGGGTAAAAAAAAAGTGCAGTAAAAGTGCTTTATTAAACTTTGAGTCTAATTCTCATTTCATTCTCAGCAGCAGCAACAGCAGCAGCAGCAGCAGGAAGATGAGCGTCCTCTCTCCCTGCTGTCCAGGCCCCCACTGGCGTCCTCCACTGACATGCTTCACAGCAAGCTGTCACAACTGAAGGAGTCGCGTGAGTCACAGCTACAGCAAGAGCAGTCGCGCTCACACAGTCCGGGCCGCGCCTCCTCACCCGCCTCCAACCTCGATGACCTCAAAAAGAGGCTCGAGCGCATCAAGAGTAACCGGCAATAGAGACGAGCTCATACAAACACTCATCACCCACCCCGGCCCTTACCTTCTCCTGCATCTAGTTAACTACATCGAGCTAAACTGCTAACCTCCGCTAGTCTTTCTCACCACTCACAGCTCGGCCGGTTTTCAGGTCTGGTTTATGTATAGATTAACATATTGAAAATAGGAAATAAAAAAATAAAACCACAGGTTTGTCCAGCTGTATAATATGAAGTAAACTTTTTGTTTGTTTTTTTTGCTTGTTTAGTCTTGTGCACAATTGTTTGAGGTTTGTTTCTTTGTATATACTGACGGGTGTTAACCACTCCAGGCTTTTCTGTGTCATGTTTAGGAGTTACAGTGGATGTGCAGATGTGCTGTAATTTGTGTAACCTGGAGATCTTCACTCTTCCTCTGTCATCTCTTTTTTTTTATTTTATTATTATTATTATTTAAACAGACATTTTAGAATACACTTCAGGTCTCTCTCCAGGTCTCCACTGGGTCTCTGACCATCTAGCTTTTTTGTTTTTCTGCCACTGAAGCGCTTGAAGGATTTAATTTGTTAAGTAATTTAAGGAGCATGGCATGAAGTACTTGATGTTTTTTTGTAAATAGTTTGCATTACTAAGCCCTGTTTAATTAATAATTAATTAAAAAACTTTGGTTAATAATATTCTAACATTTTGCACTTGAGAGCAGAATGTTGGCAGTTCTGATGCATCATTTTTGTATTTCATTCAAGTAGTGGTGTTGCTATTGAGTTTAAGTGTATAATCTATAGTGAAAATGGCAATAAAGTTTTTTTTTATATAATGTAACAAACTATAAGATGCCTCTTGGCTGTTTGTGAGTAGATGCTGCAAAGTCAGACTGGTTTTATTCATTTCATTGTTTACGCCTGCAATTCTTACAGTTTATTCCACTTTTTGGGCTGTGGGAAATTGGTGGTCCAAGTTGCTGATGGACTGAAACCAGGCAGAACTTAAAAACAATTGAAATTCTTTCACTGGATGTGTAAAATGATGTATTTCTCAATTTGTGCTTTTGCTGGATTGGTAACTGGACCAGTCTAAATTGTGGACAAATAACCTAGTGAAAAAAGTTGTGGCCAAAAAATAATTACTGCAGTGACAACAATACTTCAGTGGCAACAATTTATTTAACTCTGATGCCGGAGTTGCTTTATGTTTGTTAAACAACCATGTCAGAAGAAATATCCTGTGGTCATGGCAAATATACGACTATTTCAGAATAATCAAATTACTGTACTGTCTGAAGCCAAGAAAACAACTAAGGAGACTGCTGAAACTACTTAATTGGGGTTAAAAAATGAAAATCACATGGACGGATGGATAGTGGTGCACCGTTATTGGGGAAGAGATGTGGTTGGAAAAACATCCTTAATGAGCATGATGGAGGATCACGAACTTTAAACACTTGAAATCAAATCGTACAAAAAAACACTACAACTCCTGGCTAGGTTTAATAGTGAAAGTAAGAACTTCTCCACAAGCACTTATTAGTGAGACTAATATGAGGGGCTTCAATTTGCTAGGAAGCATAAAAAACGGACTGTGGAGCGTCATGTGGTCTGATCAGTCCAGATTTACCCATTTTCAGAATGATTGGCTCATCAGGGTGAGAAGAGTGGAGGAAGAAGTGATACACCCATTCTGTGTATTGTGGTATTATGTTTTGGGGTTAATTATTTTGGGTTTCTTGTTTTAGCCCTTATTTTAATTCTTTGTTCTATCGCATGAACTGTACCGTAGTACCACAACGAACTGTAGAATTATTTATGTACTGTAACTATCTTTAGTGCAGTTTATATTATGCAAAAAAAAAGTAAACCTTTACATAAGCTTCTCGAAAAAATGCCATGGCTATTGTATATGACTTATTTTTTTGGCGGCCAGTGTAGAGTTTTAAAAAGGGAGAAATGAACAACCAAATGAGCAAATTAATGAAAAATAATTTAAAGAGTTTACGAGAGGGTGTCAGTCCAGATGCTGTACGAGTCTGAGATCTTGTTTCAGCTTCTTGTCCAGGGCCTGATACCTCTGTGGTGCGCTCTCCTTGTGGCTACAGAAGCAAAACAGAAAAGAAAAAAAAATCACATATTGGGACTAAATACCATTTTTTCGTGAGACTAATCATAGGGGGGAAAATAATGGTAGGGGTCGCTTCGTTAAGTGGCAAAAAATTAAGTCGGCTAATGACCTGGTCATTGAGTTTATTTAGGTCAGCATATCTCCTATACTGTATAAAGATAATATCGGAGCTCATTACAAAGTATAAGTGGAAGGCCAAAAGGACCAGCAACACAACAGGGAGCATGTAGGGAAGATAGGGGGGACTGAAAAGTCGACTTTAAAAGGCCAGGAAGAAGAGGAAGAGTAAGACCTTAATTGATGTGAACCACTGTTAAATAACAAGACGGTAAAAAAAAGAAGTAATTTGAAACCTTTTCTAGATTAGCATTGTAAATGAGGTAAAGTCCAAGTGTTTAGTGTTTACCGGCTGAGCCGCAGCTTCAGAATTTGGATTCTGAACATGGCTTCGGAGCAGTACGCCAAATACTTTTCCTCTTCCTCTTTTGTCAAGTTATCCTGGTTCTGCTGGTACCACTGCTGCTTCTGCAGGAGCTCCTGAGTCTCCTATTCTCTCATACACACACACACACAGAGAACAAGCTTCAGAAAGGAACGAGTTAGTTTTAATTTGCTTTAAACTGCATTGTGAAGGTCAGTACTGTCATGAGTACATGTAAGGGCCACCAGAATAAAATGGAGAAAGAGGACAAGGAGGAAAGTATTTGATGGTTTATTAATGAAGATCGAGACCAGAAGGTGGCGGTAATGCAACAAAGTGGATCCCAAACGCTGGTAAGCACCAAGAAGAAGCCAAGAGCTTCTAACTGTAGGTTGGTGCCTATTTGTGAAGGAGGTGTGGCCCCTTCTCTAAAACTGTTAGTTTTAGAGAAGGAGGTGTGGCCTCTCTGAATTTAAATTAAGGGGTGTGGCCTCTCTCCATCAGTCGCAGTGAAGGAGGTGCGCCCTCGTCAGTTTTAGGGAAGGAGGCATGGCCTCTGTCTGTCAGTCAATTTTGAGTGAAGGAGGTGTGGCCTCTTAATGTTAATTAGGGGGTGTGGCCTCAGTCTGTCAGTCACCCTGAAGGAGGTGTGCCCTTTGTTAGTGTTAGGGAAGGAGGGGTGGCCGATGTCTGTCAGTCACAGTGAAAAAGGTGTGGCCTCTCTTAATTTTAGTAAAAGGGGGGGTGGCCTCTCACTGTCAGTCATGGTAAAGGAGGTGTGGCCTCTATTACTTTTAGTAAGGTGGGATGGCTGCGGTCTGTCAGTCACATTGAAGGAGGTGTGGCCTCTTAATTTTAATAAAAAGGGGGGTGGCCTCTCACTGTCAGTCATGGTAATTTTTGTAAGGGGGGAGTGGCTGCTGTCTGTCAGTCACAGTGAAGGAGGTGTGGCCTCTCTTAGTTTTAGTAAAAGGGGGGGTGACCTCTCACTGTCAGTCATGGTAAAGGAGGTGTGGCCTCTATTACTTTTAGTAAGGTGGGATGGCTGCGGTCTGTCAGCCACATTGAAGGAGGTGTGGCCTCTTAATTTTAATAAAAAGGGGGGGTGGCCCATTACTGTCAGTCATGGTAATTTTTGTAAGGGGGGAGTGGCTGCTGTCTGTCAGTCACAGTGAAGGAGGTGCTCTTAGTTTTAGTAAAAGGGGGGTGGCCTCTCACTGTCAGTCACAGTGAAGGAGGTGCGGCCTCTCTTAATTTTAGTAAAAGGGGGGGTGGCCTCTCACTGTCAGTCATGGTAAAGGAGGTGTGGCCTCTATTACTTTTAGTAAGGGGGGGTGGCTGCTGTCTGTCAGTCACATTGAAGGAGGTGTGGCCTCTAAATTTTAGTGAAGGGTGTGGCCTCTGTCAGTCACAGTGAAGGAAGTTGCTGGGAGTTTGAAAAATGGGATGTCAGAAGTGGTAAGCTTCCTCACAGGAGCAGTGAAATGCGTCCAAGTTTCTAACATCTCCAGCTACACTAACACATTTCTAAACATCCTAGAGACGTCAGTTTCACCTTTTCAAACCGAGCCTGGATACAGTTGGCCCTGTCTATAAGTCTCTGCTTCAGGCTTTCGAGGCAGCTAGCACGGATCTGCATGGCCTGCTGTCTGGACAGGGACTTGGGGTTTCCCAGCTGAGCCAGGAACGGAGACAAGATGTCCACATCCTCGTATTCTTTCTTTAATTGCATCTCCTGGGCCAGGTGTTTCTACAGGAGAAAGAAAAAAAACCAGATGTCATCTTAATATGATAAAGATGCTGAAACCTTAACATTTGCAAGCGTACAGTATCTGATAAGAACAGACGCTTGATATTATTCACTGAAATTTGCCTCACCTGCTTTTCCACGTGCAGGCACGCCTTCTCGTTCCTAGCCATGTCGTAGATGGAGATCTTCAGCTTAATGGCACTCTCCTCTTGGCTTCTTACCTTGAGGATCTCCCTCACCTTACACACACACACACACACATTGTTTTACAGATCCTAATGTATTAAAAACAACAATTTTTTTTAAACATTCTTTAATATTCTTACTTCTTTCTTAGATTCCTTGATACTCATTAAGGCTTTCTCCTCCTTCTGTATCATCTCCATGAGGGTCTCGTACAGGTACAGTTTTGGGAAGGGTTTTGCAAACGGGTCCACCTGCAGGAACGCAGAGAGCATGAGGAGGAAAAAGATTGATAAAAAGGAAGTATGTCAACCCATGCAGTGCTAAATGTTAGCTAAACCTCTTTCGACATCCTAGGATATCTTCACTCTCTTCCACAATCAGATTTAAACACAGTTCGTATTTATAACACCACTTATGCGTTCCTTTTTTTTTTAAAGACAGACATCAAGCAACAAAACAGGAGAAAGTGTGCCTCAGTGTGCGTTTTTGTCTACAAATGTTTCAGTCGAACCTGAAAGCTGGAGGCCATGTCATCTGAGAAAGGGTGATCAAGGTTAGGAGGTTTATCAAAGATCTCAAAATTTGGAATGATTCTGTCGTCCTCTAGGTGATACGTGACTTCGATTCGCTTCTGCAAAATCTGGAATATTAGCTCGGCCACATCCTCGCCGGCAGGTTTGGATCGATTCCTTTGGAATTTCTCCACAACCTTCTGCTTAAAACACACACACACATACACATATATACAGTACCAGTTGAAGATTCTAGTTCATCATCAGATTAGAGTCATTATAAGTAGACGACACATGTCAATATCAACTGTTCAAAAAGAGATTATTGTATATCATGGACGCCTTTAGTATTGTTTTATAATGTAGAAGTAAATAAAAATCAGGAAAGACCATGGAGTTAGAAGGTGTGTCCAAACTTTCAACTCGTAGTCAACAATATATATTATTTATGTGCCTGGTTCATATGGTAAATGGCCATAAGGTAGCTCCGCTTTATCCTGCATTCGGTGTCACTGAGCGTACAAGGTGGGGTACAGCCTGGACAGGGTGCCAATCCATCGCACACACACTCTCACACACACTACGGGCAATTTGGGAATGCCAGTTAGCCTCATCTGCATGTCTTGGAACTGTGGGAGGAAACCCACCAAGCACGGGGAGAGCATGCAAACTCCACGCACACAGAGACAGGAATTGAACCCCGACCCTAGAGGTGCGAGGCGACAGTGCTAACCGCAGTGTTAACCACTACACCACCACACTGCCTCAGACAATATCAGTTAATGGTGTGTAATGTTGTTTACAGCAAGTGAAATTGTGTGTGTGTGTTTGTTTGTGTGCGATAGTGTGTGTATTCTGACCTGAATGGGTCGCTCATCTCCAGCTTTTTGTGCCAGCTCCAAAGGTCCATAGATGACATGTCGGTAACAGAGGAAGTCAGGGCGGCCCTGAAACGTCTCGATCATTTCTGTCGCCGTCTCGACTCGACTGAGCAAGTTGTCATGTCGTGCTTTACTGTAGAACTCCATAAGACGCTCCGACCCAAGGACAAGATCCATGTACCTGTGAGCTGCACAGAGCCAAGAATCTCGGTCAGTGACTGGGTTTGTGGATTAATGAGCTTTATCTTTGTTCAAAATGCAGCTAGATGGATAAATGGATGGATGGACAGATGCGAGAACATATGGATAGATATAAAAATTGATGGAGGAATGGATGGATGGGTGAACAGGTGGCTGGACTGATAGGTAAATAGACGAACGAATGGATGGATGGATGGATGGATGGATGGATGAAGGCTAATGGACTAAGTTGGATGGACTTACAGATAGATACAATGGATGCAGGTATAGACTTATGGATGGATGAAGGAATGGATGGTGTAATCCATAGTCTATACAGCTTTATCCTATGTACACATAATATACACAGGGTAATGAAGGTAATGAATTTACTTTTTAGACAGAAGCTCCTTCCTGATGAGAAACGCTCAGTAGTAATATTGGTGGCTTTTTTCAGTTCTCGCTCTTGAAGCTCATCGTGACGGTTTTCATACCACTCCTGGACCGTGTTGAGCTGAGTGCCTTCACGATGCACAAAAAGAGAGAGAAAGAATGAAAGAAAAGATGAAGGGCGACTGAAGAACAGCATTGAGTCCGCAGTCAATCAGAGACTTAATACAGTCTTGTATCAGCTGATTAGTGGAAATTTTGATCATAAAAAAAATGTAACCTATTATGAAAAAAACTCACAATCCAGGTCATCATACGTAGTGAGTCTTGTGACTAATCCATCGGGTTTGAGATAAGGGCAGAACTTCTCCAGCGTGGCCTTCTTGTAACGGATAACCTTCGACCCACCAGGGAAACGACTTTCCATATCTTTAAAGGCAAACAGCAAACACAGAAGGTCACTGCATCGAACGGTATGATCTATAGGACTGACCAGGTGTGCTGAGGTTATTAAAGGTCATGCACATTAAAAAATGACCTTTTTCTGGGATGTGGATTTGTGCAACCCAAGACGGAGGCATCTCGAAAAGCTTAGGCTCTTCTGGAGTCTCCTGCAGCCATAAACAGAGGATGAACATTACACAAAAGATACAGGGCCATATGAGGATCGATTTAAGACAAGCCTAAAGACAATGGGATGCTAATTCTTTTGTAGAAGGAAGAAAATAATGCAGAATGTTTAGGAAATTACAAAATTAGGAAATGATTTAATATTATAATTCTTATAAAACGATTATAAATTGCTTGATATAATACACTTTTGAATGATTATATTCTGTGATTAAATACTCCAGATATTCCAGACATACTTATCTTGGTTAAGTCCAAGGAGAAACGCCTTTATTGTGAAATCATTTGATAAAATCAATAATTCGGGAGATTTTGGTATTTTGTCTTGCGCCGGCTCATAACCTTAAGTTCATATGTGACATTTGTGACCAGTTGTTTAACAATATTTTATTTTATTTTATTTAAACCTGGCTAAAAAATGGCACTCTCCTATATGCATTATATAATATATAATATAGTCTCCACTGCTTTCACCAAATAGTAAAAAAATCTAGTATGAGAAAAACATACATTTAAATAAGAGATTCGTCCTGTGTATCCATGCCTAGAAAAGAAATGATGTAAAAACAAGAAAAAACATCCATACGTACATCCATTTGATCATCTTTATGTTCGGTTGCACCCGGGCTACTCAACATAAACTCCCACTTTAGCACATCATCCAGTTCATATATCATCTCCTGAAAGACACAAAGTCAAAAATAAATGGCAAAGGATTACCAGATTTTACAGTAACTTCCAACTTTATAGTTAAAACAATTTAATCAAAGCTTAATCGTTGTTTCATTTTAATACTAGATATGTGGGAAATGTATTGAGTGATATACAGTGATTCTTTTGAATTAATGTTCTAAAAGTATTTTTACGTTTATATATGTTTGCATTTGAGGTGGTAAAATGTTGCAGTTTTTCCATAATCCTACAGGTGTCAATTGTTACAGTTAGAAAAAAATCCCTTTATCAAATCTGAATAAGGTATAAAATCATGATATTTACAGAATCTTAATACAGATCGAATCGTGATAATATCGTATCGGGAGATCCCTGGTGATTCCCACTCACTTACTTATCTTCTATACCGCTTGATCCTGTATTCAGCCAATAAGCCTAACCTTAGCCTAGCATATCTTTGGACTGTGGGAGGAAACCGGCGTACCCGGAGGAAACCCACCAAGCACGGGGAGAACATGCAAACTCCATGCACACAGCGACGGGAATCAAGCCTGGCCGGAAATCGATCCCGGTGATTCCCATCAGTATTTAAAACCACTGGTTAAAATCGTGATCCACACTGACCGCACAGCCGAAGCGGCAGTCCTGCATGTTGATCCAGTAGTTCTCATGGTTCCAGAGGCTCTCGATGCCGAGGAAACACGGGCTGGACGTGGGATAGCTTTGGCCTGAGAGCGGGTCGATGAAGAAGTTATCCAATATGTCACGTTTCCCTGCCAGAACCAGAACCCAGCTGTGAACCCGTAAGCCCCACAGAGGATCAGCGTGACGCCCCTGCTCCTGTAGAAAAGTATACACACACACAAAAAAAGCTATTCTATTAAATTTCCAATATCCTAGAGAGAGTCAAAGCCATAACATAATGAGATTTGATTTCCACTACAGCTCGGTCTGCATGGATCCTAATCAGGGTGATGAACTCAGACCTCCTTTAGTCTCTCATCATCCTGCGGTTTTGCGGGCAATCCCTGACGCTCCTGGTTTTTTTTCTCCTCCTGTTTCTGCTCGAAGGTGCTCTTTAGTTCTCGTGCAGGTTTAACCTTGTACCTCATCGATTTCTCCTTCTGCTCGGACAGCTTCCCCTCAACCTACACGTACGCAACCCGGGACAACATGATCATTCCTGCTTATTTGATCAATTTTTCCGAATGGAATTCTAGGTGACTTATATGTACTTGATGAGGCTGTGTGATCACTCACCGTATCCTGAAGTTTGAGTAGAGGACATTCCTGGTTGCTCAGATCGAGCAGGCACATCTCTTTGGTAGCATATCCGCTGATGCAGTAGGCGTTGTAGCCAGCGCCCAGCAACAAACTGCAGAGCAAAGTGGAGAAATCGAAACACGTACCTCTCTGAGTCCGCACCACGTGCGTCGAAGAGTAGAGCTTTTTCGGCTGAACAAAATCACACAGTCGTAAGAAGCACGTTACCACTCTGTATGATAATCAGCGCACGTGTAATAGTCAGTCTGCACATTTATGTAAATGGATATCTTGTTTATTTATCACAACGCCATGCTGTTGGCATGAGACAGCCTTTATGATTAAATCAGCAATTTCTTTATAGAATATCCTATACTTAGTTTTCGGGAAGTGCGGTATTTAGGGTAGAAGCTGCAGAAGTCGCTCTCACCACTTCAGTTGGACAATCCAGCAGCTCCAAAGTCAAAAAGTCAGAGATGAAACTAGCACAGCCCTGCCAGTCATACAGCTCAGGGTGGGGTAGCAGCATGCGCCGCAGCGTGGTGCTCACAAACTTCTGTTACAACGAAATCAAGAACACAAAGCTTTAATGCGCATACCATTTAATGTCCTTAAGTACTGGGTGTTGGGAAACTAATGTACAGATCCTGGGGTGTTGTAAATACTGCACCTGTACTCCAAACTCATTGACTGGGCAAAGTAGGAGCGGTTTGCGATCAGGGAACATTAAGGAGTACTGAGAATTGAGGTTTTCCGCCATGGACAGCAACACCATCTCTTCGGCCGAGTTCTCTCTGTACGAGGCAGGACATTCCGACAGATCTGGTGCAGGCGTCTGGTCTGACCTGTAAGAAATGAGTCAGTCTGGATAGCTGATGTTTCGGTATTATACCAGTTTATAAACCTTAACTGTACTCTGGTATTAAACGTTTTTCTTGGCTTAGTTTTCCCAAATGGAATAGCTTCTAGTGCAATAATTCTAGCTTCTACACTGTTAATGGTGCATTTCATCCAACTTCAGGGAGATCACGAGTTACACAATCTGTATTCAAGGAAACAAAGCTGTATTTTCCTGTGAATCACTGCATACATACAGGGATGCTGCCCAGAGATGAAGCATGAGTAACACCTCGTGAGCAGACTTACAGAAAAAGAGGAGCATGTTGGGGATAAAGGGAAGGCTTGTCAATGCTTTGACTGCCAGTGCAGTTCACTTGGCAGACTGTAGAGGGTTTTGAATGCCACTCCTTTAATGGCTTAGTATAATCAGTGTATTCACACCGATCAGCCATAACGTTTTGGCCTATGACAGGTAAACTGATCAATATCCGTCATCAACTATACACCGGCAAACTGGTGACAGGATCATGGACACCCAAGGGTTACCCATGCCCATGTTAAACCAAGATCAGTCCAATCCCAGTCCAATCCCAGTCCAATCCCAGTCCAATCCTAATACAATCCCATTCCAAGGCCAACACAGCACAAATGGTAGAAAAAAGTCAATGCTGGCCATGATAGAAAGGACCTAGACCACTGAGTGCACTACAGCACACCATGCACATGCTCAGCAGGCAAAGAGCCCTATGCTACCGACCCGGCCTCCAAACTCCCCAGACTGCAATCCAATCTAGCACCAATGGGATGCACTGGTGAGTGCATCCAGTGAGGACCCACCCCGCAACCCACATTACTCAAATGATTCGCTGCAAACATCCTGGTGCACACCACCAGAGGCCAGATCTGCCCCCATAGCACAAGGGGAACCCAAAACCTAGGTGGTTTTAATGTTATGGCTGATCAGGGGAAAATGCAAAAATGTACAATTAGAAATGCCTAACTTACAGTCTCTTTGAATTCTACAGTTAGTCAGAACTAATTCATTTTTTAAAGCCAATTATTTTTTTAAAATTTGTTTAAAAAATACTTGCTTAAATATTGTTTCAACAGTCAAAGACAAAAAATAACAACATGTACAAGCTGTGATATAGATTTCAGTTAATATTTACAATCCCTATAGTGCCCTATTTTCCCACCAGAGGGCTACATGTCTGTAGGTAAACAAGTGAGTCTAACTGTTTTTAACATAAAATAAATATTGTATGTGTCCTTGCAAGTAATTGCAATTGCAAGTAAAATTCTGAGCAGCCACACGCTAAGAAGGTACCCGCTGAGATAATTTCACAATATACAATTTTACACCTCTACATCTCAACTTATACATTTATACATATTTATACGTGATTGTTTCTGTCCAGTTAATGATTATGTACTGTAAACAGCTGGGGTGTTTGTGAGCATCGTCTGGCGTAATAATTATGCTGAGCACAGAGCAAACACCAGTGAACTTTAGTAAACTCACCGGTGGGGAGATGAGGGGCTGATCTGCACTTTGTCTAGAGTCTGTTCCAGTTCTGTTAACTCTCTGAGGCCTGCATCCTCACCCTCCTTCTCCTCTTTTACTTTGGTTTCTTCCATTTCATTTATTCCATTCCAGCTTCAGGAAGCACCTTAAAACATGATAAAGTAAAGCATTACAGGTTTGGTGTTCATTAACATTGCAGCTTTGGTTTAATGGATGAATTTGTCCATCAGATGAATTGATGTAAAGTTTAAACGTAATTCCGGTCTAATTTTGGAGGAAATTACGGTGGTATGATATTAAAAACAAATCTTAGAAGAATAAAAATCATTTTAAAATACAATCTAGACTCCTAAAAATGTCTTCCTCAAGGATGGCTACTGATTCTAACTTTCTAAAGAGGTTTTTACATACAATGGGTGCTAGGTATCTATTTTTTTTCTATTTTTATAATAATTATTAGTAGTAGTAGTTGTATAAATAAAACACCTATACCTTAATAATTAAGATATGCAACACATTGCTGCTGAAAATTTATTATTAAGAATATTTCAACCTTCGTTTTTTCTGTCTATTTATTGATACATTAACAGTTACAGCTTTTTACCGTTCACTAACTTTACCTCTAATCGGCTGTGTTTGTCGGTTTCCATGGTGACAAGACAGCGGCACATGTTTATGACGTCAGGTCGATTAGTACTTCCGGGTTTTTCTTCATTAAATCTCATCATGTACTGTTTAAACAAGGTTACTTATTTTATTTAAATAATGTACACAGCGTTATACAGCATTTATACATTTTAGACCTGTAGTGAAATCTTAATTGCATTTTGTTGGATGGATGGATGTTATTGTAATAAACAATTGATTCTCATCAACATATCGGTTTTGAAAGAAGCAATTTGTGTTGCTTATTTCCATATATATATATATATATATATATATATATATATATATATATATATATATTTTTTTTTTTTTTTTTTTTAATCTTTTCTAACTAATTAAAGCCTCCAGGATGTAAAAAAAAATAAATAAATTTTTAACCACACACAAAGTGTTATTCAGGACTGACAGACTTTTAAGAGACTTTATTGTTATTGTAATTATACAACATTTGTTTGATAGCTCTCAGTGATTTGAATACAATAAAAAATAGTAGTCTCTTAGAATAACAATATAATTCACTTTTTTTTTCTCTCTCAATTTACAGTGAGTGGTGGCACGGTGGCTTAGTGGTTAACACTCCTAGGAAAGGCTCGAGCCCTCTGCTGCCCTGTACACAGGATAAGCAGTATAGCAAATGAATGAAAAATACATTGAGTATTTCTAACAAAACATCTACTCATATTGTAAATTATTGATTGAACAGCACTGGGAGGCAAGCAGCTGTACAAGGCCTCTTAGGATCAATAGACCCATGAACAAAGGTTTTAGATGTTTGGAATTGTGCACTTTTTTTTGACTTGTTGTGTGCCTCACATAACACAAAAAAATTATTTCAATTCAATTCAATTCAATTCAATTTTATTTGTATAGCGCTTTTAGCAATTTTCACTGCCGCAAAGCAGCTTTACACAGTCAAAAGAATTATTTAAGTTTGTAATTCTTTCCTTCCACCATGTGAAATTGTGAAATTTGGCATCTAAATATTTTGAATTTTGCACGCAAACTAAATTGCTAACTAGCTGATAGGAAATTTTTGTCAATTTTTTGGGAGAAAACTGGCTGGACAGAATTTAATGTAACTTTTGCAGTACTTTTTTATCTGCCTGAAGTTTATCCTGCACCATAAGTGAAATCAAAATGTCGAGTAAAAGCGATGTTGTGAGCAGTTATGCGGCAGATGTAATAATCAATTTCAAAATAAGATACTAATAAGCTACATTCTCAATGTAAACAAACACTTGCACCAATAGATATTCATTAGAAAACCTAAACTGAATAATTTTCCTGGGATTACTTCATATTTTCACCGCTGCAGTAACAGCGCTGAGGTGGTATAAGTGAATTTTAACATGCAATCTGTATGTCTTTGTACTGTGGAAAGAAACCAGGGTATGCGGAGGAAACCCACCAAGCACAGGAAGAACATGCAAACTCCATGCACACAGAGGCAGGAATCGAACCCCGACCCTGGAGGTGCAAGGCGACAGGGATAACTAATAAAAAAAAAAAATAAGAGGTTCATCTTTGTTACAGCCAGACAACTACATGGGCTTCAACCTGAAATAACAATATCAATAACAATTACATTGAAACTGATCAGATTATTTTTAGCTTTAACCTTTAAACTAGTTCTACAAACTCTGCTCCCATTAACAGTAACAGTAGAACAGACAGAGTACAAGACAACCGGTGCAGAGGAACCTGATCTGACACTGCACTGTTTACTTTGCAGGATGATGCCAAATGGCACGAGTTTAACTGTGTACAGCCGGTGAACTGACTCAGTTATATCACAACGCCCACCCCTCCACCCCCACGGTCTCTCTTCTTTCCTAAGCAAAGACAGGAGTTGAGTGCATTGACCGGAGAAGCAGCACACAGCAGACGAGACAGCGGAGATGATGGCGCCCTCGCACGCGCTCGCCGTCGCGCTCATCGCTCTGCTCGCGCCGCAGCAGTCGGCAGGATTCTGGCTTTTTAACGTCATCTTTCCTCCGAACGCCGAACCACGCGGGGGGAGCAACAGCACGCCGCCTCTGATCATCGGTAAGATCAAAGGAGATGAAACGCAGTCAGTGCGCGTGCTTCTTTAGAATGTTACAACGTAACTCTTTAACGCAAGTCTTTAACACTGTTAAAGTGTTAACAATAATATTAACTTTATTAAACCACTGCAATGCTGTTTGAACTGACATTGAAAAAAAATACCGTTGATTAATTTACTTGTACAATGTTAAATTATCTCTAGTACTAAACTGTGTTGAACCATTCCAATGCATGAACTTTTATGGTGTTCAATTAACACCATCAGTGAACTAATCAACCCCCACAATGCTGAATATATATTACTGTATCAGGCCCCTTATCTCCTGTGAAGAGCAATATTAATGCTTCAGCATACCAAGACTTCTTGGACAATGCTATGCTTAATGCTTATGTATATATATATATATGAGGAGAAGGCCCTGTTTGCATTTTTGGTTGCAGTTCATCCCAAGGGTGCTCGATGTGGTTGAGGTCTCTGTGCTGACAAGTCAAACTCTTCCACACTGAGCTCATCAAACTATATCTTTATAGTCCTTGCTTTGTGCACTGGGACACAGTCATGTTGGAATAGAAAAGGTCCTTCCTCAAACTGTTGCCACAAAGTTAAAAGCACAGCATTGTCTTCCAACTTTGTGGCATGGCAAGATACCTTGGTATGCTGAAGCATTAAGATTGCTCTTCACTGGAGATAAGGGGCCTGATTGATTGATTAAATCACCTGAATTCAATAATTAACAGGATTGCCCAATAACCTTTGCCCATACAGTGTATTTAACGGCTACAGTGCTGCATAAATATTTATAGTGTTAATTTTACACAAGGATGACACTGTGGTCTTGCACCTCCAGGATTGAGGGATCGATTCCCATCTCCCACCTGCATGTTTTACCCATTTCTTTTGGCTTTCCTCCTAGTTCTCCGGTTTCTGCATTGGTGGCTCTGTAGTAGGTTTCTCGTCTGTTATGCGGAAGGCCCGGGTTCAGTTGCCACCCAATGCCCAAACTCCAGCCACTGGATGCAGTTTCAGTCCCAAGGCTGGATAAAATGGGAGGGTTTGCATCAGGAAGGGCATTCAGCGTATAACCTGTCAAGTTGATTGCAGATCGGTTGGTCCACAGGAGCAAGCATAAAACTTAACAACTTTACTTCACAATCAAAAGACATGCAGATTAGGTTAACAGGTGTTCCCAAATTGCCTGTAGTGTGTAAGTGAGGTTCCTGTGATTGATTGGCATCTTGTCCAGGCTGTACCCCAAAGTCTTTCGGGATAAGCTCCAGGCCCCTCACGACCATGTACACAATAAGCAGTATAAAAGATAAATGAATAAATAAATATAAATAAATGGACACTTAATTTATCTTACCCCTACTGTGTTCTATGTACTTAAATTGAATCACACACTGTTAAAATGTTGGATGTTAATAACACACAATATTTATCCTATATAGTGTTGATTAAAAGATTTATAGTGTTGAACAAACACCAACAACAATACTTAATATTTATAGTACGGGATTAAACCTCATACCAGCCCCTACAATACTACACAAGCCTTCACAGTGGTAAATTAACACCAGATGTGATGAGTTAACCCAATAAGTGCTCAATTAACACCTACTGAAATGAACAGCGACAGTTATAAATGAACATCTGCAGTGTTTATTAACTTTTGACGCTGGAAAGCAGAAATGGTGCAAAATTCCACACTGCGGATTTTATGCTCATTTGACCTTTTGTCATATCGGTGTGATTTTAGTGCCGGGGAATATCGGCAACCGCCTCGAAGCCAAAATAGACAAGCCCACACTGGTTCACTGGTTCTGCTACAAGAAAACAGAGGACTGGTTTCCTCTGTGGATCGACCTCAACATGTTCATGCCCATTGGTCTCGACTGCTGGATTGACAACATAAGGTGAGGACACACTCCATAAACTTAAAACCTAATAGAACTGAGTAAATCCAGTCGTTTCAGGTGTTATACACAAATATGGTGGAACAAAACAAGGAGCCTCAGGTATCTGAACAGATGAAACGTGTATTGTGGACACACAGCTACACAATGGTAAAAGAACACAGAAACCCAAGCCCAAGACATTATTCATAGAGACACAGAATGCATTGCTTGTACAAAACAACACAGGAACATGGGCCTGGACTGGCTTTGCTCTGACATGTAATTATAAGTGACGTGTCCCTTGATATGGAAAAATAATCTTTGTCAATAATTTCATATTTAATATTGACAGAATTCCCTGCTATCAGTATATTATCTGTAAAAAAAAAAATGCACACTTTTACGATTAAATAATTGCACAGGTTCATATTGCTGTTTTGTGTTGAAATAATGTTCAAGACAAGCAGATTAAAAATAAAAGTCCTGGAATGAGTCTTTATGATTAAAGCATAAGCTCTATAGTGTCCAGTGTAAATAAAAATATGTATAGTATAAAACACTAATGCAAGAGGGAGATTGGGGCACAAACTTTAGGTTCTGTACAGTCAGGTCCATAAAAATTTGGACAGAGACACAATTTTTGGCTTTTTGCACTGCCTGTACACCACCACAATGACGAAAACGAAGCAGCTAACATTAAATTAAAGTTTAGGATTTCAGCTTTTGATATTATTAAAATGTTTTTTTAAACATTTTAGGCTTAAAAATAATAGGATAAATTAACACAATTATGAAGATAAGGATCATTTTCTTAAATAATGACAACCTTAAGTCTAGAATCCATGGAAATGACTCAAGTTCTCGAGCTGCTTTGCCAGGCCTTTACTGCAGCTGCTTAATTCGCGAGTCTTTCTGCCCTCGGTTTTGTCTTAAGTGACAAAAGTGCTTTTTTATCAAAGCAGTTCAGTTGGGTTGAGGGCAGGTTACTGTTCTGTTAACCTTCTGTTTCTTTGCTTTAAGAATGTCTTGGGTTGCCTTTACAGTTTGTTTTGGGTCATTATCCACCATCGTATCAGTTTTGTAGTGTTTTAATTCATTTGAGCAGAATAGCATTTTTCTGCTATCTCTCCAAATGGTTTGTTTTGTATTTTAAGCCTAACATTGGCTTTCTTCATTCGCGTTAACATTTCTTTGACTGCATATTCCTACCAAATGCATGGAATCGACTCCCTAATCCATCATGAAATACTGAGAAAACAGGACCACACCTTGCCATGAAACAGCTTAACCATTTGTATATTTACTTTTGAGCATGTGTGAAATAGACATGGAGATCACTTAAAGAACTTATTTAGGTTTTTCATAGTCAAATGTTTCTTTTGTTGTAGGATCGTGTACAACCGAACGACTCGCAAGACGTCCAACTCTCCAGGAGTGGAAGTACGAGTCCCTGGATTTGGCCAGACGCACACTGTAGAGTTCCTGGATAACAACAATCTGGCAGGTGACTGCTCCGACACTAATATCACTAATTTACAATCAGTACAAAGGAACTCATTGGATAAATTATTCTGTTTGGAAATGTGGCTTCAGATGAATGACACGGTAAATATTTTCACTGACACAATTTTCAACCTATGACACATCTGTAGTACACTGCTACAAAAGTGATGGAGCTAAGTACTAGAAGTCTATCTGCGTTTAATTATTTTTCCCAAACATATTCCTAGGTATCCCATAAGTTAATGTACTTAATTGTATTTACGATATAATTAAATATAAACACTTTACATAAAATTTAATATATACACACACGCACATGACTCTTACTCGCACAAGTGCGTGCATACACACAAATTAAACTGCTTTATACACACACATAGTCAAAGTGTTATAGTAAACAGTACACGTGCACACAGATGTTGACTATATGAGTGACGCACGCGCACTGAGGCCGAGCATAAGAGATGATTACCGACAATACTGCTCGTATTTCAAGACCTCGTTCGTTTACCGAGTTAAAATTCATAAAATTTTTGCTCGTCTTGTGAAACACCCGCAGACCAAGGTACTGTACTCCCAATCCAAGTATCCACTGTACATGGGACGAATCTTAAAGGTTTTTTTATTTTATCATCCAACCACTACGTCAGTCAGATGGGCTTAGTTTAGTATCATTAGTTTATGATTAGAATCATTTCATTGACTCATTCCAGTTTGGCATACGGTCAGGGCTCAACCACATAGAAAAGAAAACCCCAAGAATCACACCAACTAATTATTGGCCCATAAACTTTTTAATGTACATGGGTGTTCAAGTCAAACCGGGACTTGTGATGAAATTTCTCATATATAATTTTTTAACTTGTTTTTTCGTACTGAACAAACTTAATCCAACCACGTGACATGCTGGGATAAGTGCATTAGTGAAGCATTATGGGGATTATATACAGAAATAACAAGCGTTTGAGTAAAATAAGTTTCTAAAGTAGCAACTTTTACTTTCAATCGAGTATATGCTTATATAGCAGGATACCTCCTTTTTAATGGAGTAGGATTTTGTCACATAAAAAAATGCACTATACAATGTATGGTATGTCATATTACAGAGTCCAGAGATTGACGACCCTAAACCTAACTATATCATTTTTTATTTTATTATTATTTTTTTTTCCATATGAACCCTGGGGGGCTGCATATGATATTACTGACGAATTGTGGTATAAGGTAGATAATTCATCTCATTCAGCTCTCTCTCTCTCTCTCTCTCTCTCTCTCTTTCCTGCCCCTCTGATATTTTTATGTTTGTAGGTTATTTTCACACCATGGTTGAACATTTGGTCAGGATTGGCTATGTACGCAATAAGACTGTTCGAGCAGCTACTTATGACTGGAGGATTGCGCCAAGTAAGTCTCACTGTGTGTGTGTGTGTGTGTGTGTGTGAAAGTCGTCCTACAAGCCCCGCCCCTCTCAGTTATTCCTGCTGTTATACCCCTATCTCACCTATGCGGTTTGACTATGTGAGGACCGTCGAACGGAAAAATGGAAATGTAATCACAGCGCCAAAACCCGCGGTGAATCATGATGACCCGTACTTACAGCCACTGCGTGAAACCGCGTAGGTGAGATAGAGGTATTAGTAGTTAACAGATTATGGGCCAAACTTCGCTGAGTGATGATGGTAGAATAATTATAAAGGTCTTGACTAAAACAACATGCATGAGGAATCACAATTTCATTTTCTGCAGTACCTCGAACTAGTTACTTTTATCAGAAAGTAACGCTGTAATGTAACTGATTACTTTTAAAAGGCAGTAATTTTGTAATATTATGAGTTACTTTAAAAAGTAACGTTCCCCAACATTAATTAAGACCAATTAGAAGGTCTGGATAATGAGACCACATGGGCAGATATGACTCTATTTATCAAGTGTCCAGTCAAGCTGGCTGTTTTACTGACATCCCGCGTGACCTGATTATCTAACCGCTCTTTATTTGCATGCTCCTGACTGTGTGTGTTGTGTTCCAGATGAGCAGGCTGAGTATTTTGAACGGCTGAAGAGCCTGGTGGAGGAGATGCACGATGAGTACAAGCAGCCCGTCCACCTGCTGGGCCACAGCATGGGCAGCCTTTACATCTTGTACTTCCTCAACCAGCAAAGCCAGGCCTGGAAAGATCGCTACGTCAAGAGCTTCATTTCACTGGGAGCGCCGTGGGGTGGGGCTGTGAGGTCCCTCAGAGTTTTAGCATCAGGTGACTATTATTATTGTTATTATTATTAGCTGTATTTCAGGTTATAGGTTGAGTCTCAGGGATTTATTCATTATTGCCTGCCATTTCTAATGAGTGATAAATATCAGGACTCAATATTTTGATTTCGTTTATGGTGCAGGTTAAACTTCAGGCAGATATCTAAGTAAGAGTTTTATCTCAGTCCGAGACTGGTTTCGGGTCCTCCAATGTATTACATGTGAAGAAGATGTCATACTTTCCATTTTGCTGTGTCGTGCTTTTGTTTTTGTTTCTTGAGGATTGTGGTGGCTTGTACATGCACACGCCGTCTATACAAGGTAAACTAGCGCGTTGATTGGCTCTGTTGAGTGATGCATGTAGTCACGTCCACCTTGAGGGGAAAATATCCCTAAATTGGGGATTATAATGCTAAATTAGTAAAATATGTTTAAATATTTAACTTAAGCTTAAAATATGTAAGTGCTATGATGTAACTTCTCATAACTTTACTTCTATTTTTACTTTTATTCAATTTGATTAATTTGCAAATACCCTTACCTAAGCATTGCCAAAGCGTTATAAACTTCTGTCCAGCCTATGTTGTGTGATGTCGGATGGACGGGCAGACGGGCGGGCAGGCAGACGGGCAGACAGACAGGCGGGCAGGGAGACGGACAGGCGGGCGGGCAGGCAGACGGGCAGACAGACCGACAGACGGGCGGGCAGACGGGCAGGCAGACAGACAGACAGACGGGCAGACAGACAGACAGACAGACGGGCGGGCAGGCAGATGGGCAGACGGGCAGACAGACGGGCAGACAGACGGGCGGGCAGGCAGACGGGCAGGCGGGCAGGTGGGCGGGCAGACAGACAGACGGGCGGGCAGGCAGACGGGCAGACAGACAGACAGACGGGCAGGCAGACGGGCAGACAGGCAGACGGGCGGGCGGGCAGGCAGACAGGCAGACGGGCGGGCGGGCAGGCAGACAGGCAGACGGGCGGGCGGGCAGACGGGCAGACAGGCAGACGGGCGGGCGGGCAGACGGGCAGACAGCCAGACGGGCGGGCAGGCAGACGGGCAGACAGATAGACGGGCGGGCAGGCAGACGGGCAGACAGATAGACAGACAGACGGGAGGGCAGGCAGACGGGCAGACAGACGGGAGGGCAGGCAGACGGGCAGACAGACGGGAGGGCAGGCAGACGGGCAGACAGACGGGCGGGCAGGCAGACGGGCAGACAGACGGGCGGGCAGGCAGACGGGCAGACGGGCGGGCAGACAGACGGGCGGGCAGGCAGACGGGCAGACGGACGGGCAGACAGACGGGCGGGCAGGCAGACGGGCAGACGGACGGGCAGACAGACGGGCGGGCAGGCAGACGGGCAGACGGACAGACAGACGGGCGGGCAGGCAGACGGACAGATAGACGGGCGGGCAGGCAGACAGACAGACGGGCGGGCAGGCAGACGGGCAGACAGACGGGCGGGCAGGCAGACGGGCAGACGGACAGATAGACGGGCGGGCAGGCAGACGGACAGATAGACGGGCGGGCAGGCAGACGGACAGATAGACGGGCGGGCAGGCAGACGGACAGATAGACGGGCGGGCAGGCAGACGGACGGGCAGACAGACAGACGGACGGGCAGACGGACGGGCAGACGGGCGGGCGGGCAGACGGGCGGGCAGACGGGCGGGCAGACGGGCGGGCAGACAGACGGGCAGACAGACGGGCGGGCGGGCAGACGGGCAGACAGACGGGCGGGCGGGCGGGCGGGCTGGCGGGCGGGCGGGCTGGCGGGCGGGCGGGCGGACGGGCGGGCGGGCGGACGGGCCAGACGGACAGACAGTCAGAGGGGCGGGCAGGCAGACGGGCAGACAGACAGACAGTCAGACGGGCGGGTAGGCAGGCAGACGGGCAGACAGACAGACAGACAGTCAGACGGGCGGGTAGGCAGGCAGACGCGCAGACAGACAGACGGGCAGACAGTCAGACAGACAGTCAGACAGACGGGCAGACAGACGGGCACTAGTTTCTGGTCCTCCAATCTATGAAACATGAAAATAGCATTTGAAAGAGCGAGTTCTGACCAATATACAGAACAAACCTTTCTTTTATCCATATAGATTACTGTTTTTCGTTTTTAATCTGATCTTTTTGATGTCCCGTTTCTACCTGATATATCCCACTTTTAAGTAGGAATAAGAATCTGGCCAGACTAATGTTAGTATTTTTCCCCTGACTCCTTAGGTGACAACGATGGCATCCCATTCGTGTCCAGCATCAAGGTCCGCGAGGAGCAGCGCATGACCACCACGAACCCTTGGATCATCCCGTTTGAGCAGGTGAGGCCTGAGGATCATGTCTTCATCTCCACACCGTCCATCAACTACACCTACAGGGACTACCAACGCTTCTTTAAAGACATTAACTTTGAGGACGGTTGGTACATGTGGGAGGACACGAAGAACCTCACAGCGGACGTCCTCGCCCCCGGGGTTGAAGTCCATTGTTTCTATGGTGTTGGCCGACCCACACCAGTCACCTACATCTACGACGAGCAGTTCCCGGACAGCGATCCAGTGGACTACGTGTACGAGGATGGGGACGACACGGTGGACAGCCTGAGCATGAGCATGTGCAAGCGCTGGATAGACGAACAGGAGCAACCCGTGTACGTGACCGAATTTAACGGCATGCCTCACCTCGACATGGTATTCAACCACAACGTCCTTAATGCTATCCAGGAGATCCTAGAGGGAACGTTTCCGAAGGATGAGGCCATTCGTACCGTTTTTGTCAAGCCGTCTCAACCACGCAAACTTATGTCTGAGAACCCTTAAAAAGAGCTCAGCTTACGGTTTGATGTCATAAATGCATAGTGGTTCATTTTAAAGCTGCCTGAGAGAGACGATGTCCATTAAGTGTTGCAAAGAAAGTTCTTTAAGATTTGTACTTTTGTGTATATATCCACAAACATAATCAGATGATATGAAATGCCGTTGCAATTTGTACAGAATTTAAAGAATCCACAGAGGGAACAGATTAAATATTCCGTATATTATTAGTTGGAAGCGCATCCGTCACCTCGTCCTTCTTTAAGCCTAGGTTCTTCTATGACTCAGTGTCACCACCTGCTGGACAAAAAAACACACTGCTGGGCAATTTTAAGATTAATATCTTTCAATACATATAATTTGTGAAGTTTTGTTATTTTACCACATCTATTTTAGAATCGATGCTTTGGTAAACCTGGTATAAAAGTTGTATTTTTTTAACAGCACTAATTTATTTGTACACTGCTCCACCATCTGTACCTGAACGTACAGTTTGGATGTACACTCAATGTATCCACTAGCATCAAAAAATAAAGTACATTTATGGCAAAGAAGGAATTCACCAAGAATGCGTGTCATTTAAAAAAAAAAAAAAAGATTCTGCCGTATTTCTAAAGGAGTTCTGGAAGCCAAGTCAAGCATCTTTTGTTAGTTTTATGCGAGCAGAGACTGCAGAATTACAACAGTGTAAATATCAAGGCTCACCAGTGCTGTTATCACTCCTCCAACAGCTGGTGTGCTGGTCTGGTGTTTTTCAAGCAACCCTTGACCTGATGATCCGAGGGCTCAAGGTCTGGTGTACATGAGCAGAAAAGTCGATTTTTCACAAACATGTTTGGTACTGGACACACTCGAATGAGCAGATGGGACAGTTGAAGAAGGTCCAAAACATGCAATATAATAAAAATGATGCAAAAGGCCCCGGAATGTCAAAAGCAATGTACTTATTATATAGTTTTATTACATAATTTATAATCAGATCCAGACACTTTATTATTAATAATGATTAAGGTATCATTTGTATTGAATTTTTATTTTTTTTATTTTTTTATGGACATGATCCATTTCAGTATTGGTTAATGGTTTCTTACTTGCACGCAACCCTTTGCACTCCCTGTTCCACCAGCAAGATTTCAGCCTTAAGACAGTGATGCAGGAACACTTTAGTCCTTTTAGTCTGACTGCGTTCTCGCCTCCTTATCTGTAAATTCAGTTCAAACAAGACGCAAACCTTAAACAATACGGTTAAAATCATTTTATTAAACTTAGATTATATGGATTTAAGCTCTTACTATACTAATACAAAGGAAGTGGGTTAATATATAGGGCTCTTTTTTACTAGTGAGCTGCTTATTAAACAAGACACAAACCTTCGACATTCATACAAGAATTCTGTCATCATTCCCATCAAGATTTTGGTTTTATTAATAATCCGAGTCTCTGATGTAATTCTGTGAAAACTGGGAACATTGGGAAACATTTATTATCTTTCTACATTGGATTTCTCATTAATTTGACATTAAACATTGTTGGAAAATAGTAAATGATAAACTACACTGATGTCAAAACCTCATCAACATCGCATACAGAACACAGAAAGAATCTCCAGTCAGATTTAAAATAATGTGTTTTTATGCTGTTATGGACTAACTGCCATAAGGTTTGACCTGTTGAGTATTTTTGAGAAGTCTTTCTGTCCCACACTGGTGTAAGGAATGGTTAATGGTGTTTCGCCAGTCTTGGCATTCTTCTCTGACCTCTTTCATCAACAAGGCGTTTCAACCTGCAGATCTATTTCCACACTTCTGTTTGAACTCTACATAAAAAAATCCCTTTCATCACTTTCTAAAGTACAAGTACAAGATCACACTGAAGTTTGTCTGTATAAGATATAGCTTTTTGAACAGCACTACATTGCCTTACTGTGTGCAACAATGATTGTTTTTTTTTCCCATTAATAGAGTGGGATTAAGATTTAATGATATCCAGCCAATATTTAATAGATTACATAGTCATAGAAATTACAGATTATTTTTATTCAAATTAATTATTAAATAGGTTAGACTTTAAACCAGCCTTACTTTATTTGAAGTAAAAAATGATCAAGTAAAAGTAAAAGTTCCCTCCAGAACTATTCACAATTATGATTTAAATTAAGCATTAAATTGTTGTATCAAGTTTATTTAATTGTAAAATTAATATGAAATTAAACTACAGTTGTTTAAATAACATTTTTTGTTTTAGCCAAAATCACTATACAGTTTTAATGAGTATAACCACTAGGAGGCGTTATACACAAGTGATACACTTTCCCTCCCTTTACACTTTTTAATAACCATTTTTGGTACTTGTGATGATGAAGGAACACAAGTGAAATATAAGACATTTAAAATTATAATTTTAATATTTGCCCGTTTTGTTCAGGAGGTTATGACCATCATAACGTTACTGTTCTCCATTACTGTCAGGTTCTCCATTTATAGCCAAACTCCATAGTTTGGTTATAAATTATTTTCATAATTGCACAGTCTGGAAGTTATAATTTTACTTGTACGACATCAATTTGCCAGTAAGTACAATGTTCCATGTATTAATGTATAAAATTTTGAATGTTTTAAAAGTTTATAATAATTTTTGATGTGTCTAATATCTGTTGAGTAATTAAAAAAAAAGGAAATTCCCTTGTTTAATTATTAAATGTTACTGTATGTCGCCTAACAAAAGAACATCTCCACATCACTGATTATAGGTTGTGGTTAAACAATACAGTTAAATTAATTTTTATTAAACTTAGATTATATGGTTTCAAGCTCTTACTATACTAATACAAAATATATAAGGCTCTTTTTTACTAGTGAGCTGCTGGAATCTTTGTGTTCAATGCATTGGAGTTATTGCATTTTTGACCCAATTAAGATTTTTACATACACATAATATAAGACACCTCAAATGCATACATATTACAAAATACAAACATATTTTATTTTAAAATGTGCAAGACATTCAGCATTTCTAAATGAAACCAGAACTATTCTAATCTGCAAATGTATGCAAAGTGCCCGAAGATCATGTGATGACCAACTGTCAGACTGCTGTTCTGTTTGCACTTTGTTTTCATAGTGCTTGGTGCCACTGTACAGTTTTTTCATAGGAATCTACAGTGCTACTCTGGGAAAAATATTTTGTGGCCATGACTTATTAAGATGTAAGTAAAAGACACCACTTTTAGCTGTAGCTACCACTTACTAAGGGGTGGGAACAAAATACTGTAGTATAAAACATGGGCACGAGATACTATGTTGCGTCCATGTATCTTTCATGTCCCAGATTCTGCTGTGTGTCAGTGAGTAAAGTTAAGTTTTAGTTAGGTTATAGCTTTTATTCATCACATATACATTGCTGCAGTTAAATTCTTTATTCTTTGCATATCCCAAGTTTTTTTTGTTAGTAGACTGGAGTCAGAGCGCACCATCAGCCTAGGGCCTTGCTCAAGGGCCCAACAGCAGGCTTGAATCAGTAACTTAGAGCTTTAATACACTGGGCCACCTAATAAAAGCAATCATAAATCTTTATTAATATTAACAGTAATAAATTTAGTGGTTAGCACTGTCCCCCTGCACCTCCAGTGTCCAGATTTGATTCCCGCCTCGGGTCTGTGTGGTCGCTGTGTGAATGTTCTCCCCGTGCTCGGTGGGTTTCCCTGGGTATTTCGGTTTCCTCCCAGAGTCCAAAGACATGCGGAGTAGGCTAACTGGCATTCCCGAATTGCCTGTAGTGTAAATGAGTGTGTGAGTGTCCCTGTAACGGATTAGCACCCTGTCCAGCACCCCTGGATGGATTCCCACCCCTAAGTCTCCTGTGATCCCCGCAATGTTAAAACGGTATAGACTATAAAAGAGAGAGTGAGTAAGTGAGTAAATGCTATGAGGTTATTAAGTTATGCCACAACATAGTATCTCATGGCCAAGCATTAAACTATCTCATCTTCATGTGTTATTAAGTCGTGGCCATACATTGCTCTATTTTGTTTCCACAGCTTAGTAAGTCATGGCCATGACATAGTATCTCGTTCCCTCGCCGGCCACTGATTAATTTTTTTTACCCTAATGTGACCAAAGGGGTTCCACAGTTACTGTTTTTTTATGTTTCTTCCTTAAATATTATAGTAATCAAAAGTCACATGATTAAATATGCCTTTGGGAAACATCCTGAAATGTTCATGGAAAAAAAAAATACATATTAATCAAGGAATAAAATTATTATTATTATTATAATTATTATTATGCATTCATCTAAGTGGGAATTTTTCCTTTATATACATTGTTATAACTAGGCAAAATATATTTAAATACTCAGACATTTAGCCATTACAATGATTTATGATTTATGATTTATTGTGATCCCTGGTCTGGCTGTTCTCGTGGTTTTTGCGTCACCTTTAAACTAAGTAAATAAATGTCGGCTAAATATTAATCGATTCCGAGAGAACTCATAACCCCGCCCACTGGAATCGACGTCATCGATCAGATGTAACACAGCCCGCATTGAGCTCGGCGTTAAAAGCCTCACGAGCGCGCACGAGCCGCGTCCTTCCCGGTTTCTTGTTCTCCGTTTCCGCACTCTGCTAGCAGCTTGTTAGCTCGTTAGTCTTCCACCATGGCTTTGTTTCGTTACTGAATGACTTAATCACTGACGCAGAGGCGTCGTTTTCCTTCGGAGCCCAGAAATGACCCGCTGGAAGATGATTTCTTCGAGCCTGCTCGGCTTGTTGTTGTTGTTTTTAGCTTCTTTCGCCCAGTGCAGAAGTTTAAAATGTCCCGATGGGAAGCCGTGTCTGGACCGACCTCCTGTGGTTCTGAGTAAGTTGATGCATTAAAACAAGCAGGTATTTATCCACAACACGTAATAATCATGTTTACTGGAGACGACTTGTTGAGCTGTTTGTTTCAGCGCATAATGATGACGCATTGTGTTTTTAGTAGCGCGTGACTGCACGAGTGGTGTCTATAAATATATTTTTTATATAATATATATATATAAAGTAATCGTGTAGCACGGTTTCGATCTAAACGTTTAGTGAAATATAAGCTACAAAGATGTCACAATGCGCATGTGACACTGTCAAAGTCCATCCGTCACAAAACAAGAGGAAATTCTTAATGCTAGCATGACAGTTGCAGCTAACCAGCATTTTGGTTGCTATGGAAATTATGAATCTATAAATCCTTAGCGACAAACTGACCTACTGTGTGATATAAATATCTTAAACCTGGAAAACAGGATGTACAGAAGGTGATGTGGTTGTTCCTCAGGCTGCCTGGTGTGTGTGTGTGTGTGTGTGTGATGAGATTCATATGACATCCAGTCACATGAGAGAAGCACATTCTCACTACTGTTGCATAATGTAAAAGTTTGTGATTTTTATAAACAACCACAGATTTCAGGAAGCTTTTATCATAACACACAGAAAGGAATCACAGTGAAGCTAAATGGTAAAAGATGTTAGTGCTGGACAACAATTTATAAAAAAAAAGTTATTAGAACAAGTTCCACCTTGATAGATTTATCGTGGTCATAAAGTGTAGGTTTAAAGATAAATAATTAAATCATTTTGGTGTCTGTGTTCATATAAAGGGGTGGCACGTCGAGCACTGTTGTCTCGTACTTGCAGGGACCAGGGTTCGATTCCCGCCCATGCTTGGAGTTTGCATGTTCTCTCCGTGCTTGGTGTGTTTCCTGCCCCAGTATAAAGACATATGCCCGTTTTTGTGTTAATTGCTGTCTCAGCTACTCCCCTCAATGGGTATATTTGATCCACGCACAACTTTGCACAAGTTTTACGCTGACTACCCTTCTTAACGCAACCCTTTGGGGTTTGGGTATTGGGTGGGAAACTAACCCAGGTGTTGGCATGAATTGGCATTCCCAAATTGCCCATTTTGTGTGTGTGCCCGCCCGCCCTGCAATGAATTGGCATCATGTCCAGGGTGAACTTCGCCCTGTGCCCCAAGCCTACTGGGATTGGTTCCCAGTATTATTTTTCATCCAACATTCACCCTAAATGCAATTTAACTTATGTGCTTGTTACATGATTTTCCCCAATATTATATGACCACTACCACACAAACCCAACTTCTGCTCTTTTTCTGTATGTAATGTAATTTGCTTTTATGATTGCCTGGAGAGAGACGGTACACTAAGCTTCCTTTCCTGAGAGTCCGCATTTATTTGTCTCATGGGCCCTGATCACTGCATGGATGAGATCACCAGGCTTAGAATTAGCGATTAATGCGCTTGCTTCTCTGTAGCACCGTCGAATTGCACCTCCAGGGTCCAGGTTCGATTCATGTCTCTGTGTGCATGAAGTTTGCATGTTCTTACCGTGCTTGGTGGGTTGCCTCTCTGTACTCCGGTTTCCTTCTACAGTCCAAAGACATGTAGGTTAGGTTAATTGGTGTTTTCAAAATTGTCCGTAGTGTGTGATTAAGTGTGTGTATGTCTGTGTGCCCCGCGATGGATTGTCGCTCTGTCCTGGGTGTAAGTCTCCTGGGATAGGCTCCAGGTCCCTGCGACCATAAATACAAGATCAAGCGTTATAGAAGATAAGTGAGAGTGAGTGCATCTCTGTTGAGGCACTCGGGAGTCCAGTGAACATTTTCTCAGTCCTCTGGAGCCATGATCGGACTGCCTGTTTCACATCATCTTCACTGCTAAAACGCTAGCCTACCAGGAACCCTTTTAATACCATAAATGTATAGAAAGCACTTTAAACTCTCTGGGGGAATGTGGCAATAACTCCCAGACGAGTTCCTGTGATGTGCAAGTGGTGCGGTGAGCAGTATGAGGTCTTGCATTTGGTGATCAAACCAGGCTGCTTCTCTGCATTTAAAGGAAAGACCCATTAAAGGAGTTCCTGGGAGGCCAGCATTGCGGGCTTAAAGTAAGCAGTTTGATCATGGCTCCAGCTTATTAAGAGAACTTTCTATCTTGATGGTATCCAAGCACTAATGTAACACTGGGAAAAGTGCATTAGTGTAGCAGGAGATTATATAGAGAAATCACAGGAGTCATAACTGTGTTCTGTTATTCTGCACAAAGTCCTGGTTTGACTTGAACCCCCTTGGTATATTGTGTTGTCCTTTTTCAGAACTATTCCCTCCCTCAATTTATTTCTTATTGCAATTTATTTTAAAATGACTTATGTAAATTGTCCCGTCACATGTAACATTTATACAAAAGTATAAATGTTATATAAGCAAACAGCTTTCAAATAGATTTGCAGTTTTTGGAAAAAAGGAAAAGGCAGCACTGCTGATAAGACAGGACTCTGTGCTCAGAAGTTCAACCACAATGGGCTGTTTTAACCAAAAGTCAACTGGGATATCTTGAACACCTTATCTCTTAGGCCACTGTTCGAACACGTGGTAACATCAGGGGGAGTTTAAGCTTCATTTCTGATCCACTGCCTCAGCACACTGAGGAAAAACCAATACCCTGACAAACAACCAGAGGAAATTAAAGCTTGTGACCAGAATATGTAAATGGAAATGTGCTCTTATTTGATCATCAGTCAAAAAGAGACTCCTTATCAGACTCGTTTTATGATGACTTTAGATGTGAATAGACATGTATAGAGATTACACGCTGTTTACACCATGGTACTGATAAAGTCTTAATTCAGTTTGTTCAGAGGGTGTTGATTAGTTTTCTAGAACAGCAGCTCTGACAGTAGTGACAGTAACAAGGACAATCAGGAGTTAAGATTAAAGATTTCATTTTGGTATGATATCAAAATGACTTGCACAGGGACTTGTAGGATGGATGAACTGATATTATAATAATAAGTATTATTATTTTATTTATTTATTTTTTTAATTATAACTTTGATCAAGATTGGGGAGGTAAATTGGTAAATTGGTCTGGTGAGGGAATTGCAGTTATACCTGGAACTAGTTTGCTTCTCAACATGGAAAGGGGGGGGGGGGGGATTGTTTTTTTCGGCTTTTCTCCGTAAGTGTAAATTTCACTCAGTTTTTGTCACTCTGCAGTTCCAGGCGATCTTGGGAACCAGTTGGAGGCTAAGCTAGATAAACCCAGCGTCGTTCACTACATCTGTTACAAGAAGACCGAAGAGTATTTCACACTTTGGCTGAACCTGGAGCTGTTGGTGCCTGTGGCCATTGATTGCTGGATCGATAATATGAGGTGAGCAGCATCAGGTGAATCTGTTTCAGGATGGATGGCTAATAAATATTATTAGCTTTCAAGGCAGGTGTAGAAAAAAAGTCATCACCTGATCTTGGTCAGGTGTGATCACCTGACCAATCCTTATATGTGCCTATTAAAAACCACATTACAGATGTTATTACAGATTACAGATCCTCTGTGCTGTTATAATTAGCTTTACTTTTCTCAGAAGGCTTTTTATTAGAGAGCTAGGCTTAATTAAGGAGCGTGTGTGTTCATTTATCCACAAGAGCATTAGTGAGGTTGGTGTGGGAGGCCCAGGCTCTTCCACTCGTACCATACCACCTTAGCTTATGAGTCTGCATACTTTTAGCAATATAGTTTAGCACATATCTGTCTGCAGTTAAATACTTTAACCGGGGGAAAGTACAAAAAAAAATACATCACCTTCAACCCTGTGTTGAAATCGACATGGCTGTCTGATTAGGACTTGAATTCGATTAGGGAAGTCTGAGACACTTTCCCTGTCTGTGTTGTCTCTGCGAGAAGTGTCTTGTGTCAAGCCCACCTACTTTCTATTTATTTACTCGCCTCATTTCGTAATGACTATTATTAGGTTACACAAGATTACAATTCTCAGTTGTGACACGTCCACATATAGTGACCTCACACTCTCGTTTTGTGTTTCCTCTGTATTATTATGTTATATTTATTATATTTCAAGTTTACGTAGGCCTTTATTGCCATTTTACCCATACAGAGTGAAACGATTCAACATTCCTCTAGGACCATACAACATAAATTAACAAAAAACCTAATTAGCTGGCTAGCTGAGACAAGCCAGATTGACATTTTAAGTTATCCGAAAAACTATGTAGTTTGTTTGCACATTTGCACAGTGTATGAAACGTACAAAATAGATAAAGTGCCTGTCCAAATGTGCAAACAAACGACAAAGGGACAAAATGACATTTCAATACTTTGTGGTAGTGAGGTGAGGTGGTGAGAGGAGAAACAGTAAGCAGGAAATGACAATTTTATTATAACTTTATTATTATAAATTTTATTATCATTAGTTTTTTATTTATTCATTTATTGTTGCGCAACATATCATTAGTGGGGCAACATGATTACTATATCCACCAGGTTACTTACTGTGTATTTTTTTTTTTTTTTTTTTTTTTTTTTTTTAAACATATTTTTTTTCATCAGCTGTACAATATATTTATTAATTTTTACTATTACTTTTTTTACGTATTACTTTTTTAACTTACTATTTAACAATTAATTCAGGAATACAGGAATATATGTTTAATCAGTGCTAAAGGCCTAATATTTGTTTATTCTTTTTTTTCCGTATTTTGTTATGAATGTGCAATATCATTGTTTTTAAATGATAAAGTACTTATTTATTCATCTACATCATGCCACCAAACACATTTTCTGAAAAAGCTCATCATAGAATCTCTGTGCTCAGGCTTTGGTTTCTCAGAAAGAACTGAGTAACTACAGGTGGCTGTAACATCACTTATAGCAGCCACCTAGTGTTGTTTTTTAAATCTACATTTGATTTCCTCCCCTGCTGAATGTTTACGGTGTAAAGATTGTGTCCTAATTCTGGTGTTTTTATTTATTTATTTATTTTAAATCTGCCTCCTGTTTTTATTTAATGCTAACGGAGACACATTAAAGTGTTTTATGTTTTAAAAAAGTTGTAAAGAAAAAATTATAGTTTTACTATATATTTCAGGCTATACAGAACTGAATCACTTTAAATAGAAACCCTAAATATTGGCACCTCAGATCAAATATTTATCTTTTGTAAAAAAAAAAAAAAAAATTGTCAGTCTTATTGATACATAAATTATTTAGTTTTTAAATGTGCAGATTTTTTATCTCACTCACATTTAATACTGTGCAATACACGCGCACACACACACTACACAAGTCCTTTATGTGTATTTGCCTCATTGTGGTTGTCAGGTTGATCTACAATCGCACCACTCACAGTACAGAAGCACCTCCGGGCGTGGACATCCGGGTGCCCGGCTTTGGCCAGACGTTCGGCCTGGAGTACCTCGACCCTAGCAAACACAGCGTGGGTGAGTAACAGCTATACATCCCGCTGCGGCTCAAACACCTAGTAGCAGGATGCTTTTAAAAGATGTTTTTTTTCTTTTTTGCTTGCTGACTTTCAAAATGTCTAGAGGAACTGAAAGCCACTCCTGCCTTTCAGCTCACCATGAAATCTATGAACAAACATGTGCTGATAACCTGTTCAGTCGTCCTCATGCTTGTGCGGTTTGTTTTTAAATCCATTTCAGGAATGTACTTCTTCACTATCGTGCAAGCAATGGTGGATTGGGGATACACCAGAGATGGGGATGTCCGAGGCGCACCTTATGATTGGAGAAGGGCTCCCAGTGCGTAAGATTTTAGTATTTTGGCTACTCGTTACGGTGTCCTGCGGTTAAAAACTGGTTAGAATTATAGTCCCTAACAGTGGTTTCCAGACCTGGTCAAGGATTTTATTTTTTCCATTCTTATCCAGTGGTTCGATCCTGGGTGCATAATAACCGTCTGTGCAGAGTTCCCAGCATGTGTCTGCTGGCACTGATTTAGATCTAGTGCTGACTGAATATGAACAGTGAATAAAATACATTAATATCCCTTCATGGCACAAATAATTAAAATAAAGTATACTTTTTTTAAGGAAAACACCTGGATAAACAAAGTAAGAACCATATACTATATGTATGTATACGATATATACAGTAGTGTGTAAGATACTTTTTCTTCTATATATATTTATCATGTCTCCATTATTATGTTCAAATTCATTCACTATTTCCAAAGATAACTTTATTTAATGGATAAATAACATTACGGAAGAACATTTTCATGCCTGTAAAGAAAGCAACATATTACCTGACAGACCAGTTTTCAAATGGAAGAAAAAAAGAAAAAAAAAACCTAATGTAGGCTCCTGGATTTTGCATAAAAATAGTGACAAAGTTACCAAAAGTGATTCATATTCTCCTTCAAACAGCTGTTTTACTTACAGTGCTGTGCAAAAGATGAGCAAAGGTTATTTTAAAACCATTTCTACATAAAAGAAACTGATTTTTGCCCAGTAGGAGAGCTCGGCCAACCAGGCGGCGGGAGGTTACAACATTATTGGACAGAAAATTCTCTAAAGAGCAGTAAAGAGTAATACACAGTCAATATTTTGTGCGAAAACTCTTTGCTTGAAAATATATTAAACATGTTTATTTGTATTAAAAATAATTTGGTATAACTAAAACTCAGACATAATGCAATTGTTAAAGATGGTTGGTTTTTTTTTTTTTAAACCAACACAGTAATTGGTATCTTAATTTCTTTTCAGATGAGAACAAGGAGTACTTCCTGAACCTGCAGATGATGATTGAGGAGATGGCACAGAAGTACGGTGGCCCGGTGGTCCTTGTCGCTCACAGCATGGGCAACATGTACACACTTTACTTCCTTAACCAGCAGCCACAGGCCTGGAAGGACAAATACATCAAGGCGTTTGTGTGTCTGGGCCCCCCGTGGGCCGGCGTAGCCAAGACGCTGCGCGTTATGGCCAGTGGTGAGAAATCCTTTCCTGTATGGTAGAGGTCTCCAAAGTCCTTAGGGTTTAGTTAAAATTTTTTAATACGAAACTCTATAAAACAATTATTTATTATTATTATTAGATTTATATTTGTCCTGATTTATTTATTTTTTTGGTGGGAGGGGCATACTTTAGCACATACTGTCTCGCTTTCTATTTTGAATATTGATATTAAGTTAGTGTAAGCATCTAGAAGCATACGACCTGCAAAAATCGTTGCTTTAATTGGTTTTTGGTAAAAGATTAAAAAGCAAAACATCTGTAGTGTCTGTAACCATATCAAATTTATATTGAAATATCAATTTTTCATTTTAGAATAATACACTTTTATAGGTTGATGTCTTTTTATGTGAAATCTAAATTGGCCAATTTTCATCTGAACGACAGTTAAAATCATTCAAAGATTTGAATTACAAAAAGTTACGGACACTACATAAAAACGCGTGAAATTGTATTTAGCAAATATGTTTATCTGATAAAGATATAAATGTGTATGCGTATTTACCAACAAACAAAACATGGATCGGAAGATAAGAATTAAGTAATTTCAGATGGGTGAGACACTTTTTAACACCAATACCACCACGTTTTGGCCGTAAGGTTGTTTTAATATGATTTGTTAGTAGTGGTGGTTCTTTTTCTTTAACCGTCCTGCTCTTCCTGTTTAGGTGATAATAATCGCATTCCAGTGATTAGCCCTCTGAAGATCCGGGCCCAGCAGCGGACAGCTGTATCCACAGCGTGGCTCTTGCCGTACGCGCACACGTGGCCGAGCGACGTACCGCTCGTCTCCACACCCAGCGCCAACTATACAGTAAACGACTATGAGCGTTTCTTCAAGGACATCGGTCACGAGGAGGGCTGGGCCATGCGGCAAGACACGGAGCCACTAGTGCAGGCTCTGCAAGCCCCCGGCGTTCCTGTGCACTGTCTGTATGGGACGGGAATCCAAACGGCGCAGACGTACCGCTACACCACGTTTCCCGACGCCGAGCCTGAAGTGGTGTACGGCGAGGGAGATGGCACGGTGAACATGCTGAGTGCTGTGCAGTGCAAACGCTGGGGCACTCAGCAGAAGCAGCCCGTACATCTGGTGGAACTGCAAGGGAACGAACACGTGGCCATGCTGCTGAACTTCACGACCGTCACGTACATTAAAGGCGTGCTGTTCTCACCCTGATGCACACAACACTTTTATCTCCACCTATCAATTAGGAGACCTCAACTGAAAACCTCATCTCTGCTTTTATATTAAAAACAAAACAAACTTTTGCCCCTTTGAGGTAAATTACAGTACTTCTGTTTAGAAATTATGCTTTTTTTTTTTCCCCCCCCTTAGAAAAGCGCTTGGCCCAGATCGCCACTTTAATAAAAATCACTTTTTGGGGTCACTTTCCTAACTGAAAAGAAAAATGCAGCAGTTCTGCTTTTCAATACCAAATTCTTGCTCCTTGCAAAAAAAAAAACCTTTTTATCATTATTGTTTTTTTTTTTTTTTTTAAATGCTCAGTGGTTCTGTGGTTACCTGTATTTTGTAAAGTAGTTCGAGCTAACTACAGTAGTTAAGCTCTCTAATAGTGAATCCGTATGTATGTTCTTTGGCCACGATTAGCGATGGAGTGCAATTTTATATATGGGTTGTAAAAAATCTTACATTTTTAAATTATACACGTATTAATGTTGGCTATGTGTTTAGACCAAATGTTCTGTGCCATTTTTCCGCTGATACTAATGTGCCTCTGAAAAAAAAAAATTCTGTGGTGAATCATGCTCCTGCCATATTGTTAAATATACCAGAAATGTTTTATGGAATCTAGTCCAGATGATAATGTATTTTATGTGTATTTTGGGCTTATATTTACTCTAAAACATGTCCCCTAAAAAACACATCTGGGCATCTGAGCTTTGGTCATTCCATCAGCAGGAAACTCAATTATTCTGTCATCTATATAGCCATACTTCCCAGGTATAAACCATCATGTACGGACAAACTCAAGGTATAAATAGCATTATGTACCCGAACAGCATTCAATTTCATGAGAAGAGATTTCTCTTTTCATCTTAGTCTTCTTTTTGCTGTAAAACCTGCTTGCTCCAAATGTGTCCATAATGCATTTATGTGTTGCCCAAGTACCTGGCTAATTGTTGGTGTATGAAGCAAAAAAAATGGATTGTTCCGTTTCTGTAGCCGTTATTGTCATTTTCATTGTCATTATTTTTTGTTTTTATCGTTTTAATGAAGTAGGTTTCTCAAAGTCAATCAAGGGAATTGTGTCTAAGGAACACTAAGTAATATATATTTGGCATGAATTATATTACCATTTTATTAATTTGCTGTTTTATTACATTTGAAGGACTGTATACTGATGAGCGGCTTTAGTCAGCGCTGCTCTAGAAAGCCATCTACTCTGTTCTCTTGCTGGTAACGTGTTTATTTGCAAGGCAGTATTTTTCATTTTTTTTATTGCAAAGAAAAAAAAAAGCTCTTGTGGTGCCTTTAAGATTTGTCAAGAGTATTTGCATTATACACTGGTCAAACAATGTGGATTTTAAAAGGAACCTGTCGTGTCATTGACTTATTTTCTCAGTTGTTTTATATACACACAATACTGTATATACACTTGGGTCGCTCAGCAGGTAAACTGAGCTTCCAGCTACTAATCAAAATCACTGACAAAGTTCCCCAACAAGCACGATACTTAAACTTTAACTGGAAAGGTCAATTGTAGACTGCTTTGGATAAAATTGTCTGCAAAATGAGTAAATATAAATGATACAGACTAAGTTTCCTAAATAATGGGGTTCAATGACATTACTGGACCATTACCATTTACTTTTATTTGTTAACCCTCATTTTGTGTTCATTTTGTGGCTCACAGTCACTTTTGACCTGAAGATTTTATTTCATTATAAATCCACAATAATACATATCACCTAATGTTGTATTAGATCTTCTTATCAACTTCCAGCTCTTGTGTGATCATTAAGTTTTGAACTTGTCTTTGCTGTGTTTGTCCTGCAGGCCTTATTTACTGAGCTCATACCACTTGTTGTTTTAGGGGACAAAACATTATATAGATGTTATTTAGTAATACAGTACCAAGATAAAACCTATTGTATTTATCATAGAGTAATTCACTGAAAGGTGAATTACTCTATGATTATCCTCTGACTCCTTCACCACTAAACCCTCTTGACTGTTAATCTGGCTTCTCTCCTCCTGATCACTGCCATTGTCAAATATAATTCCAGAGCTTCACATGTAGTATATATCTTTTCCGTTTTGACCGGGAGCACCATGAGTGTATAAAAGTTCCATAGAAAACTATTCTAATTTATTTAATGTATTCAGCTGCCATGTGTGAACAACGTCATTAAACCTCATGAGAAATAGATGAAATTTACTGCACTTTTCTTTTTTAAAGAGGAAACATGTAAATAGGACAGATTTGACCAGAAGACAAAAATTTTAAGCAAGGGAATGGTTGACTACTTCTATGGATTACTATAATAGAACTCTTGAACTCAATGGACCTGCTCACTTTTCAGAAGGCAGTACTGTACCAGAAATCTTTGGTGTTTTTAAAGGTCCATGCCCAAGGTTTTTATAGTGGTTAGAAACCCTTATAGTAGCAAGACTGCAGCAGGGGTGAATAAGACTGGATAAGAAGTGTTTAAGGCACTCGCGAGGGGCATCTAAATACCTCTTCAATAAAGCATAGAAATAAAGCACGGAAAACCTTGATGGGGTCGTCCATTTCTCCACCAAAGGGTTCAAATCCCAGCTCTGCTAGTTTGCCGCTGTTGGTCCCTTTAGCAAGGTTCTTAACCCTGTTTCACTCACTCATCGTCTATACTGCTTTATCATGTATTCAGGATCACGGGTGGCCTGGAACCTATACCAGGAGCCTTGGGGCACGAGGCAGGGTACACCCTGGCCAGGTTGCCAATTTATCACATTGCACACACACTACGGGCAATTTGGGAATTCCAATTAGGCGCCTGCAGGTCTTTGGCCTGCGAGAGGAAACCGGAGTACCCGGAGAAAATGCAAACTCCATGCACACAGAGACGAGAATCGAACCTGGGCGGGAACCTGGACCCTCCGCCTTCCTGTTTCACTGTGCAGAAATGTACTATGTGACAATTAAAGACTACCCTTTAGTAAATACATTGCTTAGTATCTTACAAAAAGTATATTTACAAGGTCTGGAGAGGAGACTTTGAGAATTTAACCTGTTAAAACAACGTGGGGTCTTTCGAAGGCATGGACCAGGGGACCAGCTCGTTTAAGGGGTATAGGAGTATGGTCCATTACTACATGAATGTGAGATGTCTGGGTGGCTACTTCGCAATATCTGTACCATCACCATCCAAAGTTGTATTTCCAAATATTGGCTCAAACATTTGGCTGCTCAGTGTGAAGTTGGGCTGAATCTCTAAGTCCGAGCCTATGTTTCTCTCCAGGAAAACTAGGATGCTCCCTTAAGGTATACAGGTGTAGGCACAGACTGCTCTGGATGGGTGGACTTGCAAGAGTATTCATGAGTCAACATGATGAAAGAGCCAACGGTAGCAGTTATCTAGTCGTTGCACCGGTCTGAAGTGGCAAAACAGGTTTTTAGGTCTACGGGGCATTCTACATACTGTACTTATGTTTACCTGTGGTTTATAAGCCAAGCCATGAATAGTGATCTAAAGAACAATGACACAAGTACAGGCAGCAAATACTATAACGTTCCATTGAAAGGTATGTGGGTTTACTGTTCATGACTGGGTGAGGAGCTTGATAATCTGGCAAAGCCACTGGCTACAGTCACTCCTCATTAGAAATCAGATGCCAGTTGGGTGTGGGGCATCTTACAATAATGTCTCCTGCTAGATTGACAGTTGTCTTGGGATTGTCTGGGCACCCTGTAAGAGGAGATAAAGTCAACTGGAATCTGTGGCTGTTGTACAGATGTTCAACTGAACCTGTCATTAATGAAAAGGAACAAATCTTTGTCTCGGTTTCATTGTCGGATGTTGCGAAAAGTGAGGTTGTTGCGCCTAACAGTAGAGGAAGTAACAATTTCCTCTACAGTGAGTTTAAAACATAAAAAAAAACTGTGTCTATTTCTTGAAGCAGATCACGTACTGATATGATGAATATCTTGGTATTTGATTATCTAGTTTATGTGTCATAAAGTTTAGTAATCCAAGCCTCCAGTATGGTTTAGAACTGATTTAATGTCATGCCTTTATCCTTGAGACCGTTACAGAATATATACCTTCTTTTCTGTGACTGTTGCACATATGCAGGAGGGAGGAAGGTCATGTGGTCTGATGAGTCCAGACTGACCCTATTCCAGAGCGATGGTGTGTCAGGGTAAAAAGGGACACCCATCATGCATGGTGCTGACTGTACAAGCAGTAGTATGATCTGTATATTTTTTTGGTTTTACCTGATGGCACTGTGATACTCAAATTGAAAAAGAGTGGTTCTAGGAGCATGAAGAAACATTTTCATGAACTTTCCACCACATTGTGTGCTTTAATCAAACTTGCAGCAGCACGTCTCGTTTTTAACCTTCCCAAGTTCTCCCACACCACCCCACTCCTCCGCTCCTTGCACTGGCTTCCTGTAGCTGCCCGCATTAAATTCAAAACGCTGATGCTTGCCTGCAAAGCTAAAAATGGCCCAGCACCCACTTACCTCTCTGCTCTAATCACACCACGCACTGCACCACATTCCCTCCGATCCTCCAGCACTGCTCACCTCATCCCACCATCTCTCAGGAATCAAGGGCGGCATTCATCCAGGCTCTTTTCTGTTCTGGCACCTAGGTGGTGGAATGAACTTCCTCTAGGTGTCCGTACAGCAGAGACTTTGACTATCTTCAAACGATGACTCAAGACGCATCTGTTTCTCCAGTACTTGGACTACCCTCAAAAAAAAAAAAACCTTTTCCCAGTTGTGTTGGACTAATGGCACTTAGTTATTAACCTAGTTAACCCAATGTAAGTATGTATCTAATGATGTAATCTTTAAAGCAGTCGCTCTGGATGACTCTGCCAAATGCCTAAATGTAAATGTACAGATTTAGTTTTGATTATATATATGGAAACTATAAAAACATAATAGAAATCATCTGATTGTAGTGGCATCACCATGCCATTATTTACTTAACAAAAATAAAGCCAATAAGGGAAAAAAACATTATTTAGGCAATACTAAGTGCCCCCTTTCTTCTCATGATTTAAGATGTTAAGTTACAGCCAGGTGCTACTAATCACCAGCCCTTAATTAATTTATCATCAGCAGGTGTGCAAAACCCTATACTATAAGCAGACATTTTGCAGACATGCTGGTCTGGAGTGTTCAGGTTTGTGTCAACACAATGGCAAGAGGGAAAGACATGCAATAGTTTTAGAGAAGCAATTAGTGGAGTACATTATTCTAGAAAATGTTCAGCCCAAGGTCAGACTGTGCAGTGCTGACAGAAATCATAATAATAATAAAAAAAAACAATTTAGAGCTACATCTCAGACCCTACTGGCCTCACTGAGAATGTTAAATGGTAGAGTCTTAGAGATCACAATTAGAAGAAGACTGAACAAGTACAGTTGTTTGAAAGGGTTTTCCAGGAGAAAGTCTCTTCTGAATAAAAAGAACATGGAAGCATGACATTCACAAAACTGCACATGAACAAACCACGAGGCATCTGGACCAACGTCCTATTGACAGATGGGGCCAAAGTGTAGTTGTCTTAATGTTCATTGCCATTTTTGAAGAAAACCAAACAGCATTTCAGCAGAAACATTTTCAGCATACCTGCTGTCAAGCATGATGGTGGAGGGGGGATAATTTGGGCTTGTTTTTGCAGCCAAAGATGCAAATGTGAGGCCATCTGCCCAACAGTTAAAGCTTGGTCACACAACAACACCATAATCCAAAGCACACCAGTTTCTCTACATCACAATGGCTGAAAATTTTAATAATCAAGATTTGAAACCTCAATGAACTGAAGCAATGTTGTAAAGAAGCATGGACCAAAATGATGTGGGAGACTGATAATGTCATAAAGGAAATACATATAAAAACTAAAGGTGGATCTACAAGCTTGATATTGCCCATGTGATATATAAGGCGTATGAAGAAGGTCACTGTATTCAAATCTCCGAACTGCCATTAGTCATTGAAGTGGAAAGTGATAGAGTTAACTCCTTTTTTTGCAGTTTAGCTTTATCTGGAAAGGTCCATTATCTTGGCCGACCACGAGACTCTACAGAGACACAGAGAACCAGAGAAAGAGAGAGAGAGAGAGAGCAGTTCAGGGGTTATAAGAGTTCAGTAACCTGGGTAAAAGCCAGCTATTCTACTCACTTAAGTAACAACCTGATAAGGAAAACTGACACGGTCAATAGTCACATGTTCAATAAGTGGCAGATACTTTTTTAACTGCTTGTTTTAATATTACAGAGAGCTCTCAGGTGCTTACACGGTTAAAAGGTTTATCATCTACCAGCATCAGGCAATTATCAGAATAAAGTCAACTGTAAGGAGGAGATGAGCTTTGTTCCGTTCTACAGTGTAATTTTAAAGGTGCTTTCAGTGCTGACATCACTTCCTCCATGGTAGCATGACCTATTGCTGATAGGGTAAAAAAATTCAATCCATCCAGGAACCTCGGAAGTCCAACAAGAGACTATTTAAGCTAGAGGTGACCATCTTATTTATTCCCATTCTTACAACTGTGGTAGGACCTCTGGTCAACATTCACACATGGGCAGTTTGGGAACGCCAATTAGCCTAATCTGCATGTCTTTGCACTCACTCTCATTCACTTACCCATAGTCTATACCGTATTATCCTGTATACGGGGTTGCAGAAGCCCTGGAGGCCTATCCAAGAAGATTTGGGGGACGGGACGGGGGAATACACCCAATCCATTGCATTTACAGACTACAGGGAAATTGGGAACACCAATTTGGGAGGTCAGATAAATAAGATGAAGCCTGGCCGTGTAATGCTTTAAAGACGTTTGAAATCAATTCTCAGTTCGACTGGAGGCCAGTGTAAATTCTTTAGAATGCAAGAAATATGATAGAATTTACAATTACCCGTCGCAAATTTGCAAGTTTTAAAGCTGCAACATCCGGGACCATTTGAAGGCTGGTTTGCACCATCATAGAGCACGAGGAGAACATGCAAACTCCATGCACACAGATCTGAGGGGGAAACCGAACCCGGACCCTGTGGTAGTGCAAGATGACGGTGCTAATCACTTAGCTCCCGTGCCACTACAGAAATTAAATATTGAATATTTATTGAAACAAAAACTAATACCATTAGAAAATGTACAGTATACGATTGAAATGTGTATTATTTGTTAATACATTTTTTCGATTAATTTGCAAGATGTACAGATACCCTGTAAAATAAATTTTAAATTATGGTGCCATATACATATAATGTCATCCTCGATAATATTAATAATAGATATACAGTATTAATCGCTTTTCAAGCTCCATTGTTTTTCATGCCCACTTCAGTGATGATCCATTGTTCTCTTGTTCCCTACACCGTTAACAGTTCCCTTTGAACTCCGTGTGGTTTGGAATTGCACCTAACATGGCTGAACACCCTGTGCAGTATGCTTTGCAGGGAACGTCAAGAAACATAGCAGTTGAATCATAGCAATACTACGCATGTTTGGCTTTGTGTAAGGCCACATGAAGTTATAATTAGGACCTGTTAACCATAGAAGCTTCCGCCTCATCAGCATAAGACACACCATACAGTATGTCACACCTCACTGAGGTTTAATGCTTTCTGAGCGCCACTCTATTAGATTTTCTTTTGAAAGGACACATCCTCCACAATTTGCATATCAGTTGTTTAAGTGCCGCCACACATATTCAAAAGGTGTCGATCCACACATTTGTCTTGGCACACGTTTTATGCCGGATACTTTGGAACCAGAATTGTATTCTGTGTATTCTGAACCAAACCCAGCCACATACACATGGCCTATAACTAATCAACCAATGCCCCTACAATTTGCATATCAGTATTTATCATATGTGCTTTTTTATTTAATAAGATTAAACTTTAATCAACATAAACATATTCATATGCATAGTACAGTGCATGAGTCTTAAAAATTGGTGGTTTATATACCAACCTCATTGGGAAGTCTATATTATATATGGTGCCATTCTAAAAAAGTGCTATAAGTGGGATTTGCTTCACACTACAGTGGTGCTTTGTGGTCATTTAGTCTGTCCAGCTCGCTCATCTCTTCATCTGTACACTCTGCTCAAACATCTTCCAAAGCCTCAATTTTTATCTTGTAGCCTTTGCTGTAGCTCTAGAAAAATTCTGTGGGGATTGACCAAAAGGGTTAAACCTCTGGGATACCGATCAGAAGGGCAGTGGTTCGAGCTCCAGCACCGCAAGAGGCAGGTCGTTAGCCCTATCTGCTCCAGGGGTGCTGTGTCCTGGCTGTCCCTGCGCTCTGACCCCAGTTTCCTAACTGCGATACTTTACTGTGATGTAAGGTACATAAGAGAAATAACTGAATATTATATATGCATTCTGGAACTTTGAGTCCATTGTTTATTTTCTCTCCGTCACTTTAAATTAAGGGTTCTTTTCAAGGTTATCATGAGCATCTGTGGCTCTGTAGTAGGTTTCTTGCCTACCATGCAGAAGGCATGGATAAAATAGGAGGGTTGTGTCAGGACACAAGGTGTCTGGTGTAAAACCTGTGCCAACTGTGCGGATCAGTTGGTCAGCTGTGGCGACCCCTCAATGGGACCAGTTAGTCAACTGACTTAAGTGAAATTGTGGATCCTAGAAGACAAACAAGAAGTCAGTTGTTGAAAGCAAAGGAAAGCAGACTAACATGTGAGTTTTGTTATCAGTTGTACAGACCTCATAGTAAGAACTCTTTTGTGAGCTTGTCAATTCCTTCCATAACCTCCAGAAGCTGCATGTGACCCATAGAGATTTCTATCTGGAGAAAAGTCACAATTTGACTGATTTTTTACAAAATAAATGCTAATTTTTTATTATTTTTTATTATTATTATTTATTTTATCAGAGTCTAAAATCTAACTTAAAAGTTACAAATAAAACTGTCTTTTAAAGTTTATGCAGTTTGGGAGAAAAGTTGTTCTGGTTGTGCAAAATACACACCGATATAAAGAACTGCATGCGATTTTAAACTGCATGAAATTTTGCAAGATACTTATATAAAAGTAAGATAAGTTTGAGTAAGACAAAACTTTATTCATTTGTTAGCTGCATTACCTTCGTTGCTCTGGTTTAAAACACTCATCGGCATCATTTAAACCACTTTATCCTGTATACAGGGTCACTAGGACCTGAAGCGTATCCCAGGAGAGCACATGGCGCGCACCCCGTACACCCTGGAGGGGGTGCTAATCCATCACAGGGCACACACACACACGCTCATTTACACACTATGGGCAATTTGCGAATGCCAATTAGCCTAATTAGCATATCTTTGCACATTGGGAGGAAATCTGAGTACCCAGAGGAAATCATGAAAAACACAAGACATCAAATATCTTTTGTCTGATCCACCCCAAGTGCTTTAATTGTTTGAGAGAGGAGGCTTTAAAAGTGTGTGAGATCAAGATGTATTTCAAAAATGGGGGTCAGGATGGGGTCAGGTTTTTTAATTAACGAATTAATTGATTACTGGATTAATTAATGAATTAATTTAGTTGTGAATACCAGTAAACAAACAAAATTTGATCAGCAGCACAGGGCTTATTGGTTTGCACTGTGTCCTGTGTTGCACCTCCAGGTCCTGGGTTTGATTCCCACGTTGACTCTGTGTGCATGGAGTTTGCATGTTCTCCCCGTGCTCGGTGGGTTTCCTCTGTGTACTCTGGTTTCCTCCCACCGTCCAAAGATAGGTAGGTTAGGCTAATTTGTGATCCCAAATTGCCTGTAGTGTATGTCCTGTGATGGATTGGTACCCTGTTCAGGGTTTAGTCTCCCTAAATTAAGGATAAAGCGGTGTATAAGATGAGTGAGTTAGTAACTGCCAAATTTTTATTTATTTTTTTTGATAAAAAGTGAAATAATAATAGTTGTGGCAATCTGAGAGTGCACATACTAAATAAGACTAAAAGCTAAAAATGAAAAATCACCTCAGTTATTTTTTGGGCTCAGTGGAATACACCTTCATCTTTTCTGCCAGACACACAAATCTGTGAAAATCAATGTTGAGTGTAACATAGGTCATAAAGCGAGCATCAGGTCAAAGGGGTTATTTCAGAGAAATCACTTACAGAGCCTGTGCATGTTTCTCCAGGAACACGTCTTCAGAACCTGATTTTAAATGCAAACTGCAGATTTAGGCCAATATTCAGGGCTTTGAGTGTGATAACACTTTATGTCAGTGGTTCCCAATCCTGACCGAACCATCACACCCACATGTGCTCACCTAACATTTTTTCTTTCCACTTTAGACAATTTTTGCACTTTGTACAGAATATAAAGACTTAGCAGAAAGTACAGATTAAAAGTACAGTATTTTATTGGTTGGAAGCACAACCCTCATCTCTTTACCTTCTTTCAGCCTTGGTTTCATTATATCTCACTGTCTCCACCTGCTGGAAAAAAGCGCAGTATAGAAAGCTTAAATGAGATGATATAGAGCACTTTCAGATACCTCCCAGTTATTGGTGTTAATTAAGCACCAGATCAGTCTGGAAAACTAATCAATGTTGTCCTGCAGAGGCAGATATACTAAAGTCATTTAAAATGACGCCCTCTACACTTCCTACTATTTTTTTTTACATTTAACATTTTAAAATTACAGCTATTTTCATGCACTCGCCCATTTTTGGTGGCTCATAAATAATGGAACAAGCTAACATAATTACTAACATAAGGATTGCCTTTAATTGGTATTTGGTATTTTGGTTCGTCCATGTGGGGCAAGTGACACTCCTCACCCTGGAGATATACCCAAAATTTCTGTCGCAGTTACTTAAAGGGTCAAGTTGCCAGCTCGACACCCAATTGTCATTAAGGGGTAATTTGGAAACGCCATTTAGCCGTACCTTTATTTTTTCGACCGTCGGAAGATACTGAAATACCTAGACAATACCCACCAAGCACGGGGAGAACATGCACACAAACCATGAGGCAGAAATCAAACGCGAACCCTGGAGGTGTACGGTGACAATGCTAACCACTAAGCCACTGTGCCGCAGATTGCCTTTAACACTTGGATAGAAAATCCTTTCTAGTGAAATCTTGAACCCATGGATATGACCAATTGATGAGTTCGGTTACTTGAGTTGCTTTTCCAGGCTGCTTTCAGGATAAAGTGGTATAGAAGATGAGTGGGAGTGAGTAACAATAAACTAACAATAAACTAACCCAATTTTACTGGCATAAACATGCACCATGTGACAGAGACATCCTGAAATTAGAAAACAGGATGTACAGAAGCATATAGAGTTCATATTTTCCTCGAGTTCTCTGCCCGAGTGTGTCAGTCTGGGCGTTCATATGACATCCAGTCACTTGAGATGTAACACATTCTCATGACTGTTGCCCAATGTACCGCTTATTGTTAACAATCAACAAACATTATCGCCATAACCTCTGCCAGGTGAATCGGCTCATCCATGCCGGTGGGCACCAGAGGCTATCCTGCCTGTTTCGATTGTAAAGAAAAGCGAATGTAGCACAAATTTCTGAAAAAGGTTCTTGCTGGCTATGATAGAAAGGTATCAAGTTGTGGTATACAAATTGTTTTACTTAAATAAAAACCTTTATAATTGTTAAGGTTGTTTACGTGCTATAGTTTAAAAAAAAAAGACAAATAAATCATTTTGCTGATCATGCATTTATTGTGATTCTTTTAGGTGAAATACCTTGCTTATGGTCTCTACTTTACATATAAACCACTTTGCCAAGAACAAAATCCTAAATGTCCTCTAGGTATTAATTTTTTATAAGGTATTAATTCGGCTAGGTATTAATTTGAGAACTCATATGCTCTGGTATGTTTCTGAAAACAGGACCCATAGTCCCGCCCACTGGAATTGATGCCATTGGTATTTTTTGAGGCCATTTATTTTGTTCCTGAATGACTTAGTGACAGATGCAGAGGTGTCTCTTTTCCTGTATACTGGAGATGAGATATGATCTGTTGGAAGATGATTTGTTCGAGCCAGCTCGGATTATTGGTGTTGTTGTTTTTAGTTTCAATCGTCCAGTGCAGAAGTTTAAAATGCTGTGATGGGAAGCCTTGCTCGAACCGACCTCCAGTGGTACTGAGTAAGTTAATAAATTAAAAAAAAAAAGTTTTTACCCACAACTATATACAGTTTAGTACACAGTGAATCAAAACAATGTTCCTCCAGGACCTGTATATATATATATTACTTTTGTAAGTGAGTTTATATGCATAGTTGGGAATTTATGTAGTTTGTCAATCATTTTTTTTTTTTTATCATTTTGACTTAATAAATAAATAAATATTGCCAAACATCCTCTTAATGAGATCCTTTGTCCAATTATTTGGACGTTTGAATACAAAATGGTACATTTAATAGTTAAATATTGCATCTTAAATTCAAAAGAGACGCAATGTGATTTTATTTCATCAAATCGTGCAGCCATAATATAATGTTAATAAATAATAATCCTAAAATGTAGTGAGTCCTTCTACACACACAAATCAGACCTAACATTAACACCACCAAATAACATTATGAATTATATACTTCATACCAACAATTAGTTCTGAATGAGTAATCTGATTGGAGAGGCATTCAACAAGTGCTGATATAGAACACAACAGCACTGGGACGTTTTACCTACATATATACAGTATATATAGTTAATTGTCCTAGTATTCATGATCCTTCAGTATTCATTGAACAAGCAGTCTTGCTCAATATTCTCTCTGTCAATGTCCATAACCAAGTGACGTTGTTATGCAGTTCCAGGCGATCTCGGGAACCAGCTGGAGGCTAAGCTGGATAAACCCAAAGTTGTTAACTGCTTCTGCTGCAAGAAGACGAAAGAGTACTTTTCGCTGTGGCTGAACCCATTGGAGTTGGTCTTCCCTTTTGCCCTTGATTGCTGGATTGATAATATGAGGTAAATGAGTCCTATGATTATTAATATCTGTTTATAAGTTTTTGTAGGCAAACTTGCAATACCTCATCCTGACATACGACAGCATTCTGGACACTTCAGCATCACACCTACCTGTGCATATTCCAGATTTAGTCCATTAATTAAAACATTAATGTTCGGTGAGGAGTAGTGGCTGATCAACATGGGTTTTCTTTGGCCGATGCCGATCTTCAGAAATCAGCACAGCCGATGGTTATTTAAATTTTTTTTTACTTTTTTGACGATGTGTTTTTTCTGTTTTTTTCCTCCGTCCATCTGATAATGTGTAACACTGTAAGACAGAAACAAACTGAACAGCTTTAAAAGAAGTATTGAGATAAGGATTACAAGTGATATGACTTTTACTTACAGATATACTGTATCTTCTTTGAGGAACTAAAGAAAAGCAAAGGAGAACAATAAGAAGCAGAACAACAAGGAGAAAAAATAACAAACTAGAATCTTAATCTATTTTACTGGCTATGGTTCCACAGAAACAACACTGGGCCGCCCACAGACGCCTCACTTGTTAATCGGTTTAATATGCATTTGACCTTCTCTAGTGAGGAGACCTGTGCTGCAATCAGTGTTTCAGTGCACCCCTAAGGTGTTCATTCAGGTTTAGGTCAACTTTAGCCGTGGCTAATCATACAGTATTTATACAAAAGTATTTGGCCAAACCTGCAATGACATTGTATCCAAATACTTATGCTTCATATGGAGTCGGCCCCTTTTTTGCAGCTGTTACAGCATCCACTTACGTTGGAAGGCTCTCCACAAGATGTTGGAGTGTTGCTCCAGTTCATCTCAAAGGTGCTCAGTGGGGTTGAGGTCAGGGCTCTGTGTTAGGGCCGGTCAAGTTCTTCCACATCAAACCATGTCTTTGTAGTCCTTGCTCTGTGCATTGGGGCACAGTCATATCAAGGCCTTCTCCTAAGTGTTCTCAAAAAAATTGGAAGCATAGCAATGTCTTGGTATGTGGAAGCATTAAGATTGCTCTCCACTGGGGATCAGGGTGCTGATTGGAACACCTGAATTCAATAATAAGCAGGATTGGACAAATACTTTTGTCCATATAGTGTATCTTCCTGGAGTACGCTTTGTGCACAGGGGCAGTGTCATACAGAAACAGATCCTACAACATTCTGTACTTTGTGCCAACAGTTTGGGAAAGAACCATATAAGGTGTTGTGTTTAGGGGTCCACATACTTTTGGTTATATTGTCTTTTCCTAAATGCCAGGTTTTGTAAATGATGTGAAATCATGACTTGAATTTGATTAGGAAGGTCTGAGACTGTGTCTGTGTTGTGTCTCCTAGGAGTTTCATGTGTCATGTCCGCCTACTTTAGTATTTATTCACTTGCTGTAAATTATAAGGACTGGATTACACAAGAATAAAATTCTCAGTCGTGACACGATCACATCCAGCGACTTCACTCACTGTTCTCATGTTTCTTCTGTATATCATCAGACACATTTTCCAGATGTGGAAAGGCAATGCTGAACAGGATGCTTTGAACAGGAAGCTCCATCATGACCTCTGTGCTCAGTAGTTGGTTTCCTCAGAAGGAACTGAGTAGCTTCGAATGACTAAAAATGTGAGGTTTAGTAGCCACCTGGTTCCGGGTTTATATCTCCCTTTAATTTCCTTTGACTGATGATTGAGTAGGGTGGCCAATTTTACCGGTTAGATGTTATGCGCTGGCACGGTGCGTTTGCCTTACATCTGCAGATTACAGTATGGAGCCACATTAAGAGAATTTATGAATTTCCTACGAGTCTACCTGAGCCTCCAATAACTACCTGGACTCCATATTAACATCAATTATAACATCAACTGTTATAGCTGAACCGCCTGCCACCTAACACACAGTATGAATGTAGATCGATTCCTGCTTTCTGTTTGACCCAGATGAGGATGGGTTCCCTGTTGAGTCTGGTTCCTCTCAAGGTTTCTTCCTATTACCATCTCAGGGCCTTTTTCCTTGCCACTGTGGCCCTCAGGCTTGCTCATCAGGGACTATCTGACCACTTTGATTCATACACACTCACATTCAATACAAACTTAAAAAATCCTTTTGATTTTTGCGACAATGACAATTGTTAAAAGCGATATACAAATGAAATTGAATTGAATTGAATTAAGTCATATTATAATAACATCTTTAAAAAAGCTGTTATAACAAGTCCTTTATGTGTATTTGCTTCCTTTATATGTATTCGCCTCATCAGGCTGATTTACAATCGCACCACTCACAGTACCGAAGCACCTCCAGGCGTGGACATCCGGGTGCCCGGCTTCGGCAAGACTGTCAGCCTGGAGTATCTCGATCCGTGCCTACATTTTGGTGAGTACCAGCTATACTTCTGGACGTGGTGCAGGCACTTAGGGTGCGTTTATTTCTGTTTATTTGATGGTTATCGTATTCTCACTAAAAACTGGCTGGAGGATCTGAAAGCCACTGCCACCTTTCAGTTCACTGCAAATTAAGAGAAAAAAATTGCAAACTAAGAACGTGTGTGCTGAGAACCTATTTGCAGCCATCTTCATGTGTGTATGTGTGTGTTTTAATCTATTACAGAAAAGTACTTTATCACTATAGTGCAAGCCTTGGTGAAGTGTGGTTACACCAGAGGCGAAGATCTCCGAGGGGCCCCTTACGACTGGAGAAAGGCTCCCAGTGCGTGAGATTTTAGTTAAAAAAACAATTTATGGTGATTTTTATGTAGCAATTCATGTTTCGCCGAACTGACTCCAAAATGGATTTTTAAAAAAATTCTTTCTTACTTTAATTTTATTGGTGAGATGTTATGCGTTGATGGTCTTATTTGGCACGGTGTGTTTGCCTTCCATCCACAGCTTATGGAGAACATATTATTAAGTCTGTACTTAAAAAAAAAAAAAAAGTAATGAGGATACGGAACTGAATCACTTTAAAGAAAAACCAAAATACTGACTCATCAGAACTACTAATTAAAGTGAATTCATTTCATTTTGGAAATGTACTCTAAACTATTCACACAGACTGGCCATCCGGTGTAGTAGGATTGTAACAAAACCAGAACGGGATATTTATAAAATCATGAAAAACTTTTTAAAAATCATAATACAAATAGAATCAGCAATTAGGTATCATGATAATATCAAATTGGGTTTTCGCTGGAGATTCTCGTCCCTTCTTTTCACTAATTTTCACAATACATTTTCCAGATGAGAACAAGGAGTACTTCCTGAACCTGCAGATGATGATTGAGGAGATGGCACAGAAGTACGGTGGCCCGGTGGTCCTCGTCGCTCACAGCATGGGCAACATGTACACACTTTACTTCCTCAACCAGCAGCCACAGGCCTGGAAGGACAAATACATCAAGGCGTTTGTGTGCCTGGGTCCCCCGTGGGCCGGCGTGGCCAAGACGCTGCGCGTTATGGCCAGTGGTGAGAAATCCTTTCCTGTATGGTAGAGGTCTCCAAAATCCTTAGGGTTTAGTTTCAACTTTTAATAACAAGCTCTAAAATACATCCTTAACTGTCCTACTCTTCCTGTTTAGGTGATAATGATGGCTTTAAAATAATTAACCCCCTTAAGATCCGGGCCCAGCAGCGGACAGCTGTATCCACAGCGTGGCTCTTACCGTACGCGCACACGTGGCCGAGCGACGTACCGCTCGTCTCCACACCCAGCGCCAACTATACAGTAAACGACTATGAGCGTTTCTTCAAAGACATCGGTCACGAGGAGGGCTGGGCCATGCGGCAGGACACGGAGCCACTAGTGCAGGCTCTGCAAGCCCCCGGCGTTCCTGTGCACTGTCTGTACGGGACAGGCCTCGAGACAGAGGAGGCGTACCGCTACACCACGTTTCCCGACGCAGAGCCCGAAGTGGTGAAGGGTGAAGGAGATGGCACAGTGAACTTGCTGAGTGCCGTGCAGTGCAAACGCTGGAGCACTCAGCAGAAGCAGCCCGTACATCTGGTGGAGCTGCAACAGAACGAACATGTGGCCATGCTGCGGAACTGCAAGACCGTCAAGTACATTAAAGACGTGCTGTTCTCACCCTGATGCATGCAACACTTTTTTTTTCAGTTAGGAGAAATGATCAGTCGCACCTGAACGAAAGCCCTTAGTTCTTCTTTTATAAAAACCGTCTGCCACTTTTGAGGTGAACTACTTCTGTTTTGAAATGTTTTTTTTTCCCTAGGCACAGATCGGCACTTTAAAGAGAAAAGATTGGGGTCACTTTCCCAACTGAAAAATGCCTCAGTTCTGCTTTTTATACCAAATTACAGGAGGATAAACACTGTCGAAATGGTGTGAAAATGTCCAGTGGTATTGTGATTAGATGTACTGTATTTTGTAAATTCGTTTTTGGCCGCAATCACAAAAGGAGTGCAATATTATATTTGTGTCAGATATAAATCAGTTGCTATATTTTAAAGGCTTGATTTATTTTGTTCAATATTTTCTCTAGATCAGATGCTAAAGACAGGACTGCTTTTACAGACATAAAAAAAGCACAAGGATGTTTTTTTCTATTTATCAGTTTATATCCAGAAAACACTGTACGAGGAATGATTTTAAAGCGGCACATACTGTAATGTTGTTGAACCTAGATCTGACCTACTGAAGCAATCCGAGATCATAACACTGCCTCCAGACTCTTGTACAGTGGACACTACTCATGATGTAGGCATCGCTTCCTACCGTGACGCACACATCACTCTGAAATAGGGTCAATCTGGACTCATCAGACAACATGACCTTTCTCCATTGCTCCAAAATCCAATCTTTATACTCTTTTACAAACTGAAGCCTTTTTCTGATTAGTCTCACTAACAAGTAGTTGGCCACACTTTGGCTACTGAGATGTTTAGTCACAATCCTGTGGGTTCTCATTACATAGTGTGTGTATGGAAATGCCCTTATTTTCAGTATGGTTTTTACTGTTTACTTTTTTATTAACAACAAAACTTTTATCTTTTAACAGCATTAAAGTGACATTTCTTTTCCCCGACCACATGTTATCCACAGAGTTTCCATCCACATCCAGAATTTATGGCTAGGTATCATTAAAAAAAAAATTTAATACCTGTACGGATACCAATACCTTGACTTCCTGAGGGATACTTTTTTGATACCAACTTTATAAGATCTACTTTAATAAAAAGTGTAATATCTTTATCCTCCTCCTTGTCATGTTTACACATTTAAAGTCAGTCATATCATAAAGAAAGGTTTTAAATCGTCAGCACTAACAGTATAAACATTCATGATTTCCAAACATTAGTATTACAGTAAAAAAAATTAGCTTACAGGAAAATATCTGTAGGCAATAAAATAAAGCAGCATATTATGTAAAATTTAATTTTTTAGACCAAAAATAAAGAAAGCTTCTATGTTTTGCATGCATGAAAAAGAAGCAGCTGGCCTTTTGCAGAAAGAGTATATTCTTTTTTTTCCATATAAATCTGTATACAAATTGTACCTGAGACTATATATTTGCACCTATAATTTACACATATTATTGTCTGTTGTACAATAATCACCTTTAAACAGTTAATATTGAGATGTATCTGCTACTTATTCTTTGTAAATCCTTCATAATGGCTCTAATCTGAGGCGCTGTTAATTATTAATTGGTGATTTCTGAGGCTGGTAACTCTAAATGAACCAGCAGAGGAAAGTTTTGGTCTTGCTTTCCTGGGAAGGTCTTAATGAGAACCAGTTTCATCATCATGGTGCTTGATGGGTTTGACAACAACGTTCTTGCAAGAACTGTTCCAGAACAGCTGTCCTTCATGTCTTAGATAAAACAAGTGACTGTAGTCGTTACCTAATTACCTAATGTCATTTGTGTCATTTCATAATTTTGAAATCTCCAGTGTTGTTCTAAAATGTAGAAAACAAATCCAAACTTTTGACTGTTTATTATAAAAGTACATAAAGAAGCAGTTCGCTTTATAATGTTAAATAAATCCTAAATTCTGTGTTTCAGTTCCTTAATAAAAATATTACAGTAATAAAAAACTAATAATAAAAGGGTGTTAAAACCATTTCCTATGTTAAACCATATAAAAATATTTTAATTCAGTTTATTGTGCAGGCTCGAAGATTTGTAATGGAAATTCTAGCTTCTCTGATTTGATTTTCTTATCCTTGTAGGTAAAAAAATGTTATTAAATCTTTCACACAGTGCAATACTACATTTATCCACCTTCAGGATGGCGAGTCTGGATTTTCTAATCTGCCTGAAACTATCAGCATATATTCACTGTCCAATCCATCCTGCTGTTTGTCACTGAAGTGGAAAGCGATAGAATTTATTCCCTGTTTTGCAGTGAAGCTCCTTGCAGTTTAGCTTTATTTGGAAAGGTCCATCTTCATGGCCGTCCACGAGACTCTGTAAAGAAATATAAATAAACAGTTCAGTGGGTTACAACTGTTCAGTAAGCCAGCTGTTATAGTTACTCAAGTAACATCCTGAAAGAAAAAAACTTACACGTTTAATGGCCACAGTAAGTGGTTCAGTAATTGCCGGATGCTTATTTAACTGCTCGTATTAATATTACAAAGAGCTCTTAATGGGGTGAAGGCGAAACGGTTCATCATGTCAACAGCATCTAGAGGTTATCAGATAAAAGTTGGTTCTGTGTCAACTGAGAAAAAGAGAGATACCAAGCACAATGTGGCATCGTGCAAGGCTGCATGCAGTTTTAATTAGAACCTATTAACCATATGAGCATCCGCCTCATCGTTGTGTAAGACGCAGCACATGTTGCACCTTACTGAGGTTTTAACGTATGCTGTCTGGCTTTTTCTTGCGCCACGTTTTAGACTGGAAGCCTACCACTAAGACCGTTTATGAACATTTCCATATGAATTCCATAGATTCCTATATAAAACATGCTCACCTCACGTCATCTGTATACTCTGCTTACACAGAGCAAGTCTCAACTCTCATCTTTAAGATGGCTAACTAGCCTAGCTGAGTCTTTGCTGTAGCTTTAGAAAAAGCATGTGGTGTATCTGCATTATGGTTCAGTACTTCGAATCCAGTGTTTGTTTTCTCCACCACTTTCATAAGCTTGAAAGATTGTTTCAAATCAACATGATTCTCAAAATTTTTATTACATGTGTAAAACTGCCTAGTATGTTAAAAATAAGAAAAGAAAAAAAAAAAACAATATAGCAAAACAGTGTGTTGAATTAGTTAAACACAGTCAAGTCGAATCCAGTGTACACACACATCTTTGGCAAACGCGAATAAATATTAATGAGTATGCAAATGCAACGGTCATGTGACAAGGTGTCAAAACAAACAAGATGGCGGGGAAAAACCCAAACAAGTGAAGACTTCTCTCTACAGATTCCGTACAGATTTCCTCACGAGTTGGCTCTGTGTATGCTATGATGGTTGTTTTATAATGAGGTCTCAGATCATGTGATTTCAGTGCCATGGAAGGGAAGTTGGGCCTAATTAGCATACTAAAAAGTACAGGCTGCACAAAACAATTTTCAAAATTTATAATATTTTCAAAATCTAAGACAATAACGGTATCAATCATCATTTTTTATGAATATTTTTCTTATTTATTGTGTTTATAAGTTGTAAAACAGTCTGAATCAATATATAAATGCGGAGTCCTAACCCATTCATTAATCAATCATTCTTATCATGTTAAAGAAAAAGATGTTCAGTTCAAACATTCCCGTCACTACTTCATACACACTGTACCTGCAACTCCGATAAACACTCGGGCTGCAGTTTTTCAGCGACGTCCCCAACACACCAGGCCAGACTCAAGTGAAACGATGGATCCTAGTAGACAAACAACAAGTCATCATTTGAAAAAAAGTAGAGGTTGAGTCATCTGACTCAGGTTTGTTGTGAAATCTGCTGACCTCATAGTAAGTGCTGAGGTTGAACTCCTCCATGAGCTTGTCAACTCTTTTCACAACCTCAAGAAGCTGCATGTGACCCGTGGAGATTTCCATCCCGAAAAAAGTCCTGCAAAGAATGAGATGTCACAATGACTTGTACGTTAAAAAAAAATAATAAAATTATCAGGGTCTGAAATCCGACATACTAGTTACGATTAGAAATTAGTTTTAAAGGTTATGTAGCTGGGGTGAGGAGTTATTCTGGTTGGGCGAGATACATACACACCCGTGTGAAGAAATGGATTTTAAACAAGATTTTTTTATTAGCTACTTAACTGAAGTATCTCAACTAAAAAACACTTAAGGGGGTGTAATGTAGTGTCTGTAACTATATGTAGTGATCATAATATAAAAATATGTATTTGGATTAAAATTACTACTATTATTATTAAAATGAGAACTTACCTTGTTTTTTCTGGATTGGTGTATACCTTCAGTTTATCTGCTAGACACACAAATCTGAACAAAATAAAAATCAATGCTGACAGTTACTACAGGTCATGATGCAAGCGTCAGGTCAAAGAGGATAATTCAGAGAAAACAGATACAGACCCCAGACACGTCGCCAGCTCAGAACGGAGAGACTGAACAAACGGCTGGATCCAGTGGTGCCGCAGGACCACTGTCCGAGAAAGGCTGACGTGAAACTCTTCGGCTGGAGTCAAGGTGACGCCATGAGCTGCGGCGCAAACCCGTAGCTCGTTCAGCAGCTCCAGAAATGCGTCTTCGGGCTCGTCTGAAATGCAAGTGGCAGATTCGGGACAACATTCAGGGCTTTGAGAGTGATAATACTTTTATGTCTGACCTCAGTGACCCACATATAGTGCACAATAAAACTGAAGCAGGCGCTTAGTGTTTATAATTGCTTCCTCTACATGTTCCAGTCATACATATTATATGGCCAAAAGTATGCTACACCTATATGTGCTCACTGAACATCCCAATTATTCAGGAAGGATTTCTGCTAGGTTTTGGATTGTGGCTGTGGGGGATTTGTGTTCATTCAAAATGTCTTCAGTGGTGTTGAGGTCAAAGTTCTGTACAGGACACTCAAGTTCTCCCACTCTACCCCAAGAAACTGTGTGTTGCTTTGTTTACAGACAACTTATCACGCTGGAATGGGGCCCGGTGAAAGAAAATTTTAATTAGAAAGAATACAATGACATTCTTGTTTTGCAGTGTTTCTATTGTGCATACGTTCGATCATATAGTGTATATTAAAGTTTTTCTTGCTCCCAATACAACTGATTCATACATCAGCAGTTAAAGGAAGACAAAGCATTTTAATACACTTCTTAACAAATTCTGCAAATATCACCCCAATGACTGTCCATTCTGTGTGTGATCTAAATACGACCCAGTGTTCGTACACAAACTTTGCTTGACAAATGAGAAATAAGCAAAGAGGCACGCAAAAACTTTTTCAACCAATCTACAGCAGGGGGCATCAGTGGTCACTCTTACTCACTGATTCTCTTATAGCACTTATCCTGTACAAGGTCACAAGCCCCTGTTGCTTATTCCAAGGTAATCGGGTCACTAGGTGGGGTACACTGTGAACCGGTGTGCCAGATCATCACAGGTAACACAAGCTCAGGTTAATTGTGTGTGTGAGTGCAAAAGCAATCGCACTCTACGGGGGAATCCGGAAACTCTAATAAGCCTAATAAGCATAGCTTTGCACATTGGTAGGTAATCAGAGTACTCAGAGGAAATTCACCAAGCACAGGGAGAACATAGAAACTCCACGCACACTGACCGAATCAAACCCTTGACCCTGGAGGATCAAAGTGCGAACCATTACCATGACATGGGTTGTTTAAATTGCACATGTTGATGAAGTAAATTTTCCTCTATACAAAAGTTCTACTCGACATAGTCTACTACCATCTGATGCATCTACTCATCTGTGCCATCGCTGAATCTAACTCTTGAATCCTCTTAAAAAAAATATATACTTGATGATCTCACACTGTGTGGTTTGTCTTCAATGCTGGTTTTGCCTTCTTTAAACTTCTTGCACTTTATGCACACAGCTCTCGTCAATGGTGTCATCGCCATAAACATTCTGTAGAGCAGTGGGAGACCATCAACTTGCGACAAAGTAGATTTTCAAGGTGGATTTAAAAATAAAGGGTCAAGTTTTAAAAGACCCAAATAATGGTGTGACTATCAGGTCATATATATATATATATATATATATAGTTAGATAGTTAGATAGTTAGATAGTGTATATTAATGTTTCCCTTGCTCCCAATATACATAAGCAGTTAAATGCAGACATAGCATTTAAATCTTGACTAATGCAAACAATATCACCTCAAGGATATCTCTCGGTCCATTTTGTGTGAGACTATGTTAAGTTGTATCTTTGTATAGAGTACGAGTGACTCCAACATGTGAGATTTGAACAACCTGTGAATTATTAAAAAGATGTGTGCCCCTGTATTTTATTGGTCAGCCCAATTTTTAGTGTCGTTGAATTGGCAATGCATGACCATAAATGTTGGGGCAGGACTTCTAAGGAAGCACTGAAATGTGGTGTAGGGGTGTATTTGTTTGTAGCAATAGCAACGATCTTTCCCTGTATCACTGACTTTTACTAGTTACAGTTAAAAACAAGAGAATTTGGATGGGACAGGACCAATTTTAGAAATCTTTTTCCTTATGAATCATGCCAGAACTTTGTCTTAGATCACATGGCTTTACATAAGTTCTCATTCATTCAGCCATCTTTTATACTGCTTATCCTGTGTTCAGGATCACGGGGGGCCCTAGAGAGTCTCCAAGAAGAATTGGGACATAAGGCGGGGTACACTCTAAACAGGGTGCCAATCCATCGCAAGGCACTCACACACTCAATTAACCTTACACACGGCAAGTAAAATAATCTGCACGTCTTTGGACTGTGGGAGAAGACCCACCAAGCACATGGAACAAATAGAACCTTTGAGCCTGGATGCGTGAAGCCAAAGTGCTAACCATCTACGCCACCATCTACATTGTGTAGCTCTCATCATCCACGAGCCTTACATGGCAGATAGACATACGTAGCCCAGTTTCCTCTCTCGTGTTGGAAAGACCTGATCCGTCCTCCATGTTGACGGTGATCATCTATGTGCTGCTCTTCTGAGTCTCTGAACATCTCCATCACGGAGGGAGGAAGAGGAAGCCGATCCACAGAGTCCTGACATGAACCTTCAGCCTTCACTGCAGACACCACCCTGAGTAAAATTGTAAACAGTGTTTAGTTTCACTTTGTGAAAAACCCTCATGTACGACTTGTTATGCTTTGACGCACCAAACCTGGTCACGTTTCCTCGCATTTCTCCACCAGCTGGACTCACATCCTTCGCGTTAACGTTCAGTTTCTGGATCTTTCTAGAAGGAGACACAGCTTCATTTTCATCTTCTGAGCTGCTGCTGCTGTAATTAACAAGCATGTTTAAAAAAAACAAAAACACGTACACACTTTTAAAAAACACACACATATGATAATGTAGTTTCTTTAAAAAACGCTCCCAGATAATTAGCAGCATATAATAGCTGACATAACGTTTAAAATAAACTCAGAGGAAACGAAAACTTCATAAAAAAGGCTGAATGTGTCGCACTGTTATGACGTCCGACTTGCAACAATAAGCGTGAATGAATAGTTCCGGATGGATGAAATATTCAATAAATAATAACTGTGGTTGTTTTGTGTGTGGAAACAGTTTGTGATCAGCAAGTCCTGTCTGTGTTGAATGAAGATAATGTCATGTTTAAACGTCAAGTGGGAAAAAAAAACATGATGTAGAGATGCAATTATCTGTCTCTTTGAGGGAATGAAAGATATCCAGCCACATTATTATTATTTTTTTTACAAATAGCAAAAAAACAAGCACATGTCCAGAAGGGACGAGTGTATTTTAAATAAATAAATAACTAAACAAATTGTTTTGGCGTGTGTTTTTGCTTGTGAAGTTGTTTTAAATGAATACCTCAGCAGGTTTCCGGTGTGTCCTCGGTATGATGCCAATTATTTATTATTCAGGTTCCTGTTAGGGGGGGTTTGGTGGTCAAACTGAGCCTTGTGCTGCTGCTATTAAACTGGAATTAACTTAAAAATGCGAGTACACACGCCTTTCCACATGGGGAGATGATTTCCTCAGTTTTTTGGGAACGCGGGGTTTCATTTCTTCTTGTTTAGAGAGAGAGCGCGTCCCGAGTTTCGCGGTGCTTTTCACACCCGGGTTGTGGGAGCGGCCCGTGGCGTCCAGCGAGCAGGAAAGTCCGAGGATTGACTTGCGGCCTACGCTCAGTTTCGGGCTTGGAGTGTGTTTTAACATCTTTTAAAGCCGGGGAATTAATCAACTTCTAACGCATACTCGGTTAAGGGGAAACACTAAGGTATGTACAACTCTAACAAAGTCTTAAACATGATGTATTCTGAATTGGCGGTGCTAATATAGTTAGCACGCCGGTTGAAATCAGCAGTGTTTTCAGGTTTTGCAAATAAAAATACATGATGTTAAAGTGTAAGCCGGCCTGTTTTTTAATTTACCATAACCTGGTTGGTTTTGTTTGTCTTTTTCTTTATTCGTTTTTACAGAAAACAACCCCAATTTAGATGTCTGCTAATGCTAATGCTAGGTAAACAAGTGTGCGTGAAGGTTTAAATTAATTAAAGAAAAGGTGCAGGTTCCTGTTTTGCCTGATGAAATGTCTCTTATGGTTTATTATTTTTCCAATCCACATACATTTTACATATAAAAAAAAACTCGTGTTAAAGGCAGAGATGTTTCATTTCCAGGCAGAACAATGGGAGTTTCTGCACTACAGCAGCAGCATCTTCCTCCAGTCCATCTCCATCCCCAGAGCTTCCCAGCTTTACTCTTCACTCTTTCAGGGGTTTAATTAATTAGTAGTGAAATCTACCCACTTTCAATGAAATTGAGTGTAATATATATATATATATATATATATATATATATATATATTTTAAATAATGATCAGAAGTTTTTTGATTGCAGCAGAGCTTTAACAAAGAATACTCAGCTGCTTCATTCAGGATGTCCTTAAATTCTCACAGCATTAGGGATGGGAATCACCATCACCGCCTGCTGATATGGTATCATGGTACCTTGGTGCCGTTTCTATTAAAATAGCAATTCTATAAGTATGACAATTTTTATAAATATCCCGATCCGATATAACATTTTCCGTACACCTGATTTTGTTATAGTTTTAACCCTTAAAGTTTAATGAGTAATTAAGTCTAGCCCGTTCCTTAAAACATTAGTTTTCTCATTTAAAGAAACAAGTGTAGCGTTTAAACAATACAAAGTAACTTTTGTTAGTTTGATACGTACTAAGCAGCACATATCATCATAATTATTTCTAAACAAACTTGGCGAATAATTCACTTCTAAATGTGTAAATAGTTCAGAGTGCACCACTTGTAGGGTTATACAGAACCAATGACATTTTACAACCTAAAACACCTAAGTTTTTCTAAGTCCTAAGACTTGACGGTGAGTGTGTGAGTTAAGTGGCTTTTCGCCATTTTTCGACTAATTTGTGTTTTGACTAATTCGTTCACAGAGTTTGGAGAAAAAGGCTGATTGAAGGCTTTCAACATGCAATTTTTGATGATTTAATGCCGTAAAAATGTGTGTTTGTTGTACCACTCTGACGCTTCTGCGCAGTATTAAATTGGTTTTATCTGGTGCTGATCGGCCGATTACCGGTCATGACCAGTCAAACTGAAAACTGTTCATTTCTGGTCACTGGCCCATCAAACAGGTCATCCCTATTATAAACGTAATTTTTTTTTTTTTTATTATTATAGAGTTAGTGTGTCTACGTGAATCATCACACAAAAGAATTGTGATTTAGAAATAAGTACATTTCTTCAGCACAAAATATTTAGTTTTCTTTTTTTTTTTTTTTTTTTTTAAAGCAAAATGTTATAGTTTCTTTTCACTTTTACTTTTACCTTTCACCAGGTAACCTTAGGGAGTGTGTTTGACACAAGAACAACATATTGAAATGAATCTCGTGGTTGGATTAGTAAAGTGTAAATTTCTCTTCTGTGAAGAGATTTACAAGAGAGGATGTAGACAGAGTTAACAAGAGAACCAAATAAAATAACTGTATTATTGTTATTATTATTATTAATATGCTTAACATTCTGATTGAAACAGGGGTATTATTGGCAGGTTTGACTTATTCGATGTGTCGTTCCTGGAACTTCAACAAGCCGGTACTTGATCCTTAAATCTAAGTAGATCAGCGTGTGTCAGACGTTCAGAGGTGTATTAAGTCAATTATGAGCTTGAGACGTCATTAAGGGTGTTATTGTTTGAAAACAGTTTCACATTATGAAAAAAATATATAAATTCACTTTTTGGACAAAAAATTTTATTGGCTGGCCAAAAACAATAAATTAGGGCACCTGTTCAAATTTATTGGTTCTGACTTCACGACACTTAGCGTTGTTGTAGTCAGAATATACATGTTAAGTGTTACTCGATGTATGAGATCTAATGATGATACATAAAGAGATGATTTCCTTCTTCAATGCAGAGACTTTACTCCGTCGATTCCAATCGACTTTCGACTACAGATGAGTTAAAGGAAAAGTTGAACACTGAGGTTCGATCTTCTATTGGTAGTTCCAAAGCAATCTTGCGTCTGAAATAAAATGCTTGTTTCTTTTTTTTAAGTAGTTAAATATATGTAACATCTAGTTACCAAATTATCAATTTCCTTGTAAACCGTGCTTTTAGATTGTGCAGAATAACTAGTTCTCTTTATAATCCCTTGCTACACTAATGCATTTATCTTAGTGTTTCACTGGTGCAAAGTTTTCTCAGTACGCCTATGCCACGGTCGGACTACCTGCTTCACGTCTGAAACACTGGCCTCCCAGGAACTCTGTGTGGAAATGGCTTGGAGCGAGGTCAGGACTGTACGGAGGATGTAGCACAAAGGTCTTAGCAGAGTTCCTTTAATGCAGCTGCCGACAAGTTAGCTGTCTATTTTCAAAGATCAGGTGTTCCACTCGCTGAATGTTCACGGGAGCGACTGCAGTGAGCTCTGAGTCATCTCGGCCGGGATCGTCATTCACATCTTCTTTAAAAATGTTTGCCCCATTTAAATGTCTTACTGCGGCTAAGAGTATCATCACTGTACCTCTACAAGATGCAGGATAGGACACACAAAAGCAACACACACATTTTTACTGTCAGGAGAAAACCCACCACAATGTTCAACATGCAGGACCCAGTTGTCCATTAAACATATTTTATTTGACTGTAACTTTTTTACTCCTTTAAGGAACTTGTTTTACACTGTTGACACTTTAAAAAAAAGTTTTTAAGCAAGTAAATCCAAATATGGTTTTAAAATTCTTAGAAACATCTTATCTAGTTCTTGAATAACAAAAATGCTTCTCGCCATGAATATAGCCATAGAAGCTGGCATGGCGTTAAAAAAGAAAGAAAGAAAAGAAAGTATCATCACTGTACTGCGTCTAAAGTGTTCTGGAAATGTCAGCCGGTTTTACGCCTTCATTCATGAGAAATTTCATCACAAGTCCCAGTTTGATTTGAACATCCTTCGTATTTTTTTAGAATAACTTTTATACAACTTCTCCGTTTTTTTTTTTTTGTTTTGTTTTTTTTTTGCCTCATTTCTCTCAAATAGATTTAAGATAGGTGCAAGATATTTAACAGCAGTAGCATTCACACGGAAATTTTGGTTTCCTGTAATGCAAAAAGCTTGAATTTTACTCATGCTCATGAGTGTGTGTAAACTTTTGCATGAGAAGAATTACTAATCTAAACTTCGATTTTAAAGCATAGAACTTTCAATGAACTGCACTTCTGTATACATGTTATGCTGCCAAGTTTAAACAGTGGTGTGTGTATTTTTTAATTTTTTTTTGTAATGAAAGTTTTATGAAACCCAGAGGTTTATGTATTATGGTATCAACTACTGACATAATTAAAAAGGGAAGTCCTTAAGCTACTAAGACTGTTCTTTTTTCCCCTTATTAAGAATGCTGCCATCTAAAAGAGAGACAGGATCAGGTGGTGGGTCTGTCAGCTCTGTTTATCTTCATTCGACCGATAAGTGACGTGACCACTGCTATTGCCCTTCTGCTTCTGTAAATTGACATTTTAAGGGCATAAAAAAAAATTCTGAATTTGCATCAGCAAAGAATTTCACTTAGAATAAATAAAAACACAATTAAACAGAAGTTAAAGTCTGTGCAATGTGCTCGTTTTTTTCCCCATTTTAAGCCATCACTTAATTCACAGCTCATTTAACTTTTCTGCTGAGCCCGCTCCAGATTTTGGCCTTTTAGGTTCTGTTACACTTTTAAATAATGGATATTTTTATTGTAAAAGACATGGGTTTAAACAACTTTCTCTTCTGTTTGCTGAGAAAGTCTATTTTTGGCTTTTGCTCGCCATTTCAGCCGTGTGAACTTTGCCTTTTATGGTGTTTTTGTAGGGAAGCGTCACTGAAAGTAAATCAGCTGTGCCATGTACATGCCTGAAAAACTTACTGGCAACACGCGCGCGCACACACACACACACAAGTAGGAAGAAAATAAGCCTTTCTGAAAATGTAATCCTGGTGAACATTTTCAGTTTGGTTCCACAGACATTTCTTTTTTTAAAAGATTACTGAGACAGACGGCACCTTCAGGGTCTGGGTTTGATTCCCGCCTCAAGGTCTGTGTGTATGGAGTTTGCACGTTCTCCTCGTGCTCGGTGGGTTTCCTCCTGGTGCTCCGGTTTCCTACCACAGTCGAAAGACATGTGGATTAGGCTAATTGTCGTTCCCAATTTTTATACTCTCCTCTGACATGCTCCAAGTCCCTGGTCACCCTGTATACAGGATAAAGTGGTATAGACGGATGAGTGAGTGTCTAATAAATGAGGTCCAGTGTCAATATAAAACAACCTGGAAAAAAAAATCAAACTAACAGCGATGTGCTGAAAATAGATAGTTGTTTTATTTAGTTCTGTTTGGCATTCCCATGTTTATTTTGTGTACTTCATAACTTACCATGGTACTAGGAGAGGCAACAGGCGTTAGCACCGCAGCATGTGGAGGTTCGAGGGTCATGAGAAAGAGGTTTATTCGGAACATGCGCAGTAGACAGTGATTCTTGACTTATTTTCTTTCTTTTTCTTTCTTAGCTTGCTCGTTAAAGGAAAGGTCTGGCAGACACCACTCGCACTTCCCTCTTTTTTTTTTATTTTTCTTTTTCTCTGAGAGTCAGACTGATTTATGGCCATAGTGTTTAATGAAACCGATAAAACATTTCTGCGTCTTCTTCACCTGTAAATCAAAATACATGCACTTTTTAATGTCGGGAGCCGCATAAGGCTCTTTCATTCCTCTGCTGTGGCTCCCTGTGGCTTAAAAAAAAAAGTTTTTTTGGTAGTTTTTTTTAAATGTGAAGATTATAGTGATCTTATAACATTAAAATAGACAGTGTTTAATTTTTTGCTGCTTCAAAATATGTGTCACAACCGCCAGTGTGCGACATCCGCCAGAGCTTTTTGAGCCCCGGTTTTATTCAGGGTGACCGCTGACTGCACGCTCCAGTAGACGGCATTTTTGGTTAGCTGCAGGTGGATAATTTAAGTTCTGCCTTTTTCTTTCTTTAATACGAGAAGGACTCAAGTAGGACACATTGAGTATTTTATTTAAAAGTAACCTTCAACCTGGTGTCTTTTTAGTGCAAAAATATAATTGTTTTTCTCTGTAGCAGTTAATTTATTTCATTAATGCAACACACTCCACTTTTTTTAATACATGGCATAAAGGTAAAAAACGATATACGCAGTGTTATCTTCATTTTAGATGTCAAAGGGTTTTGTGGCTCCCGAAGTTTCCTTTTATTTTGCGGGAAACGTTCCAAATGGCTCTGTGAGTGTTTAAGTTTGCCGATACCCTGGCTTAGGAGGAGGACGGGCTTTCTAAAGTTCAGCTCATGTGATTATACTGAGTAAGGTTTTTAATCAGTAGATGGGAGTAAATAAAAAAGACCGTTTACTTAGTATTTTGAAAAAAGTAAGCTGGTCCAATTATACATAGTGACTCACAGTAGGACAACTGTGACTAAATAGTGTGTAATATCCTGGTCATTCTCACCATCCCTGTTAGCTAGGTGTGGTGAAACTAACACCCAAATTATAGAGCGGTGTCGATAAAACATGGAGAGATTCGTCATACAGCATACAGCATGAACGCTGTAGTCAGGTGGTGTTTGTGTAGATTATGTTTGGAAATAAATTTAACAGGAGAGATGTGATGATCCAGGCATGGCTTTATACGATACCCAGCGAGCATTTGGACGTTTGATGACTGTTGAAATGTGTCATAAATCGTCAATTATTTTTGCTTGGAGGGTATATGTTGAACAGCACTTAGCTAAAAGTCAAAGTAACGGCTGTACGTGCAACTCCAGACAACTGTAGATGTGTTCAAACGTCTTTGAATGCATTTTTAGGAAATGTTCTGTGTCACACATTTTAACAATTAATGACGTCCTACAGCGACTGTTTTTGGCCGGGGACACGACGTCGCCGTCAAACCAATGTTTGCTAGGTTATCATCATGAGATCTGGGTACTAATTCGATTTGCAATGCAAGGCTGTTAACACCGATTCAATTTTTTTTTTTTTTTTTTTCAAGAAATGAATATGTAACAGAAAACTTTTTTTTTTTTTTTTCTTCCATCTCTAGAATATATATATATATATATATATGGGTGATTCCATCTCAAATCAACCAGTGGGTTCCACCACATGATCACAGATTTTGCTGATTTTTTCACCAATTGTTGATATTGCCATGAAAATAAAAAAACCCAATTTTTTTGTCCCAACTCCCACTCGTTAAAAAATGGCAGCCATCTCAATTTTTGGCCTCAAAGTGCTTTTAGACATGCCACGCCCCTTTTTGAAATCCTCTTTTCCTTGATAACTCGCTTGCTTTATGTCATATGGAGATGAAACTGGGTATATTTATGTAAGTTTTTATGTAGATTCAGATTGTGCAATCGGAATTTGGCTATCTGCTGTGGTTATGGAGATATTTCTGAAAAACCGTTTTTTGGGGGTACCCCTTTTCGACCCCCCAGAACCCAAGGTCTGTATGTATATATGTTACTCAAAAAAATAGGGGTTACTTCACATCACCTTATCTTGAAAATAAATAAAAACCAGGGGTGTGTTATGCCCTGTTTTATAGAAATCATCAAAAATTAATTGTCCAGGTTTTGCAACATTAAATGATTTGACACACAGAAATGTACTGCAATATCTGTAGAATACTTAATGCATACTCATAAAATCTGCTCCTTTCAATGTAAAAGTTACCTCAAATTCTTCTGTAATGCATGTCTAGTCAAAGACTGATAATGACGTTATTCATCTCTCTACACTAAAAGGACTAATCACAGTTTTTTTTCATCACCCTGGGTATCTGATTCTGAAAGAACAAAGCCCACAAAAAAGAGTTCATGGAATAAGACAAAAAGGTACATGTACATGTACGAGACCTGTCAAGTTGCAGTGACACAAATAATATCAACTAGGAAAGGCATGCACTTTGTAGCTACCAAAGTCATTTTGATAGGAAATGCCTCCACAAATTTGTAAAAAAAAAAATTATAATTCTTGTACTGGCTGGCTGCACCATCTGAGAAGTAATGCACATGATTTAAATTTGGTAGAAGAACTTTCAGTGGATTCATGAGAACCTTAATAAACTTGTGAACAACAATAGCATTGTGTTCCCTTTCATTACTGACAACACAAAAACTTTTGCAACTTAGTGAACCATTGTTTTCACTACCACCCCTATAGTAAACCACGAAAGGATGCAGAATCACCTGGGATGTATCCCAATGAAAACCTTGAACAGCATCCTGACAAATAAAAAATAACATTCAGCAAAATCCATGAGGATAACAGCCTCCTTTCCAATGGGAAGTTTCTTTTTCAGTTCTTTCAAATAAGCAGCTTGGGCCTTGGCTGTATAGTGATGAGCTGTGCGGGGGTCACATTTTTCACAAAGCCTCATAATGAAATCCACTGCTTGAACTGAACAGTGTCATCTGGGTCCAAATCAGCATTTTCAAATATACCATCAAGATTAGGGCTGGGCCATATCATACCTTCCACGGTAATACCGGTACAATGTTAGGCAATGATAAGAAAATGAAATATCGCGATAGAATATGGGTAAAACACGCATGTGCAGTGCCTTTGTTTCCAAACGCTTATGGCGGAAAAAGCTTGGCGGCGGCGGAGAATAAGAAAGGCGAAAGCGGATCGTTAAATGAAACAGATGAACCAGAATTGGTTTGTAAAAATGGTCCAACTTCAGTGGTGTGGAATTTGCATTTGCACTGTTAAAATTTTATATAGCTTTAATGCACATACAAACAGCTGCTTTGTCTCGTGTCAATCATATCGTCAGTTATATCATTATCGCAAATATTTAAATATATATCGTGATAAATATTTTTGCCCATATTGCCCTGCCCTAATCAAGATAATCAGATAGTTTTGATTTAGGGGGGCACTGCTCACACCTGTGCAACATATAGTCACGAGAATCCAAAGAACAGACAAGCTTTGCCATCAGGTCTTTGTAATCAGATTGTGATTAAGATAACAAACTACATTGGAAAGCTTCAGTTAATAAATTAACATAAATAAAACACACTCACCTGCTTTTGTTTTTCTGCACTTAATTAGCACCAAGAAAAAGATGATGCAATCACCAAGTTCCTTAAGTGCGAGGTCACTCATGGAGTTGGTAATTCAACTTTCTGATCAGTATGAACCTGAATGGTTCAGTTACAGGATACTGTTTGACAGTGATACATGTATCTTACATGTACCACCATAAAATGACACATTTACTGGTAGATAAGGCCTATTGTGTACATCCATGTACATTCTCTGTATATAAAATGTGTATCAAATCGTAAAACATTTGCAAAACCTGGACAATTAATTTTTGATGATTTCTATAAAACAGGGCATAACACACCCCTGGTTTTTATTTATTTTCAAGATAAGGTGATGTGAAGTAACCCCTATTTTTTTGAGTAACATATATACATACAGACCTTGGGTTCTGGGGGGTCGAAAAGGGGTACCCCCAAAAAACGGTTTTTCAGACATATCTCCATAACCACAGCAGATAGCCAAATTCCGATTGCAGAATCTGAATCTACATAAAAACTTACATAAATATACCCAGTTTCATCTCCATATGACATAAAGCAAGCGAGTTATCAAGGAAAAGAGGATTTCAAAAAGGGGCGTGGCATGTCTAAAAGCACTTTGAGGCCAAAAATTGAGATGGCTGCCATTTTTTAACGAGTGGGAGTTGGGACAAAAAAATTTGGGGTTTTTATTTTCATGGCAATATCAACAATTGGTGAAGAAATCAGCAAAATCTGAGAGGTGATGGTGGAAAATTTCTCTTTCATTGGTTGATTTGAGATGGAATTACTCATATATTTGTGAATTTCTGTGGAGTTTTTACTCTCACATGCAATAGGGGGTGAAGCTCAAGTCAAGTCAAGTAGTCTTTGTCACTTCAGCCATATACAGTTAAACGAAACGACGTTCCTTCAGGACCAAGATGCTACATGCAACATAAATTAACAAAAAAACTAACTAGCTAACTAAGAAGCCTAATCAGCTGGCTATAGCTGGGACAAGACAGATTGACATTTAAGTTAACGTGGAACTATCTACGTTTTTATACAAAAGTCATTCATCACAAGTCCCAAATTGATTTGAACATCCTTCGTATTTTTTGAGAATAACTTTTATACAACTTCTCCGTTTTTTTTTTTTTTTTGTTTGTTTTTTTTTGCCTCATTTCTCTCAAATACGTTTATATGCAAGATATTTAAAAGCAGTAGCATTCACGCGGGAATTTTGGTTTCCTGTAATGCAAAAAAGCTTGAATTTTACTCATGCTCATGAGTGTGTGTAAACTTTTGCATGGGAAGAATTACTAATCTAAACTTCGATTTTAAAGCATAGAACGTTCAATGAACTGCACTTCTGTATACGTGTTATGCTGCCAGGTTTAAACAGTAGTGTGTTTTTTTTTTTTTTTTGTAATGAAAGTTTTATCTACGTTTTTATACAAAAAAGACAACATAAAGTGCACGTACAAAAGAGCGACTAGGGCTGCAATCACGAATCGATTAAATCAGTAAAAATCGATTACTAAAAGAGTTTTGTTAGTGTGTTTTTAAAAATTCCGGAACAAATTATGCTCGTAATCAAAGGTTCCACTCTGTATATTTCCTCACGCTATATAGGCAAATTGTGCAGATTGAAGAAAACGACAGCAAGATACAGGACCTGATTTTTAAATAAGAGTCATGAAAATTTTTTTTGTTTTGTTTTTTTGCAGGACTGACCAAATTGGAGGTAAACTGGTGGAACTGCCTCTGTTCCTTCACCTCCCATATCTCATTCTTCACGTTTGGAGGATGCCGCCCCACACGGGGCTCTGAGTGTGTTTCGGAGCCAGCGAGTGCTCCTGAAGCTTCGCGGTGTAATAATACATCTCCCATTCCTCACCTGTCTTGGTCCTACTAAGCTGCCAAAATGAGTTCCTCGTTGCCCCCCCACCTGTCGCACCGCGGGCAGTCCAGCAACCCCTTCCCCCTGGATTCGCACACCAAGCGCTCCCACTACGGCACCAAGCTCAATCCATACACGCGGGCGCGGATGGCAGAGGCGTGGCAGCAGCATGCTGTTGCCCCGCCTCCAGTCGTCCACACCCTCCCGCCAGGGGCGGAGAGCGCGCTCGGATGCGCGGTGTACGGCATCGTGTTGCAGCCGGAAACCCTACAGTCGCAGCAGCAACAACAGCAGCAACATCACAGCCAGCAGCACAGCCAGCAGCAGCAACACCCGTCTCAGGCGCAGCAGCCGACGCTGCAGGTGGGGAGCGAAGGAGGCCACAAATGCGGCGCATGCGGCCATGACATTTCGCACCTGGCCAATCCGCACGAGCACCAGTGCATGGTAAGCCAGGACCGATCGTTCCAGTGCACGCAATGCCTAAAGATTTTTCACCAAGCCACGGACCTTCTAGAGCATCAGTGCGTACAGGTGGAGCAGAAGCCATTCGTGTGTGGCGTGTGTAAGATGGGTTTTTCGCTGCTCACGTCGCTGGCACAGCACCACAACGCACACAATAGCGGAAACCCCATGAAGTGCTCGATCTGCGAGAAAACCTACCGGCCCGGATCTTCAGGAAACGCCACACCGACCTCGTCGGGCAGCAACACTCAGCCTTCCAGTGACGGGGCATCGGCGAGCAGCAGCGCAGCGGTCGGGGCTTCTGGGCAGCCAAATTTTGAATCCTCAACTCCTTACAGGCCCTATAAGTGCTCGGTGTGTTCGAAGGGTTTCCGGCATCTGTCAGAACTGACACGGCACGAGCGCGTGCACACGGGCGAGAAGCCGTTCAAGTGCGAGACGTGCGACAAGAGCTTCAGCCAGCATTCACACCTGCAGCACCACCAGCACACGCACAGTTCGGAGCGACCGTTCAAGTGTGCCGTGTGTGAAAAGAGCTTCAAGCACCGGTCCCATCTAGTGCGGCACATGTACGCTCACTCCGGCGAGCACCTCTTCAAGTGCAACGTGTGCGAGCTGCACTTCAAGGAGTCGTCCGAGCTGCTGCATCACCAGTGCCAGCCGCAGGGCGCGCGGCCGTTCCGCTGCGCCACCTGCGGCAAAGGCTTCAAGCGGCCGTCGGACCTGCGGCAGCACGAGCGAACGCATTCCGAGGAGCGGCCGTATCATTGCGACGACTGCCAGATGAGCTTCAAACAGCAGTACGCGCTTGTCCGTCACCGTCGCACGCACACGGCCTCCGGAGACCGACCGTTCAAGTGCAACTTGTGCGACAAGGGCTTCCTGCAGCCGTCGCACCTGCTTTACCACCAGCACGTGCACGGCATGGACAACCTCTTTAAATGTGCCTCATGCGGAAAGGGTTTCAGCCAGTCGGGCGAGCTGCTACGGCACAAATGCGGCGAGCCCTCGACCACCCCCACCAACCCGGACAAGCCGTACAAGTGCGACGTCTGCGGCAAGGCCTACAAGAAAGCCGCGACGCTGCAGCGGCATCAAACCACGCACTGCAACGAGAAGCCTCTGAAGTGCTCGCTGTGCGACCGACGCTTCCTCTCCTCATCCGAGTTTGTGCAGCACCGCTGCGACCCTTCGCGGGAGAAGCCGCTCAAGTGCCCAGACTGCGAGAAGCGGTTCAAATACTCGTCCGAGATGAACCGTCACCGGCGCGTCCACACCGGCGAGAAACCGTACAAATGCGCCAGCTGCGATAAAGGCTTCAAGCAGCGCGAGCACCTCGCCAAACACCAAAGCGTTCATTCCAGGGATGCTCAGTTCAAGTGCGTGTGGTGCGGAGAGCGCTTTGCCGATCTCGGGTTGCTTCAGGAACACACTGTCCAACACACTGCCGAGGGAGGCGGATACCCTTCGCTTATTCAGTAACCTTTGTGTTTTTTTGTTTTTTTTTTTATTCAAAAGTTGTTTTTAGATCCAAAAATACTAAACAAGAGGTATTATTATTGTTATTATTATTACTTACAAATACGTGACTTATTCCGTTGTATACCATTTCATCACGGACAAGCAATAGGTGCTGAAATTTTAGAAGCATCATTTCTCTTTTTAGCTTTGATTAAAGCTTCGTTTTTGTTATAACAAAAAAGGGAAAACAATGAAGGACAAAAACATCCAACGGTGAGAGAAAGGGTGCAGGCGTAGCTGTTTCGTAGCTGTCAGAGATGAAGAAATGCCTCACCTCTGGAGTCTCTATGCCAGTTTTTTAGTTTGGTATTCATTTCGATCAGTCTTTTATCCCTCAGAGTTATGGAGTTTATATTAAAAAATTATTTAAAAAAACAAACAAATAAAAAAAATATAGTCGGTAGGTAATGCATTTTTAGACGTAGTTTGTGTGCTTCGTTTGAGTTTCTTTTGCAGCCACAGATCGCTTTCTACCAGTCACGAATAAACCAAGGGGAGATCAGTCCGTCCCTAGCTAAGCTCTGAAATGAATGAAGAATACTGTATATATGTCCTCACCTCACTGTTTCAAACTGTATTGCCTGCTTTTAAACACCTCAGCTAGTCCAAGCTGAACAGATGTTTTGAAACAGAGGGTGGGTTAGCCTATATTACAATATACTGAATTATCCATGCTGTCTGTAAGTGTTTCGTCATATGTGTGTGTGTCTGTGTGTGTGTGTGTGCCCTTCGATAAGGCAGAAATTGTTTGTACCAAAAAAAAAAATAACTAATTCAAGTACTGTAAGACACGCCCCGGATGGCATGTCGTTAACCAGGTAGTCCATCACCGTCTCTGCATTTCACTGCAATATATTCTATATAGAAATATATATACATTAATCATGTATATATACATATAGCTCATATTCCCACAAGTGTGACTGTCCTGAAGCAGCTTTGTGTTACTGTAAATACATAGTTTAGTATGTATGTGTCATGTTTTCTAGTCCTGTCTTTAGTCTTCCTTTAAAAAAAGAAAATAAACTTTTATACATTTCTTTTATTATGTGGAACTTATTATTCTTATTTTTTTAAACGTTGTAGATTTCAAGGCATATGATGATGAAGATAATGATAATGGTGGTGGTGTTTAATACAAGTAGTTTTGGGCACCTTCTTGACTTTTTTGGGTTTGTTTAGTTTTTTCCCCTTATCCAGAGCCAGCTTTGAGAAACAGTCAACATCAAAACCTCGTTTAGTGTCAACCAAACTTCGAACATGATCCGTGTTTTTTTTTGTTTGTTTTTTTTTTCCCTGCTGTTAAGTAGCGTGTGTGAGATTTCTACAGCCTGTATAGATTTATTATATTTCCAGTTTACTTGCCTGCATTTAAAACTGTAAAATGACACCCCATGTTGCTTTCGGTCCGGTATGAGAGTCGTTCATTTTCTCCCCGTGATGTTGAAAGGGAAGGTGTGCTTGGAGCCCAGAAACGTGAATGCAATTGCTTTTCTATTTTATTTTATTAAATTTATTTTATTTTTCTTATATCCCCCCTCAACAAGTCATATTCCTTAGCACCCTAGTTCTTGTGAGTGTAAAAGAAATGTACGCAAATCTCTACGGCCCTTATTTTAAACTCCAAGGTGACTGTGGTAGTAGTGTTGCACAAGCGAGGTAGGGTAAGCCCTCTTGGTTTCCCTCCATTTTCATGTGGCTGTGATAGATGAGCAGGCCTCTGAGGGACATGCAGTATTATAATTAACATGTGCCGTGTGGAGGTCAGAGCTCTAGATACATTTGGCCTTAAAAGCATGAGCAATTCAGGGTGTATCCATAAGCCTCCATGTTTATATTGTGGTCTTTAATTTTTTTTATATACATATATATATTTTACATATACATTCTTAAACATTTGTGTATTGTTTAAAGAGGTGTTTTTTTTTTGTTTGTTTTTTTCGGTTCCCCCAGACATTTAAAGTTTGACTCAAAATGGCAGTCAGAATTTGAGAAAATATATTTAAAAAAGCTATGCCTTTTTATCTTCAACATTTGCATTGTACATTCGTTTTTTTTTTTGTTTGTTTGTTTTTTTAAATATTGTTTAAATTTCTATATAAATATATATTCTTGGTGGGAGGGTCAGGGCCACAGAGGAAGGGATATGCTGAGTACTGGGATTAAAGGAGCCATTTTGGGTTGGGGGTAAAAAGTGTACTCCGCGTTCCTCTGTAGTCCTGCACTCTGCCTTGTGCATGCCTGCTGTGTTAGTTCCTGTAATCTGTTTTTTAAAAATGTTTGTGCTCCACAGCACACTTTAACTCCTCTTTAGCTTTTTCAAATTGTAGATTGTGGTAAGTTAGTAAGAAAAAAAAATTCACGTGGAGATGGATGTGACATTCATGCTAAATATCTGTATGTAGCATTTAATATACACAGCACTAACTAATAAACTTTCTCATTAATGATGTGTACGGTTTGGATTTTTAATGTTTTATTTGGTCCATGGTGGTGGACATGCTGTAAATCCATTTTAGGAAAGAATAACAAAAATAAAGGTTCTCTGTTAGCCGATTCACTCGCTACAAGACACATTGTATGGGATATCACAAGGCAGGTAGCTCCCTCAATTACCACAGTTGTCCCCTGAATTCTTCACGCTATTTACCTTGCTAGAGACACGCTAGGGGTGCTTCTAGGTAATTCAGCATCCTCTAAGTTTAACTGTTCTTCCGGCCCAAGTTGGTGAGTCGTCTAATGGCAGAGTGCTGATTTTGAGTACATTGTTTTATGACCTTTCTATACATTTCTTGAGTTGGTTACCTTATGTTTAGCTGTGCTAACGGTGTGAACCACAATTGGTACGGAAGCTAACTTGGAGCATGGAGCGTGCCCCATTTGTCTGGAAATTCTCCACGCTAGGAGAGTCATGTGCGGTTTGCCAGCTCCAGCATTCAACCCTAGAACAGCAAGTCATGTTTATGCAGAGAGTGCTGGGGAAACCAAACGCAGACAACATGATCCCCTCCCCTCCGAGTCAGCAGCAGCTTTTTTCTGTCTGATGAAGAAGACTCTGGCAAAAGTCCCCGCTTTTGTCTTAGCTGGGCGGACCAGATGATTTATGCGGAGGGGTTGTAGGACTCTTCTGAGCAAGGGGGTGATACAGGTGGTTCCTCCCTCTGAAGCCATCTCAGGTTGGTAGAGCTGTTAGATTGTTGTTTTAAAGAGAGGGCAGACTGCGCTCCCCGCCCCCACCCCTGTCTCACGAAGTGTGGTCCGAGACGCTGTCTCCTTAAAGGTAAAGTACAATTACATATTGGTCTATCTAGACACCCGGGCTCTAATAATACGCTCCTGAGAGCAGGCAATCAGCGCTAGTTTTGTCAGGATTTGGGTTCCTTATTGAATGCACAGAAAAGTCCACTGACTCCAAGTCATCAGGCTTCATTTTTAGGTCTGGAAATATGTTCCGTTACCACACAGACATGGCTGTCAGAGCACAGAATAGCTGTTGGGGTCTGGTCATTGGAATAATGCAGGCTTCACATTAACCATCTGAAGTTGCCAGCTATGTTTTTGGCTCCGAGACATTTTGACTTGGTTTTGCTGAGCTCAGAAGTAAAAAGGAGTAAAAATGTCAGGACATGATATCCCATAAAATGTGTGTTGTACCTCGTTCCTCTTCTTCAGGGAACAGAAGTTATGGTCATAACCATTCGTTTCAGTTGATCAGTGGACTCAAGGTTAAAGTCATCATGGATTACTGGCCATCACTCCTACTGAAGCTTGACAATTCTCCTGGACTGGTTTTCTTAGCCTTAGTTCCCATCTGCAGAGTATACAAAAGACAACAGTTGTGTATTTTTCCTGTATTGAAAAATGTTAACACAAGTACTTGAAGTACAAAGTACTCTATTCTAAAACGTCTTCAGTGGATGTTACTGTTCCACAGAGACTCCTTCCCTACCTACTAAATAAATCCAGTCACAGCTCATGTATTAGAATAATCTGAGTGCACCACAGCCAGAACTGCTGTTACAGAAAATTTATCAACATTCTCTGGCCAATTAGTGTAGAGACAAAACATTCTCTGACCAATCAGAATTGGGACAAAAAAAAAACATTCTGACCTATTTAGAATTGAGACAAGAGCCCCCTTAGTTAAATCAAGATTGAGACGAGACCCCCGCTTAGTCCAATCAAGGTTGAGACAAGACCATGCTTAGTCCAATCAAAATTGATACAAGACCCCGCTTAGTCCAGTCAAGGTTGAGACAAGACCCTTCCCCCCTTAGTCCAATCAAGATTGCGACAAGACCTCCCCTTAGACCAATCAAGATTAAGACAAGACCCCCACCTTAGTCCAATCAAGATTGAGACAAGACCCTGCCCCCCTTAGTCCAATCAAGATTGCGACAAGACCCCCCCCCTTAGTCCAATCAAGATTGAGACAAGACCCCCCCCCCCACCTAATCCAATCAAGGTTGAGACAAGACCCCCCTTAGTCCAATCAAGATTGCGACAAGACCCCCCCCCCTTAATCCAATCAAGATTGCGACAAGACCCTCCCCCCGTCATCCAATCAAGGTTGAGACAAGACCCCCCTTAGTCCAATCACGATTGCGACAAGACCCCCTCCTTAGTCCAATCAAGATTGAGACAAGACCCCCCCCACTTAATCCAATCAAGGTTGAGACAAGACCCCCCCCTTTAGTCCAATCAAGATTGAGACAAGACCCCCCCTCCTTTAGTCCAATCAAGATTGAGACAAGACCCCCCCCTTTAGTCCAATCAAGATTGCGACAAGACCCCCCCCCCTTTAGTCCAATCAAGATTGAGACAAGACCCCCCCCCACTTAATCCAATCAAGGTTGAGACAAGACCCCCCCCCCTTTAGTCCAATCAAGATTGAGACAAGACCCCCCCCTCCTTTAGTCCAATCAAGATTGAGACAAGACCCCCCCTCCTTTAGTCCAATCAAGATTGAGACAAGACCCCCCCTCCTTTAGTCCAATCAAGATTGAGACAAGACCCCCCCCTCCTTTAGTCCAATCAAGATTGAGACAAGACCCCCCCCCCTTTAGTCCAATCAAGATTGAGACAAGGCCCCCCCACACTTAATCCAATCAAGGTTGAGACAAGGCCCCCCCACACTTAATCCAATCAAGGTTGAGACAAGGCCCCCCCACACTTAATCCAATCAAGGTTGAGACAAGGCCCCCCCACACTTAATCCAATCAAGGTTGAGACAAGGCCCCCCCCTTAATCCAATCAAGGTTGAGACAAGACCCCCTCCCCCCCTTAGTCCAATCAAGATTGTGACAAGACCCCCCCCCTCAGTCCAATCAAGATTGTGACAAGACCCCCCCCCCCCAGTCCAATCAAGATTGTGACAAGACCCCCCCCCCCACTTAATCCAATCAAGGTTGAGACAAGACCCCCCCCCCTTTAGTCCAATTAAGGTTGAGACAAGACCCCCCCTCCTTTAGTCCAATCAAGATTGAGACAAGACCCCCCCCCCCTTTAGTCCAATCAAGATTGCGACAAGACCCCCCCCCCCTTAGTCCAATCAAGATTGCGACAAGACCCCCCCCCCCCTTAGTCCAATCAAGGTTGAGACAAGACCCTCCCCTCCTTAGTCCAATCAAGGTTGGGACAAGACCCTCCCCTCCTTAGTCCAATCAAGATTGAGACAAGACCCCCCCTTCTTTAGTCTAATCAAGATTGAGACAAGACCCCCCCTTCTTTAGTCTAATCAAGATTGAGACAAGACCCCCCCTCCTTTAGTCCAATCAAGATTGAGACAAGACCCCCCCTTTAGTCCAATCAAGATTGAGACAAGACATCTTCTGACCAATCAGTCCTACACCTTGATTGTCCTTAGTTAATAACTAAAAGGCTTGGGCCAGTCTTTGTTTGAGTCTTGTTTCTCTGTGTCTCTTGTGTCTCTATCAAAGAGATAAAAAAATAAAAAGCTGGGTCCTCTAACACAAACAGCTCAGATTTTAATTGCAGACTTTGACAGTAAGACACCTTGCCTTTTTTTTTTTTGTTACCTCAGCAATCCTCGCCTTGCGCTCCAAGGCTTTGACGGTCTTCCTGAGCCGTTCTGTGGTGACCTTGGACTCGACGTATGTCATGACATCAGGGACATGGAAATTCTCCAACTGAGATTTCAGCTTTTTGTTCAGAGCCTCAGCCTGAGCTCGCTCCTGCGTAATGACCCACAGAGACATAGACCCAAGAACATACTTATATGCCGTGGTAAGATGTTAAGAAAAAAGGATTAAAAAAATAAATGTCTGAAAAGACATTCAGTGCTCGATTTAAAAAACTTAAAGTAGAAACAGTGGCTAATTAAGAAATATTAAGCAAATTGAACCGTACACTATACACTGTTCTGTTTATTCGATGATGGTTCTGCTTCACAGCTCCAGGGTGCTGGAGGTTACTTTCTACGTGGAGTTTCAAATGTCTACCTCATGTTATTGTGGGTTTCCTCTGTGTTCTCCAGTTTCTCATTGTCTAGCTAAAAAACTTGGATATTATTTAAATGATTTTGTTGATTATGTACTGGGAGGATTATTTGATAGATGCAGAACACCAGATCCACCTTGACCCTGACCAAGACAAAGCATTTTACTGAAGATACATGAATGACTAAATGTCTTTTAAAGTCGTCATTGATAATATTAGTGCAGAAATACCTCAGACATAAAGTATTTCAAGATTAACATTTAATTCTTACAAATTAACTTCTTACCAACTTGATAGACCTACATAACCATAATATAAATGCAATTCTATATAAATGCCCATGTTTTTGGAATGGGATGTCCATCAAGCTCATACCGGTGTGATGATCGGGAGTGCACATACTTTTAAGCATATGGTGTACAGTAAGTATTTTCATAAAATTTGGTGGATCTGTGAGATTATTGTGAAGATTTTACTTATGCACTAATGTCTCAAGGTTCAGTGGTGAATGGGTTCAGTGGTGAATGGGTTCAGTGGTGAATGGGTGAGCTGAAAGCATCCTGACCGTCTCGACCTTCTGCTGTTGCTCTCTGATCTTCACCAGCTTTTCCTCGTAAGAAGCGATTTTTCTGCTCAGCGACTCCGACTCATCCATTTCCCTCTTGAGTCGCTCCTGCAACCGAGGAACACCATGATGTAGCAATACAGCTCTCTCCGTGTTTCCAGTGTGGTGTTTGTATACAGCAGGAATTCATGAGGATCAATACAGGACACTGGTTTGGGGCTGGAACCATTTTTTTAAAAGTGTGTGATAAATGATTTAATATTATGTTTTGTGTACAATTGATGAGTTAATGCTTTGACAAAGAATTACATTAAAAGCTTCCTTCCACCAGGGAAAATGGGGATTAAGTTTTTTTTTTTGTCGATACTGGTTGATCAGATGATGATGATTAATATTATGTAAGAGACGCTCTGGCAGAATTGCCAGCTGTTAAAGTTAATAATGCACTCCTCTTCATAATAAACTTATCCACAGCGCTTCCGAAGAACTTTTAATGTTTTACGGAGGGGGTCTCAAGTAACTCGGTAACATTAAGTGAGTATTCAGGAGGGGGATCTGTCTTTTTATTGTCTAACTAATTAAAAACTAATAGAGGTTAAGGAGGGTAAGTGATAACCACTGGATATTGTGAATCATTAGGGTGAACACTGGTAAAGAAAATTAAGAAATCGCTGACAAATATACAGGTGATAGATATTAGGTTCTCAAAAAAAACAAGGAAAACACTTGTAGAACACAGGCTTCTTCAAGACTAGGGTTCAGTCAAACACTCCATAATGAAACTGCTGCAGGAATCCTTCAGGGAAATAATACACTGTATAACATAAGATCTTTGGGTCTGTGTTCTAGATCTGTACCTTGTAAACGTTTAGGCCATGCTGACTCTTTCGAACCAGCACTCTATGAGACCGCAGTAACTCTTGGTACTTTTGGAACAACTCCCTGTATTGGATGTTCTTTTGCTTCAGGTGCTCCAAGTCGATACTTCGCAGCTTTTCCTGCATCTGTTCCTTCTGATGCACAATGCGCTTCTGCTTGCAGGTTTGCGTCCGCAAAAAGGTGTTCCTCCTACGCATCCTCTCTGTCAGAGCTTTCTGAAAGAGAAAACAGAAATATTAATGATTCAAGTACACTATATGGACAAAATTATTTGGCCAAACATGCAATCACATGGTATAAAAAATACATATGTCAGGCACTGATGTTGGACGAGAAGGCCTGGCTTGCAATCTCCGTTCCAGTTCATCTCAAAGGTGCTCGATGGGGTTGAGGTTGTGGCTCTGTGTGGGCCAGTCAAGACTTTGTGCACTGGGGCACAGTCATGTTGAAATAGAAAATGGCCTTGCCCAAGCTGTTGACACAAAATTGGAAGCATACCATTGTCCAAGATGTCTTGGTAGGTTGAAGCATTAAGATTGCTTCATTCCTGGGGATAAGGAGCCTGAATTTAATAATTAACAGGTTTGGCCAAAGACATATTGGTGTAGTTAGCAGAATCCAGTGGTTGGTTGTCGCACCCCCTAATTTTGTCCATATAGTGTGTCAGGACTTTCTGATGTCATGGTTGACACCTCTCTGGTTATTTATTTTCTGGTAAAATTTCCAGATTTTAAGGTGGCATGGTGGTGTAGTGGTTAGTACTGTCGCCTTGCACCTCCAGGGTCCGGGTTCAATTCCTGGCCAGGAATCAGTGTGCATTGAGTTTTTATGTTCTCCACGTGTATGGCTGTGTCATTATTATACATCTTTCATCTACAGTACATGGAATGGCATAGAATTACAATTTGACTCAAAGCTTCACTGTAAAATTAACACTGTAACACTGGAAAACAAACACTCATATTATCTGGGACAGCTGAACTGTGATTTAGAAATGTATGTAAACTTGATTTTTGCCAAACAAGTATTTTAATCCAGTATATCGTTGGAGCAATTAGCTTCTAATTAGCTCCATCCTGTGGTGGGTCGTCCTCAATGCAGGTGTGGCAAATCCCCAACATACTATATACAACCGTCTTTGAACAAATATTTACTTTCTGTCTCATTCTTTTATATATATATATATATATATATATATATATATATATATAAAACTTATTCTGTACAGGATTGCAGGAAACCTGGCTATCCCAGGGAACTCCAGACACAAGGTGGGGAACATCCTGGACGGGGTGTCAAACCATGGCAGTGCACACGCACACACATACACACACTCTCACAGTCACTCACACACTACATGGAACATCAAAACACTAAGTATACTAACCTGCCTGTCTTTGGGACTGTGGGAGGAAACCGGAGTACCCGGAGGAAACCCACCAAGCACACCAAGCACATGCCAGCTCTATGCACACAGACCCGAGGTGGGACTCGAACAATCGAGCTTGGAGGCACAAGACCATAGAGGTAACCACTACACCAGCCTTCTTTTGAGTGACCTGTGATTTTGCTATTTGACAGATATAAGCCAATGTCCCACTGGATTTCTTGCCTTTCCCAAGTCCAGAGAGATACACTATAATTACATGTGATGGTCAGGATTGGAACTGCAACAAGCAATAATCAAGGCACTCTGGGGAAAGAATCACAATGTCCCATGTTCACTGTATGAATGACTCCAGTTTTTTGTTTGTTAAACCACACAGTGACCTAAAAATCATTAAAAAAAATCTAACTTAAGACATGAGACAGTGAGAAACAGGTATAGATGATGACAGATGATCAGGCCAGTGATTAATGTACTGGTGATGCTGAATGCTCAGTGGTTGGACCAGACGAGAGGGGAAATGAGGTTGCTGCTGAGGTTTTTACATAACCAATTCATTTTTAAATCATATCTTTAGGCACTTTGCAGTAAAACATTTAAATGAAAACAGTCCACTTTTTGGTGCTAATACTACGTAGTTTGGTTTTGGCACAGTGGTGTAGTGGTTAGCACTGTCGCCTCGCACCTCCAGAGTCCAGGTTCGATTCCCACCTCAGGGTCTGGTGTGCATGGAGTTTGCATGTTCTCTCCGTGCTTGGTGGGTTTCCTACGGGTGCTCAGGTTTCCTTCCACAGTCCAAAGACATGCAGATTAGGCTAACTGGCGTTCCTAAATTAGCCGTAGTATGAGAATATGTGTGTGTGTGTGAGTACCCTGAGATGGACTGGCACCCTTTCCAGGGTTTAGTCTCCAGGGATAGAGTCCAGACCCCCAGCGACTCTGTACACAGGATAAAGCGGGATAGATGATAGCTTACCTTCGCTTTTATTTTACGCTCCATGTACCCGATGGCCTTCTGAGCTCTCAGTGCCAGAGCTTGCACCTGTTGAGTTTTAGCGATGAAATGTTCAAAGTCGTGCCTTTCCCTTTTTATTTCTGCTAGCCGCATGTCAGAGTCCTCTATAGAAGCCTGAGAAGAAGGGAAAGCATTAGGGCAGATGTTATGATTTATGTTATTATTATTATTGTTATGTTATTATTATTTTATAACAATGTGTTTAAGGGCTGATCAATAATTAATAAATAATTGCTTTCTGTTGCACTTAATACAGTGACATGTGTAAGGCAAAGTATATACTGTATAAAGAATATATAAACCTGGTCCGAATTATTACTGTATACAGTAAATGGGAAACTGGATTTTATGCATGCGGGTGTATAATTAAACATAAAAGCCCACTCTCACTGTTACTTATTCTCTATACCGCTTATTAACTGCACAGGGACGTGAGATACCTGGTGCCTATACAAGGAGACCCGGGGCACTAGGAAAGGTACCCCCTGGATGAGGTGCCAGTCCTTTTTCTAGCTCAAACACTCGGTCACACACTTGGTCACACACTACAATTAGCCTACCCAGGAATGCAGCAAGCACCTGGATGTTATTTCTGAACATGACAGCAAAACTCCCATTTAATACTTAATTTCAAATCTTGAGTATTTATTCCTACAATGTAAAACATGAAATTTTTACATTGTCGGTTAACTATTTTGCTAATCACTAAATTCACATTTGCTTCAGAATTCAATTTCAGCCCTCACACACTCTCATTCACTCATCCTCTATACTACTTGTCCTGTATAGGGTCACAGGAAGCCTGGAGCCCATACCATTGAATCGGAACACTAGGCACACACTCACTCTGGGAAACGGCAGTTAGAATAATCTTTGGACTGTGGGAGGAAACCGGCCTACCCAGAGGAAACCCACCAAGCACGGGGAGAACATATTAACATATTAACTCCATGCAAAGAGAATTGAGGCAGGGATCGAACCTTTGATCCTGGAGGACCTCATAATACAAATTCAGAGTAATATTATTTGGATTTAGATTTTTCTTTTGTGCATTTATATTTCTTATTTCTACTGGCATGATATGAACACTGTGACACCAAGAAAATCTTCAATCAATCACGGATCATATCTTAAGATAAACTTTTCAGAAGTAAGGTTATTCATTCTGTAGATACTCTCCCTAATACATCACAATCTCCAATATATACAGTATATGTATGTTCAAGCAAATACAATTCACTGATTATATGCTAACCTTGTAATTCTCTGTATTTTTTGCTAAACTTAAACTCAGCTGCTTCAGTTCTTTCCTTGTCTCGTCCAGCATGCACACTGCAACGTAATACTTTTCTTCCAGAGTCAGGAGATTTGGTGCCTCCTGAGACACAACAAGCACAGAATTGTATTATTATTATTATTATTATTATTATTATCATCATAATTTTTTATGATTTATGTGCTATTTAAAACAGCAGAAGCTATGTACTACATTCAGCATCTGTATCTCCACATAAACTGCATTTATATATATATTCAACCGTTAACATTATGATCCATTGTAACTTATTCACCGCTTCCTTCTCCATCTCGGCATCGAGCTCTGAGGCCAGGCTGAGAGACTCCAGCTGACTGAGGAAGATCTTAAACACCTCGTTCTCTGTCTGAAGAGCTGCATTTGAGCGTCTGCACATGAATAAGACACAGAAGTGGCAAAAAATGAGAGAATTTTGGAACTGTCTTTAAAGACAACATCTATAATCTACCAAATTCAATGGACTGATAGCAAAGACCTGGGACTCATCCAACCATTCAATCAGTAACTTAGAGCCTTAACACACTGACCCGCCACCCCAAAACTCAATTACTAACTCTTACAAAGTGCTGCCTCCTGAGACTTCTTTATAAAATGTAAATTAAACATCTCTTGAAAAAAAAAACAATACAAATGGTTAAACATTTTTTTAAATAAATAATGTATTCTTACTTTGCTTATAATTAGTACATTGAGCTTTTCCTACATTTTTCATGAAATGTTTTGTGTGGCTGTAAAGATACAAATTAAATGATTCAGACACATGAGAGTAATTTGAAATGTTTCCAAATGTGCATAAACCTGGGAGTTTTGTATAAGATTCATTTATGCATAATTCTGCAATGTAACGTGATTGCCATCTTTCAAGCTGTCCTATTCGAACCCTACATTGCTTAAAAAATGTTTGATCCTAGATTATCTTCTATTTTTGTAGAATCTGTTTCTGTTTGCTTGTGTCTGACATGGTCAGATGTTCTGTAACAGTTCTTGTAAAAATTATTTTAATTTATTTTAAAAAAAGAATCCATAATTTTTCGACATAATCTCCTTGCTTTTCAATACACTTTGTCCATCAGTCAACAAGCTTTCGTATTCTCTCATTAAAAATCCACAAATGCACCACTGACTTCACTTTATCATCAGAAGTAAATCTTCATTTTTGTATGCCTACTTTTAGGAGCGAGATCAGAAATATACGGGGGTTTTACAACAAGATCACATCGTCCTTGGATATTAGTCCTCTGTGTTTAATCCGAAGTTTAGGCTTCAGCTCTTCAATAAGCGTCTGTTGACTGTTGAATTTTTTTCCTGTTAATGTTCCAATACTGGCCCTTGAGAAACCCAGGAAACCGTAAAAGCATTGATGAATTTTCCAGCTGATGGTTGACTTTTTAACTTTTTCTCGGTTGGTTATTGAGGATGTTTCCGTTCCATAGGCTGAGGTTTACTCTCACAGGTACACCCTCAGACCATGAAAAAATCACAAATCACTGCCAGCTGCTGTTCTTTCGTGGGAATCAGAAATAAAGCATTAATATTTACTCACACCGCAGTTACAAATGAACTGATGGAACACGTTTACACCAGCACAGCAGTGACCGGGGAGAGAGTAGCCTTAAATGAAAATTGCTGATAAGACAGTGAGACCAACAGTCTCAAGTATTAATATAAACGAAGTGCGAATAGTTTTCGACTCATCCTCGTATAAGGATGGATAGTCAAGTGATTTTATATATACTTTATATGAACATAAATAAAAAAATTAACATTTTAAGGAGAATCTGCCATACAGTTAGTGTTTGCTAATGAGAGGACAGTGTATTAAAAACTAATGCATTCTTATAATCATGTAGCTGCTGTTATAGTAAAAAAAAAAAAAAAAGAATTCGAGCGTGTGTAGCCGTAATGTCAGGATTATTTTGATTTGTGTCTCTTTTACCTCAACTCTTCCACTTGCTGTAACACTGTGTCTCTGCTCTCCGACATTGTTGCTAATGTAAACAGTGCGGTTGCTATGGACTGAAAAACTAACCCGGATGTCGCCGTATTTTTCCCCCCGAGGCCAGGCGGCACGCCATAATGCCAGAGGCGGATTATTATTATTATTATTATTGAGCAATACGGTATATAGAACAAGACATATGATATTTACAAACCAATAGCATGGTACAATAGGACAAAATACAGGAGTTTATAAAGTTCAAATGGTGGGGGGAGGGATGGAAAATTATAATAAGTGAAAACAAATGACTGACGAATTCTTGTGAAAAGTTTTTGAAAATTTGGTTTTGATTTAATAATTTTACTGAGAAAACCGTTCGCAAGAATAATACTATTTATTTGTATTTATTGATAAATCCCGACTTTTATCTTTCATAGCATTTTTTTTTTAGTTCTGTGATGTAAATAAATTAAGGAAATTACCTATTATGCGTGTCTTATCAAAAAACATTCACAAATGTACTTCTATAAAATAAATGTTCCGTTGTTTCAATGCACTCATCACAAAAAAGAACAACTATTGTGTTTCTACAGAAGGACATATAAATATAAACATAAGTGTACAGAAGGCCACAATAAGTGTGTACTGTACATATTTCAACATGAAAAACATATGCACAAAAAAAATCCCACAAGCATTGATGATGCTGCGACTACTGACAGATTTATAGATTCTAGATTCATTACATGTAATGTAAAATAGATTTTCTTTTTAATTTTTGAAACGTTTTTTAATAGAGGTTATCCAATATCTCAAAATATTGCAATATATTATTTTTATAATAAATATACAACGTGCATATAAAATACCATAAAATATCTATCTATCTATCTATCTATCTATCTATCTATCTATCTAAATCGCACGCTCACGAAAAATAATTGGTCTCCATGGTAACCTCTTTCGACCACTTCCGGGTAGTGAACGCTAACACTAAAATCTCCTTCCGGGTCGCTGTATTACAATCCGTTCGCCTGTGTTAGCATACACACTGTAGCTGTGTGGTACAGGCTGGCTGGGGGGTGAGTTTCAGCAAATCCTTCCAAAACCGTCATACAGGACGCAGTTCGGCGCCGGAGTTCAGAAATTTACTACAATTACATACCTAAATTTTTTTTGAAATGCGATTTTATCCTGTGCAGCGAAGTTAAAGTGCTAGCTAACGCAGTCGGTTGCTATGGCACCCCCTGTTTTTTTCCGTTAGTCGATGGAGCCGTTCCGTTATTCCGGATCAGGGGACTTATTCTGCGCGAGCCAACTTCGTTACTCTGGTCGTCGTCCTTTCGCTGTTAGCTTGTTAGCTTGTTAGCCAGATAACGTAAACAAGCTGCGGAACGAATGGTGTAAACGTTACACAAAAAAAACGAGGATGTAAAATTTAGCTAAATAAACCACCGAATGAATTAGAAATTGTAACTTTGCGTTCCTGAAAATAATAAAAATACTAATAAAATAACTCGAGCGGTTTCTTCTTCGCTGGTGCAGTACGAAAGAAACGCGGGTGGTTTTCTTCTTCTGTGGTGTGAGTAACGATAAATACAATTAAACAAACCAGAAAGTCAACCCAGGCGTTTTTTTTCCATCTATTCGTGCTTTATTTTCGATTTAGACAACATCTGCGTGTTTTTTGTGGTGCCTTTTGTTAATCTGCAGCCAAACACTGCCATTACACCCTGCGGGTTTTTATATATATATATATATTTTTGTATTTTTATCCCTTTATGTTGTGCAGCTGTGTCTCAGCCTGAGATCTCTTCTCCATTAAACCCTAAGTGGAAGTGTGAATCTGTGATTACAGTTTTTAGTTAAAGCATTAGATAACCCACACATATACACTCAAGGAAGTCAGGAAAAGCTATGAAAACCCTGAGCTGAGATCCCCGGAGCCTTGTGGAAATCTGCTGTAAGAGATAATCGCCCTTTTGGCCACCATGCCCGGCCCGGTGGCTGGCAGCACAGCTCGGGTCTATGCCGATGTGAACACCCTGAAGAGCCGGGAATACTGGGACTATGAAGCGCATGTGCCAAACTGGAGGTGAGTACCTAGTCTCTTTTTCTTTCTCGCTATCAATCTCGCTCTATCTAAGAGCAGCGGTGTCTCAGGGCTGCTTAAAGATCTGGCTTACTTAAGGTCGGAGATCAATCCCCGGCATCGGCATCGCCAAGCTGCCTCTGTCTGCCCCTTTTGCCAGACCTTTATTCCTATTCTGCTCCAGGGGCACTGTTTCATCTCTGACCCCAAACTTTTCAATTTTTCGGTCTCATCATTCTTCTTCATTAACAGGCCATGTCGAATAACTCGGACCAAGCAGGCTTATTTATCAGATCCAATCAATTAGAGTTTGATGGTTGAGTGCACTCACTGCGTTGTTGCATGTTAACTAGCAGCAGAATATCAATACAAGTCCACCAGGCAAAAAAGAAAACTTGCTTTGATTTTTTTTTTCTTTTTTATCTGAATCAAATATGAAATTATTTAGACTGATGTGGATCAGTCAAACCATCAGAAGACCGGCTTTGACACAGTTATTAGTCAGCTCACTTTCAAACTGGACAAAGTCTGCACAGACAAGATGGTGTTCGTTGTTGATCAAGTGTATATTTATTTTTCACATTCACACTGATGTCTATTGGTTAATGAGTTTAAGGCTAATCTCTGAGTACGTTAAGGAAAGTGTATTTTTACTCATATACCGTAACATTATGACCTGATATTGAGTTGGTCCCCGCCCGTCCTTTACCACCAAAACAGCGATGCAATGCATGTTCCTGTTTTTTTTTTTTTTTGTGAAGACCAATCACAATTTGTCACCTTGTCACCATAGCTACCTAGTTACAATGGCATCTGGAGGATATATTAGGTATCAAGTGAAGTTAATTTGTTATAAGCAGAAAAAATAGAGTATTGATTAGAGCGTTTTGGCAAGAGCCAAATTGTGATGGCTAGACGTCTGGGTCAGAGCAATAGAAGCACTACTGTAGGCCAAATTGCTGAAACAACAAAACAAATTGAGTGCACTTTTTCACTGCCCATTTAGCATTGACGTTTAGCATCATATTAATGAAAAATCTAGAGGGAATTGGATTTAAAGGCCAACAATGCACTCCAACAATATAACACAGAATTAAGGCGGAGACCAAGTTCAGCTAGTTAGTATTCTACGAGACAACTAACACGATGGTGGAAGTGTTGGAATAGGGCTCAAAGTTGGAGCCTCGGAAGCTGATTTGTTTGATTTAAGTGTAGAGATAATGAGTAGAAAGAGGGTACTGAATTAAAAATTTAAGTAGTCAATAATTTTTTTTCCATATTACTGCTTTTTATTATCACCTCGGTTTCAGAAACATGCGACAAACTGGTATGAAACTTCCCTCAGAAAGGATAAACGCATATTGATCTGTCCATTCATATTTGAACTTTGGGTTTTCGTAGTCTACACCTTATTTTGGAGTTAGCCTGGCTGTGTCGTGTGGTAAACTATCGTGGTGATTGGTTCTGTTGAGTGACTCGTGTAGCCACACCCACCTCGAGGGGAAAAGCTGCCATATTAATTTTTTTTATGTATCCACATCATCACATCTCTAATCGCTCTTTCTCATTTATGGCATTCCGCTCTCTCGTGTAATGTAGAGGCAGCCCTGGACAAGCTAATCAGTTTACTTGAGTGGAGTTGGAGCAGTATGTCGATATTTTGGTGTCGAAAACTTAAGCATAAAACTGTGTTTTGTACTCTAATTATATTTTCTAATTATATCTTTTAATTACTATATTTTACTTTCATATCAAACTTTCACTTGTATGCTCTCAGATAATATTTCCGCTCTCTATTGCTCACATTTTTAACATACAATGCCATACCTTAGCAATTTTCATCTTAAGATTGGCTAACTTGTTCATATTTCTTGAAGCCATTCTAAACGTGGTTGCATCAGTTTGTGAATTTTATTCTTTTCTTCAGTCAGCAAAAGTGATGGAAAAACGAACTGAAAAAAAAGAAACAACGTTGCCTTTAGCATGCGTTTAAGAACTATGATTTTTTTTTTTTTTGGTAATACTGGTAATATTTTTGTAGTTATTGCTATTTTATTTTAATGAAACAGCAATTACTTTGCACCAGTCTGATCTTGATGCAGGATCATAGGGAAACAGCAACATTTTACCACCTCAAATGCAAACGTACATGAATGTAAAAAAAATTAAAAAACTTATTTTGCAGTCGGTGTGGTTAGAAATTAATTGCCACACAAACAAATCATGAATCAACAATCAACCAACACTGTTCGATCACCAACCAGAGATGCGTAACTGAATCAAGTTTTTGTCCCATTTCTCTACTGATTATGCAGGTATAATACACTATACATTCGGAAAGCTAAGGAACTGGATTTACTGTTATTATGCATATGTCATGCCTTTACAGACAAAATTCAGCTGCCCATAGACTTCGATTGTACATAATGGAGTAACCGGGGTTTTCTTCCCTCAATACCAAGAAACGTGTCAGTTTTGTGGTAGTGTGTGAGGTAAGCACATACATAATCTGGCCAAAGAAATGTCACTGTTTCAGACCAGTCAGTTGATTGGCTTCATCATGCATAGAAAACATTACATTACTAGAATTAGGTAACGATCTGTGCAACACATTATTAAACCCTGAACTGTCAACTACACAAGAAATGTAGTAACAAAAAAAGTAACAAATTAAAAAAGAGTGACCGTTACTGGAAAAGACTTTTAAGTGCACAAACATGTTGCTCCATTAGCTGTTATAATAATAATTAAATAAAAATGAACTCAACACAAGAAACATACACATGTATGCTTTATATCTGCCAAATATATACTGTGGAACCTTGGATTATGAGCATAATTAGTTCCAGAAGCGTGTTTGTATTCCAAAACACTTGGAAACCAAATAAATTTTTTTCCATAAGAAATAATGGAAACACAAATTATTTGATTTATAGCCCAAAAAATGTAACACAAAAAAATAATTAATACAAAATATAAAGTAAAAATAAAACAAATAAACCTGCAGTTTTAATTAAAAAAAAAGGAAAAATAAAACCCGGCAGATCATTTTTTCCGTTTGTGTGCGTGCGTGTGTGTGAGAATCTAAAGTAAGCTCCCCTCTCCCCTTCTCATCTTACACAGTTACCCTTTCTTTAATGTTTTCACACACGTGCGTGCACACACAATGAAAACGCTGGTTTATCGGGAAAAAAAACAAGAAATCTTTCTAATGACGCTCGATTGAGCGCCACCCTGACCGAATCACTGCTGTAAAATGAAAATAAAACAAATTAACCTGCACTTTACCTTTGAAAAGAATTGGGACAAAGCAGTGTTTATAGTAAACAGTACACACGTGCATGGATGTTGATTATACCAGTAAGAGATGCGACACAACGAATCGATTATAAAATTTATTGCCAACTTTTTTAGTAATTGATTTTTATCGATTTGTTGTTGCAGCCCTAATTTCGATACACACATTTACATGATTAGGACTGAACAGCTGTGTTACCATAAAAAAATCATTTAAAAGTGAGGTTAGTTGGAGAAAAATATTAAATTTCTTAACGAAGGAATCATTTTCACACATGAACTGGTCACCACATTGTGGACTGTAATCAGTACTAAAAGTAGGCGAATTAAATCTTTTTTTCTTTTTCTTTTTTTTTTTGTGGCCAGGCAGTGTGCGCCACGGATTCCATGGATAGAGATTTGGTTGCGATCAGCCGCTGTGTAATCATATCCATTCTCTTTCTCTCTCTCACAGTAATCAGGAGGACTATCAGCTGGTGCGGAAGCTGGGCAGAGGGAAGTACAGCGAGGTGTTCGAGGCCATTAATGTCAGCAACAGCGAAAAGGTCGTGGTCAAGATCCTGAAGGTGAGTTAACACTGAGACCTACAACATGGAGACAAAATGTTCTCAGTTTATATAAAGGAGTGTGTCAAAGAACACTTCAGGCAAAACTGGCTTTTTGACAAAATGTCGATGCACAAATTCTTTTGTACTGTTTTACATTGGAGCTACAAAAGGAATCTGGCAAGTCTAAGGCTACCAAATTGCAGTCGTGGTTCTTGAGAGTACAGGTATTCCCAGACTAACGAACATTGATACGAATGACCACGCTTCTACTTTAAGGGAAAAATTCCAGAAATAGCTCACATGTATTGTACAAAAAAATAGACACTGCACTGCGCCAGATACCAATATTTACAATACATACACTATTATCAGTGTGTAAGTGAATGTATAAAGTCAGGTATATTGTATGTGTGGTGGAGGGAGGGGGGTGGGGGGGGTTGTTGAAATGAGTCAGTCTCACCAGTTTCAATGAATCAGTTCAGAAGCATGGCTGTCCTGTAAAGCTGTTCTGATTTGTTAATAATCCTATTTTTGGGAAATCCTCAACAAAACAGAGTTCACAGACCAATACAGTGAAAAACAGCTCGGAGACAAAATGGCATCCTGGATTCCCCTCGCAGTTTAAAGGCACAGAGACAACACTGTTACATAAATTTGAGATTAATTTTCTTAGGCGCGATTATGGTGCCACATGATGGCAGTGTGGGGGGAAAAGAGACCGATTTAGTCAAGTGTATTGGTATGCTTTACATTGAATATTTGTGTCAAAAGTGTATAAGACTTACTTTGTCAGACTTTAGAACAAATCTTGCTTACGAAACGTGCTCCTGGAACAGAACTCGTTCTTAAGTCGGGGACAACCTGCAATTCTCCTCAGCACATTGTGCATTATTATCAGAAGACTCGGAAAGGAAGTCTAAAGTTTGATTGTAGATTATGTTTATTAGTATTATGTTTTCAGCATCTTGATATTTTATTTGCAGCCTGTCAAGAAGAAAAAGATCAAGCGGGAAATTAAAATCCTGGAGAACCTGAGAGGAGGAACCAACATCATCCGGCTCGTGGACACCGTGAAGGACCCTGTGGTACATCTGCAACTCAGACACGTTACCAGACATCACTAACACAATCTCGCTGTTCTCACTACCAAGCAGAATTTGATAGAGGATTCCCAATCACATTAAAATCAAACTATGAAAGCTTTTTTTTTTCCAGAACCAGTTAGGTCCTTATAATTGTTTTCCTGCTTTTGCTGCTTAGCTGTTGTCTTATAATATGCATCAATGTTTGTAATTCCTTGTGATTTTTGACTGTTTTCTCCTTTTCTTTTTTTCCCCCATGTCTCTTTTTGCAGTCTCGAACTCCAGCTCTTGTCTTCGAGTGCATCAATAACACGGATTTCAAGGTAGAATTATCTCAGTGTTGTTTGTGTTGGAGAACATTGTGTGGGTTACAGGGTTAGAGGCAGAGATGTTCATGAGTAATTAAAAGAATGATCAAGTCAAGTCTCAGGTCTTCAAGAACCCTCAGTCCTCAGTCAGGAGAATCTACATGAAGAGTGTATGGGAACTGTGTAGCCGTGATGAAGGTGAAAAACGTCGTAGAGCAAGAGTTGTGTGAACGTTGCAGCTATATTTTTGGAAATATTTTATAACACTTCTTTTTATAGAAGAACTTGAAGAGCTGACTAAAATTATAAATATAAAGTCACCTTCAAAAAGTCCCTAGTTTTATAATGCAACACATCCCATTTAGACACCCAGATGTGTCTCCGTGTGCGAACCAAAAAAGAGAGCTAATAAAAAACCAAAATTCCCCTATTGTTACATCATAGAAGAAGATTTCTCTTCCCTCGGCTTGTTGCTCAGCTTTTCTGTTTGTTAACGCTACAGCTGAAATACACACACACATTTTAGAGGATCTCTGAGACCAGTGTTAACTTGATCAAGGAATATTAGTTCACACAGAGCAATCTGATTGGACGATAGGTTTTCCATGAGTGATGATAATACACGGCAAAACCACAGTGACGTTTAACTATTTGTATCAATCCACATCTCAGGTTTTCTAATAACTGTTTATTACACTAACTGTCAGAGGGTCTGTATGGTACACCATACTGAGGAGAGAGCTACTGCCTGCTGAAACCCACTATCAAATCCAATCACAGAAGCACTCTAAGCAGAAAAACACATCTAATAATAATGTTATCTCATTTTCAATAAAACTTTGACTCCTTAACTACTGCTAAGTCGTTTTGAGTCGCATCTGAACCCTCAGTGTTCTTTTATTACAGGCTACAAACCTAACTGGCTCATAACACAAGGCTGAATCCCAAAATATTTTAAAAATGTCCAATGCCATCTGTTGAATTTTGGAATGGACTAAAATTTTTACTTGGTACTGTGAAGTGCGTAGAATGAAGGTGTAAGATCACATTTATTAAGTAAATTTTAATTGCACACTCATAAACGCGTATAAAAAAAATGTACAGCGCCATCTGTTGAATTTTGAGATAAAGTAATGATTTTTCCAAGATCTTTTTTTATGATATAAGATATATATTTTTCATTTAAATTTCAAAATTTAGCATAGCATATCTTCTCTTTCCGTGGACCAATTGCAATGAAACAAAGCCTATATGCTACAATAAAGCCTACAGTATATTAAACTCGGTCAAATACACGTGTGAAAACTCCATTAAAATTCTTCAATAGTTTTTATGTGATGCTTGCACAAACAGACAGACAGATCAAAATTTCAAAAACCATCTAGATGAGTTCTATGATATAGTTGTTCATTGTTTTTTGACATTCGCATAATATCCATACTCTCCTCTTTGTATTTAAGTCTGTCTTTGTGTCTGTGTAGGAGCTGTACCAGAAGTTAACAGATTTCGATATTCGTTATTACATGTACGAACTACTAAAGGTAAGAATCATTAGCCATGAAGGTTTTTTTTTTATACTTATTTCTATCCTTTTTATCCTTTTTTATTAACACATGTGTATATATATATGTGTGTGTGTGTGCGTGTGCGTGCATGCGCAGGCTCTGAACTACTGCCACAGTATGGGCATCATGCACCGTGACGTCAAGCCCCACAACGTTATGATCGATCACCAGCTGAGGAAGGTTCGTTCTAGACTTTTTTCACACTTGGTCTAAACAGTTGTGTACATGTTAAAACAGCATGTTTTCTCCAGATTGCCAGTGACAAATGTTTTGTGTGTCACTAAATGGCTGAAGACATTATTCCTGTTCTGCTGCAGCAGTGGTGTGCAAAGCAAAGCAACACACATGATTTAAAAAAAACTGTATATTTAGTTAGTAACTCTGACCTTCTGTCAAAGCAAAGTTCGGTGAAAAAGCTTTGTGGCTCTAATAAATAAATCAAATATTAATTCACAAATGTGAAAAAATGTAATGCAGTGGAGAGGTTCTTAGAAAATATTTTATAGTTAAATTTGTCCCTGGTTGTAAAATGTTTTAGATCCCGTGGTCTATAGCATTCCGTAAATTATTCATTCCTAAGCTTGAGAATGGCCATTTATGCAACCAGCACAACGTCTTTATTTACACAAGATGAATCTCTCTATGACATATATCCCATAAATTATATTTATTATAAAAAAAAATCCCATCACTTTGTTTTATTGGTTATGATACTTTTTTACATATAAATATTACATTTCTAAATGAATTATTTTTATTTTATTTTATTTATTTATTATAAGCAATCTCTTGAAACACACATGCAGTACCTTCATGGCTCACCAGGAGGCATACTTAACAAAATAAATATATATAATATATAATTGTTTATTGCAAATATTATCAATAATGTATGTTTTTTTAAACAGTGGATTTGTTTTTGTTTGTTGTTTTATGGTATTAGTATCATCTACATAGCCAATGTGTAGCTTATATGTTTTATAATTGCTAAAATTTCTTTTTATTGATTTCTGCATAATTTCACAAAGCATAAAACAAAAATTTTCATTATATAGTTCATACATACATTATTGCCAAAGTGGCTGACAAATAAACATTCTAGAGCTGCTTGAGCTGTTTAATAATCACTTTAGTCACGGTAATGTCTTCCAGTCACTGAGATTTTACTGTATTTGATCAACAAGCTACACAATCATCTATCATCTTTAGTACCCATTTGATGCGATATATTTGATGCATTATAGCCCTGTTTGTGATCTGGGCACATGGGATTTTAGATTTTATTAACGTATTTTAGCAATTTAAGTGACTAAACGGATCTTAATCAGCCAGATGTATAAACATAATAACAGTATAACTGACAATAATTGACAACAAAGAGGTGTTGTGGAAATAAATGGGATTTCATGATGACTGAAAATTAAATGCTTTAAGAAACTGCCAGTTGTTAAACTATGATTTAGACTCATAAACTGTTCATAATCTAAAATAAAAATGCAATCAAGGTACGACTCCATTCCTATCTCTACTGTTTTCCAGTACTGTACCACTAATTAGTGGCATATTTCTCACAGTTCCTGTTTAGTATGCATTATGTGCATGCTTGCAGCTCTCGGTCACTTTTCCCAAAATCCAGGACTTTTCCCAGAGCTCCCCCCTCTGGTTATGAAACTAAACAAACCTTGTCATGTATGAACCTTCCTTCAGTTCTGTATATGTAAAAACCCTCCTACTCCTCCAGGCTAATGCTTTATATCATGTTTATTTATAATCATCCTTCTATGGGCTGACTACAGTATGTGCAAATGAAGTGGAAGGCAGGGAGGGACCGCCTCCTTCTAGGGAGAAAAAAAGTGATTTTTTGTGACAAGTTAAAATCTTGAGTCACTCATTCTAGAACAACTATTTAATGTCAGTTTCTCATTCATTTATACGTTTGGTGAAGTTGTCTAGACGAGCTTTACTTTAGCTTTACTTATACATCTGTATTTTCTGCCTTATTGTATCCTTATTTTATTTTTAATAAATTTTTCTGTCAGATGACAGTTCAGTATTTATCTAGTGTCATTGCATGCATCAGCCACCGGGTGGCAGTATGATGATGACTGGTTTGTCTGTTGTGTCTAGTTGAGGCTGATCGATTGGGGTCTGGCTGAGTTCTATCACCCAGCGCAAGAGTACAACGTCAGAGTGGCATCTCGCTATTTCAAGGGTCCCGAGCTGCTCGTGGATTACCAGGTAAGTCATTAACTTGCAAGTTAAATACGTTCACCGGCCACTTCATTAGGTACACCCTACTAGTACTTGGTTGAACTGCCTTCATTCTTCACAATATACAGCAAGGTATTGGAAACATTCCTTATAGATGTTGGTCCGTATGACATGACAGCATGACGCAGTTGCTACAGATTTGTCGGCTGCACATCCATAATGCGAATCTGCCATTCCACCACAGCTGCTCTACTGGAGTGTTCAAGAAACCAGTTTGAGATGATTATAGCTTTGTGACATGGCGTGTTATCATAGAGGGATGAACCTGGTCAGCACAATACTTAGGTAGGCTGTAGCATTTAAACCATGCTCGGATGGTACTAAGGGGCCCAAAGTTTGGCAGCAAAATGTCCCACAAACCCTTACACTACTGACAGCCTGAACAGCTGGTACACGGCAGTATGGATTCATGCTTTCATGCTGTTTTCACCAAATTCTGACACTATCATCCGAATGTCACAGCAGAATTTGGGAATCGTCAGACCGGGCAGCATTTTTCCGATCTTCTGTAGTCTCGTTTTTTTTTTTCCTTAGATGACCCTGGTGTGGTCGTCTGCTGCTGTAGTCCATCTGCTTCACGGTTTGACATGATGTGCATTTAAAGGTTCTCATCATCATACCTTAGCTAACAAAATGTTATTTGAGTTACCGTTACTTTTCGATCAGCTCGAACCATTCCCATTTTTTTTGTAAACCTTAGAGATGGTTGTTTGCAAATCTCAGCCGATCAGCAGTTTCATAAATATTCAGGTCTTCAAAATCACTATTTTTCTTTCATATGCTGATGCTCGGTTGAACTTTAGCAGATCATCATGACCATGTCTATATGCTTTGAGTTGCATTAATATGCAGATGTATAGGTGTACCTAATGAAGTGGCAATTGAGTGTATACATCTTAAAAAAAAAAAAACATTAATTGCAATTATTAAAGAGTTATTACTTCTGGTAATTATCAATTCAAATCTCTGATCATTTATGTGGAGATTTTTTTTTTTGTTAATAGTTTCTAATTGACCATGTTACTGTTAATATCGAGCAGCTTGCCAAGTGAATTCTCAGAATGTTGAATATTTATGAAGTATAAATTAGGGAGGGATATTACTTAATCAGTTTCCTGATCCATTCTTTTGACTTCAAAAATTCAGACTGGTCTAGTCTATGGCTCTGTTAAAACACCTTATTTTATGGCTTTCTGTGTTTGTACAGATGTATGACTACAGTCTAGACATGTGGAGTCTGGGCTGCATGCTGGCCAGTATGATTTTCAGGAAGGAACCGTTCTTCCACGGCCAGGACAACTACGACCAGGTAAGGAACGGGCTGTCAGGACTGATTTATAAAAATCTGAATACAAAAAAATTTTTTTTTATTTCTTAAATTATTTAAACCATGGTTCAAGAGTAGGTTTGTTTTTAGTAATTATCATAATGCAGGACAAAATTACTTGGTTGATTTTAGCAACTTCTATACATACAATTATATATATTTTATACAATTTTCTTTTTTATATCATAAAATTTGTATGAGGCTTTAAACTAATACAGGCATGCAACACCATAAACATGTTTATTTCTAACCTTTTTGTAAAAATCCTTATTATAAATTGTAATCGCTTGTAACACTTAATAAAAATACAGCAACACTTCTAAACTCGCGTGTTTTTGTTCTTGCTGCAGTTGGTGCGAATTGCTAAAGTCCTCGGGACCGACGAGCTCTTCGGCTACCTTCGCAAATACCACATCGAGCTGGACCCGCGCTTCAAGGACCTGCTTGGCCAGTAAGTACCAACAGGAGGCGCTTGAGCTACATCGCCGGTTTCATGGCTGTGTATTATTGCCTGAGGGTCAGATGGTGTGTGTGGAGCTGATTTAGAGAGAGACATAGCTTCATACAGTGTGTCAGGTTACAGGCAGCTATGTGAACTAAAGTGATTTGTTTTTGACATTAATTACTTTTTAATGCTGCCTGAATTAAAAGTTTAATTCTAAATACATGTGAAGGAAGTCATATTAAAAATTAAGTCACGCACACCTCATGCACATTTCTGGGAGGGGGAAGACTTTTGGACTCCTAAACATTTCTATACAGAAAGCATCACCGTATAAACAGTTTTCACTTGTCAAACCTGTTTATTTGCAGTTTATTCCCATACAAGGGGCAGTCAAGTCAAACCATCACCTTTGATTGTGCAACACAGTTATGAGAGTAAACACTGTCTTTATATATACTTTGTCTATATATAATGCAATTATCCCAGTGTTTCACTAGTGCTTGGATACCATCAAGGTCGATAGTTTTTGTCAGTACACTTGATCCATGATCGGACTGCCTGCTTCATGTCTAAAACGCTGGCCTCCCAGGACCTCTGGGTGGCTTGGAGTGAGGTCAGGACTGTATGACGATGTGGCAATAACTCCCAGCCTGGTTCCTGTAACATGCAAGTGGTGCTAATGAATGATTGTATGTACAGTTCATGCAGATAGGTTTATCTTTTGTCAAATTTGTGACATGTTATCAGTAGATTTTCAGAATCAGGCGTTCCACTCACCGAATGCTCTCAGGAATTATCCTGAAATTATCATGAGATGTCAAACTTAATGAACACATAGAAAAAGTGGCTGTTTGAGCCCAAAGGAAAGTTCATACCAGCTGTGTGGAAACACACGAGCAGGGAAAAAGCATACTGCCTACAGCTACTGTCATGCTGAGGCCTATTAACGTTACACAATGCGTATCATTTGAACGTTGATCCTAAGAGTTAGACACTAGATGCTTTAGATTCTTAGATGCTTAATAAAAATTATCATGTTGAAATTACACGTTGTGCAAGGTAGAGAACATTATTGTCTTTATTGTAATGTTTGTATACATTACTAAATCACACATTTTATATTAAAAATCGTTTGTGCCGTGGTGGTTTAATGGTTTCATGAGAACCACGGCCAAACTTACATTTTATCTCAGAAGTCTGAGCAGTTGAGGGCATTGCTAAAGGGCCCAACAATGGCAACTTGGTGGTGCTGTGATTTAACCCTTGGACATTTTGATTAGTAGTCCAATGCCTTAACCACCGAGCTACACCTGCCAAGCATGTATGTCGTTCTTTAAAATGTTTGCACCGTTTAAATGTTTTACTGCAGCTAAAAGTCTCATCATCGTACTGTGTTTGATGTCTGTAAATGTCAATTGGTCTTACGCCTTCATTCATGAGAAAAAGTCCAAGTTTGACTTAAACACCTCTTGGGGAAAGTTCTGTGTTAGCATAGAAAACAAAGAAAATATTAGAAATATTTAAAAACGAGAGCATAACCTTTTTATATAATATTTTCACCAATCAGGTTTGACAATTGAACCCTGCTGTGGTAAATTCAATAAGGGTGTGTATAGGAAAATATCCTAGCACCATAATTAGTTTATCCCTCTGTGTCTGTGCTGCAGGCAGACGCGAAAATGCTGGGAGCAGTTTGTGCAGACGGAGAATCAGCACCTGGTGAGTCCCGAAGCTCTGGACCTGCTGGATAAACTACTGCGCTACGACCACCAGCAGAGACTCACCGCCACCGAAGCCATGGAGCACCCCTACTTCTGTAAGCTAATGTCCCTAGCTTTGTAGATTTGCACCTTCTAATTTTATATAACGTTCCTCATCAGGAACATTGTGATATTAAATCAATTATGCAATTTATTGTCATCTCCAGTTTTTCAATTCAAATCTGTTTTTTTTTTGCATAAAGTACTGGGCCACATGAACATCGCTTAATCCTGAAATTATTATGAGGGGTCAATCATGGTGGATCCAAATTCATAAAAAGGAGGAAAGTGACTTTTTGAGTCCAGAGTAGAGTAAAAAGCTGACTAGCAGGGAAAAGCATACGACAGCTACTGCAATGCTGAGGCTTATTAACCTTACACAATGCATACTGTATGTTTTATAATTTCAATGCTTGATCCTAAAAGTTGATTAGATACGACATGCTTTAGATTCCTATGGTACAAAAAAAAACAGATTTTAGAAGGTAAAAATCTACTCAATTCGACAGTCTCCCTGTGAATTACAGCTTTAGCATGTTGTTTACCGGACCGGTTTTGTCCTGCATAATGAATAAGCGCTTACATTCCCAGGCTCTGATCAGTACTTCATTTAAAGCCTGTTTTATTTTTGGCAGTGTTCGAGTGAACACGAGAGGTGTTCAAGTCATACCGGGACTTTTAATGATATTTCTAGTGAATGAAGGCATAAAAAGGATTGACATTTACAGAAGACGTCGAGCACAGTACGGTCGAGAATGACGCTCCCAGCCGGGGTGGCTTGGAGCCCACTGTAGTCATTTACGTGAACATTTAACGAGTGGAAAATCTGATCCTTGAAAAACGACAGATAACTTGTCGTCAACTTATGGAAGAGACATCTGTCTATGGAAACCCTGCACACAATCATTCAACAACACCACTCGCACGTTACCAGCACTTGCACAACTGTTTCTCACTGGTTCATGCCTTAAGTTAGATGTTGTTTTTTTTTTTTAATGCTTAAATTATTCATAGGTCACTGTGTGTCTTATAATAATAATAATAATAATACTTCTGAAACTGCTCAGGGACACAAACTGGACTTGAGCCAAAAAGACCTTCAGGAAGCCTGTACTGAATATAATTTTTTTTTTATTGATTCATGTATTCATGTATTTTTGCAATATCATGCAGTAGAATTTTACCTATACACCTCAGTCTCCTTATAGTTCCAATTTCTGTCTACGTAATTATTTAAAATACGCATCAATGCTCTGTTATAGGCCGATATCATGCTGACAACAGACAGTATCCTGAGTTAGAAAAAAAGTATAAGCAAGTCAGCTCTGATTCGTAATGTTTTTTTTTTTGTTTTGTTTTGTTTTTTCCCCTCCCCAGACCCAGTGCTGAAGGAACAGTCTCTTAACAATGCGAATAACACTGTAGGATCAGAAGGATCTAATGCAGCTCGGTGAACAGGTATCTCATTATCTTTTATTATATCAGTGTGCTTTCATTGTGTGGTTGAAATGTAAACTGGTTAACCGACACGTTTGGTGTCGAGTTTTTGCTTCCTTAGTGTTGTACTGCAGCTACTGTAGGTCCCACCACAACCCCTCCCCTAAGAGATGACATAATTGTCCAGCATTTTTATTTTTAGATCTTGACATTTTGTAAAATAGAGGAAGCAGGAGTATGTCTAAAAAGTTAAAATTAAAGTTGAATGTGGACTTCCAATATATGTATTATTCTGTATTATGTTAAGCCCCGCCTCGTAAGGAAATTGGGATGCCGTGCAGATATGAAACGGTGATGCAATCACACTAGTGACTAAACATGACTGTTTTGACCCGTTTCTCCATTTAATTATTGGACATGTTTTTAAACTTTTATTAACGTATGTTTTCTTTCATTTTTTTATGCCTTTCAGATTTTCAGAAAGCTGAAAATAACTCGTTACCTCAGTTTACCCTTCGTGGCAGAAACCTCTCAATGTGTACAGATGAAGACGGGCAAAAGCAGTGTTGACCAGTTTACACATTTACACACACACACACACACACACACACACACACACACACACACACACACACACACAATGTTGTCCTTCTTCGTATCAGTGAAGGTCGGTCTGTCCCCTGTACCTCCATAGGCGCTGAAGCCATTTTAGTTTGAAGATCTTGAAGGTGCCTCCTGTTTTATCGCTAAGTGAGGAGTTGTTAGAGGAATACGGCCAGTCTCCACTCCCCCCTCGTACCGTGACCCTGCCTCTGTTTACCTTGACGTGAAGAGTGAAGCACAGATAATACCTTGCCCTCACCGTTCTCCTCACTGGTCTGTCTGTGTGTTCAGTATTCAGACCCCAGTTTGGTGTTTTTTTCGCACCACCACACAGAACAAGTGGCATATTGGACCTCATTTCTCTCTGCTCTAGGTAGAAAAGCATTAATGACAATAAATGACTTTTATTTATCCTGGTGTGTTGAGAGAGTTTTAATTATTTTACATTTTTCAATTATCTTTGGTGTACAAATTATAAAAGAAATGATTATAAGGCTGTGGAGGGAAATCAAATCTAGGAACATTTTCCTCTTAAAAGACTTGATATAAAATAAATAGATAGCACTATAGTGTTATTGGGCCAGCCATCTTGGTTAAACCAAATCCTTTTTTCCCCTCAGTCTCAATTTTTCTGACATCATGTTTGGATTATAGTTCCATTTTTCAAAGATTAAAATGCATGCAGGTAAAGAGTTTGATTTTTGGGTTATGCTACAGCCATTTATAACTGGAATTCCAGAGATCAGATTGGCCGGGCTCTCTTGGGTTGAGGGGCGTGGCTAACAAGAAACTGACCAACCATGAGCTCATGCACGATAGCATTTTCCTCATGGTGTACTATGCTGTCTCTAACGTTGCCTGAGTAGCAGGCCGAAAAAGATGTGATTGGCCGGTTTCACGTCTCTTAGAGGAAGCACATGACAGTGTTTGCCCTCACTGGTTCATAGTTGTCACCCTAACAGAGAGATGGGTGAGAACTGGCTACAATTAAATTAGGGAGAAAATCTTGAGGGGGGGATGGATGAAGTAAGAGTTAAGTGTAGTACACAATGTTTCTGAGCAACAGGGTGTTTCAGAAGAAAAGGCCCTGTTTCTTTTGTCAGGAAATGTTTGTGGAGTATGCATTATCTACTACATAGTTAAGATGTCCAGTGCTGTGAAAATAGTATTTGTCCGCTTCCTCATTTAAAAAAATGTGTGTACCTGTTACACTTAAATGATCATCAAACAAATGTTCATATTAAACAGAGATAACCCAAGTACATACAAAATGCAGTTTTAAATGATTTTCTTTATTAAATGCTGTGATCTAAAGAATTTGTTAAGGCTCTGTTTTTTTTTTCTTTTGTTTTTTCCCTTTAATAAATGAAATCATTTAAAAGCTGCATTATGTATTCACTCTGATATCTATTTAATGATCTGAATCATTTCAGTGAGTGCAAAAGAAAATAATAAATCGGTATCAAAAAACACTTTTTCACAGCACTTTAGTTATCTTTAAATAAATAATTGCCATGCTATTTCTTACCCATGTTTTTGCAATGTGATCTACACTGTTTTCAGACCTAGACTCTAATTGCATCGGTGTTGTGTTTGCATCTCTCTGAGCACCCTCATAATGCCCCTTTTGTTCCTCAGTGTAATGCAGCCTTCACCAGCATCACTGTAGCGTACAATCGGTTGAAGGTCTAAGTGTAGAGTCTAACCATGTGGGAGAAACCCTATACCTCCAACTCCACCCATGAACGTGTTGCAGGGGTTTGTGTGTTTTTTTTTCTGACGTCAAATGCTACATCATAACGTTGCCTGATTCTGGATGCCATCCAAATGTTTAAATTTTTAACGTATCCGTGCGATCAACAATGCTTGTATGGACGGTTCTGTTTGTAGAGCTTTGTTTTGAGCCTAGTTATCATATTTTTCTCAGTACATTTGGCTACACTGATCAGCCATAATACTGTCATGAAAAGAAACCACCTGCGAAATGTTGTTTAGATTCTGTTTTTGCCATCCAAACAGCTCTGATGTGGGATCTGGGACCAGGGTTTCCCAGCAGAACGTTGCACAGAGCATCATGCTGCATCAGTCGACTTCTTGTAGTGCATCCTGGTGCCATCTCTTCCCCTGATAAGCAACACAGGTTTGTCCACCTCATGTAAAAATAAAAAATGTGATTCAACAGACAGGGGAACTCTCTCTCCACTGCACCATATTCTAGTTCTGATGCTCTTGCGCCCATTGTAGTAGGACACAGCTCGGCATGGGCACCCTGACCTGTCTAGTCTGATGCACTTTGTGTTCTGACACCTTCATTAACCATCATTAACTTTTTCAGCAAGCTTCACTAGCTCTTCAGCGGAATCCAATCAGATGACTGTCGCCAGTTCATCAAATCAAATTCAAATTTTATTTGTCACATACATTTGAATTTGATTTGATGATCAGTCGTTCCTCCTTGGACCAGGAACACTCTACAAGACCTGCTGTTTTGAAGACCCAGTCGTCTAGCAATAATAAATTGGAGCTTGTCAAAGTCGCTCAGAAACCTTAAGCTTGCCCAGTTTTTATGCTTTCAACACATCAACTATGAGAGGTGACTCTTCACCTGCTACGTAAAATATCCCTTAGTCGATATTGTAACAATCGATTTTATTCCCTTCATATATCACGGGGTTTAACGTTATGGGTAATCGATGTACGTTTAGCTTGAAATTGTGTCACATTATGATTAGACAACTTAACCCACAAAGGAGTGCATGCTTAGTTAGCCAATTAGGTAATATGTATCCATATTTAATATTTATCCATATTTTATATATTTAACATTTTATCCAAAAAGCTAAGAATTTATGCTTTATATACTGCAGTTCAAAGGACTGAGACCACATGGAATTTAAACTAGAAATTATCCAAACATCTGGAACAACAACAAAAAGAGGGAAATGCTTTGATCATTCGATATTCTGCACTGTTTTTAAGTCCATATAAAATGTATGGAAATTTGTGCACCTGATGACGTTAACTGATTTGGACCAAAGTAGAGTGAGTCTTATCCCTTCTATTAATGCTGATGGTGCCTTAATGAATTTGATCTAACGTTGGTCAAAACAAACTTTTAGTTTAATTAATCAGCGCGAGTGCAAACTGGCATTAAAGCACATAGGTGGCAGTCCAAACCAAACTTAAAATTCATGTAAATATTTTCAAGACTCTAGTTTTCTGATAGATTTCAAATTAATGCTGATATCATTTATGATTTTTTTGTTCGAAATGCACCTTGCATTTGTATGTAAATGCCACAAACATCCATAACCTTTATAAATCATAATTATATACTCTTTTTAACCAATGGGTACCTTTTAGATGTCTCCAGACCCCCGTATGGTAGCTTCAAATAGCATACAAAATTAAATTATGCTTTAATTTTCCATTAAAGTTAATTGGTTGGTTTCACTAGAACCAAATCAGTAGATTAAAAGGATTAATAAAAGATCATATTTGACGGACTCCACAGGACTGATCTCCAAAAACTCCATGTGCATCAAGTTATATACACTAAAAAAAAAAGTACAGTATACACAGTTTATCCCTGTAAATTAGGTATACATATCCATGCCTAATAAACTGCCCTGTAGATGTGACACCCTGGTCATTCAGTGCATTCAGGTCGTCAGCTGACTTGATTTTATTGCCACATAACATTGCTGAGCCTAGACCAGAGCAACTGAAGCTTGTACAGTGGCCACTATGCATGATGTGTGCATCGCCTTATGTTCTTCCCCTCTTACTCTGAAAAGCCAGGTCTAAAACATGACCTTTTTCCATTTGTCCAAAGTCCAAGTCTTTCCACATTGAAGCATTTTTTTCCTAAGTGCTCTTTTATTTGATCCCTACTATAGAGTGGTTATGATGCAAGTGCACCAAGCGTTTAAGTGATTGCTGATCTTTGCTTGATGCAAAGATCCAAGCCTTACATTACCAAGTGCAATGCAAAGCATCGGATGTAGTAGTGTAAAGCATGCGACCATTGGACTCTAGAACAGTGGAGACGTGGTCTCTGGAGACAAATGACGCTTCTCTGTCTGGCAATCTGATGGATCTGTCTAGTGGTTGCCAGGAGAACCGTACTTGTCTGATTGCATTGTGCCCAGTTGTAAGCCAAGTTTGGTGGAGGGGGGATTGTTATGTGGGGTTGTTTTTATTAGTTAGGCCACTTACTTTTAGTGAAAGGAACTGTTAATGCTTCAGCATACCAAAACAATTTAGGACAATTTCATGCTTCCAACTTTGTGGGAACAGTTTGGGGATGGTCCCTTCTTGTTCTGACATAAGAGAGTTTGTGGTGTGGAGGAACTTAAATGGCCAGCGCAGGGTCTTGACCTCAACCTTATAGAACACCTTTGGGATGAATTAGAGCGGAGACTGCGAGCAGTGTATGACCTCACAAATGCGCTTCTGGAAGAATGGTCAAAAATTCCCATAAACACACTCCTAAACCTTGTCGAAAGCCTTCTCAGAAGAGTTATCACATTGGATTAAGAATTGGATGTTATTCAAGTTCATATGTATGTAAAGGCAGGCGAGCAAATACTTTCGGCAATATGCAGTAGTGTATCTTTATATATAGAAATTGAATCTTGTATTGTATGAAAAATGTGTAGTATACCAGTTTTGCAATTTGTCAGGAACCTATTAACAGGCTGAGGTTTGTGTGTCACTGATGTGAGATTAGCTTCCTGTGTAGAACTGACACTTGAGCTCATGCTTCCTGCTCTCAGGCAACATCATTCTCATTAAAGTTTCAGTTTCTTGATGTTAGAGCACAGACAGACGGTGTTTGGTCACCAGTGATCGCAGTCATGTCTGGCCTGCAAACTGTGTTTACCCCACTAAGCCGTGAAAGCCGTTCGAGATGGACTCTTAGTGGACACCTGGAGTGGAACAGTGTATCTACAAAGCTTGATGCACACATACTGTGGAAGCTGCTTATCAGAGGTTATCAGTTATGGGGACGGTTTAGATAAACAGGTTTACTATAAACGTGGGTAGTCTCTTGACAGAGTCATTAGTCAAGGAACTCATGATTAAAATTTTGTGTGATGGAGAAAAGTGTTGGTTTATTGTTTTACTCTGATTGATGGTCGTTTGATTCAAGGTTTAATACAACTTTCTGTTCTATTGGAATTCACTGATAGACAAAAACATGTCTGCATTATTACCATCCAGTGTGTTTTAAACATCTGGAACAGGAATGACTTTGAAAGAAACCCTTCAAAAGTTAAGCTTTTATTTGTCATATATCCCAGGATCACCCCATGATCCAGTTAAGTCAAGGGCCCAAAAACAGCAACCTGGTGGAGCTGGGACTTGAACCACCGACCTTTCAATCAGTAACCCAGAGGCTTAACCATCTGAGCCACCATTGCCCCTTAGGTCACTTTTAAAAAAAAAAAAAAAAAGGTTAATTAATTAATTAAGCAAATGTGTTGGGCCTCCGAGTGGCGCAGTGGTAAAGTGTTCGCCCTATCATCTGGAGATCATGAGTTTGATTCCCAGGTGATGCTGTAACCTCTTGCAGCCGGAGGTCTCGAGAGAACTAAATTGGCCGAGTTCTCTCAGCTGAGTGTGCTCCTGGCTGAATGTAGCCTTAATGTGGGAGGCCCACCTAGTGACGGGAGGGAATCAGGGGGGAAAAATCAAGCAAATGTGTTAGTGTTCCTTTGCCTCACAATCATTGTAAGTTAATATTATCGCTATATTTTGCAGTATAGCGGCTTGTATGAAGGTTTCGAACGTGCTGCTGAATTTTTTTTAAATCTCTCTGGCTTTCTCTTGTCGGACTGAATACCATTTTCTCTGTTTCTTTCCTTTTAAGCAGATCACCAAATCAGTGCCATCTCAAAAAAGATGTCCTGGTTGAAAAGTTTTTCAATAATTTACACGCTATCTTTTACAAAGTATAAAAAAAAAGTGTATCAGGAAGCGAATTTGAAGTTTAAGTTAAAATCATTTATTATATCAACTTATGTCATGTCAAAACACAGTAAAAGACATATGAAAGAAAGTCTAAAATCTTTTTTTTTTTTTTAATCCCCTAATCCTAATTACAGTGCTTTAGAATGCTGACGTGTAGCCTGCAGCGGTGTGGGTTTCAGCATGGTAACACACACCAGCTCTCAGGCTTCCATTACATCTTTAAAAGAGGAAACAAAGGACTTGAAACACTACCACACAAACTGCCATGTTGTTGTGAGGCTTTTCAGTCGGGTGAGGACCGATGACCAGACTTGTGTTATAATCTTCAACACCAATCAAGTAATGAAAGACAAATACGAATCCAAAGACAAGCGAAGATTTCACAATTTTACGGCATGGCTGCGAGCCACAGATCAAAGCAATACAGTCCGATTGAGGTCTAGTCTTGTTAGGGATGAATGTAAAGATGTGATCCATATAGTATGTTCCATTTCTCTTCTTCTCCTGAGCTGATGAATGCAGAACAGATGACCAAAAAACAAGGGCGTGTCATCTCTGTACCACTCCCAGTAATCTAGACGGGGGCTCCAGACTTAATAAAACATGCATCTCCTTGAGAAGGATCCGCAGAAACCACCGGGCTTAACTCACTCTTTTAATGTTTTTGTTCCGTCTGCGACGCAGGAAGCCTGGAAGGCAACGCTTCTCTGTGGGAGAGCTTGGTTCTGGCAAACCAGCAGCCTGCTTCCTGTAAAGCAGAGAAAAAGACAATCAGATTTAAGGGTTAACCTGTAACACCCCACTCTGTATCTGTCTGTAATGTGGTTTAACCCACAGTGGGCGTGGCTTTAATTTTGTTTATATTCTGTATACAGGGTCATGGCGGCCTTGCTAAACCAGATTGAATTTGCATTTGACTCTTGTCAAAGCAGAATCCTTATCAAAACCATGTCATACTGTAGGGGCCAGGGGTAGCTTAGTGGTTAAGGCATTGGACTACGGTTCGGAAGATCCCAGGTTCAAATCCCACAACCACCAAGTTGCCACTGTTGGGCCCTTGAGCAAGGCCCTTAACCCTCAACTGCTCAGATGTGTAATGAGATAAAAATGTAAGTCGCTCTGGATAAGAGCGTCTGCCAAATGCCGTAATGTAATGTAATGTAAATACTGTAAGCTATAACTCATCAAGATCTCTTTGAATACAATAACAAGAGACTTTAAACAGTACTTAATTTCCTGGACTGTCTCAGTACCTTTTCTTTTACAGTACGGAAGAAGATCCAAGATGTAGCTAGTTCTGTGGTTTTCTCAGTCAGAAATAATATCTGCTAGTCAAAGCATTTACATTATTGCATCTGGCACACACCCTTATCCAAGGTGACTTACACCTTTAGAGCATTATACAGTAGATCTGGGCAGTTGGCCCTTAAGGGCCTTGGTCAAGGGCTCAACAGTGGCAAGATGGTGGTCATGGGGTTTGAACCCACTGAGCTACCCCTGACATCCTCCTAAAACATCCTCTTAGGCTGAAGCAAGTCCTATCTTGACATTTGTCAATTGGGCAAATCTATATAGCCACCATTAACACACCATCAGGCAATGACAGCCAATGCTGGGCGCACCTTTGGTCAACACTGACATAAAGCCAGTGCTGGCCTGATGCTGGCAGGTTTGGTCTAAAACTAACTTTTTGCTAACCCGCACTCAAACATGTATAGAAAATGGTTATGTCAGATCAGCATCGGCTTGCTATCTCTCTAGGTTCCCCACCAGGTTCTGGACCCTTGCAGGGAAAGTCTCACCTTGGAGCTGCAGCTGCTGCAGCTGCTTCCCTGTGTCGCACTTGCCGCATCAACCGTAACATGTGACAGATCTGCCGCAGGGTCATATTTGGTGCGTGATTGGCAAGAGTGGGTGGGGGTGCCCCCCGGGGTCCATGATATCCCATCATGTCTGCTCCACCAGGACCTCTACCGAAGAAACCAAACTGCTGGACCCGGCGGCCGCCGTAGCAGGAAGCACACTGTATCAAGGTGTCAAAGACATGCAGAAAATTAATTGCGAACATGTGCAGAGCCCAACTGCCTTTATCTAGTACGGTAATTCATTATCTGTTTTCTGTGAAACTGAAACTCTCGCTCATTCACAAACACAAACACACACTTGGGCCGGTCAGAATACAGCAAGCTCACGTCAGTACGAAAGGCTCTATTACATACACGACACCTGATCAGTACAGAGCAGCGAAGAAGGAAATCACACCGCACAGGGTGAAAAACAACTCGGTTCAGCTAGACCAGGGGTGGCGAACCTGTTTGCCATAATGAGCCAAAAAAAAAAAAACTTCATAACTGCAAAGAGCCACACGACTTATACACCTTATTACATAACACGATAGTTTTCATGGATTTAAATAAGCTTACTCCTTTTATGTTTCTGACTGACATTTTACTGTCTTTACCTCTGCCTTTCGGAAATTCCCGGGCTACGGTCGAATGGAGTGAAGTGAAATGGCTCTCAAGATTTGGGGCCTTAAAATGCGACAAAGAAGTCTGGCATATCAAGCAGAATGGCTTTGCATTTCTTTTAACAAAAAATATGAATCCCCTCATTCAGGTAAAAATGTTCTGTGCTCATCTTCATATTTGCACTAAACCATGTGCTTCCCTGACTCTGCCATGATGATTGAAAGGCTACTAACGAACTTCACGTCAATCGTGTTCGTCAACTGGCTAACGTATGTTAAATCGCGCGAAAGGTTGTGTAAAAACAATTTTGTTTTATAATACGTATTAAAAATTCAAACACAGAACATGTGGATAGATTGAAGAGCCGCGGAAAAGCAGCGAAAGAGCTGCAAGTGACTCGTAAGCCGCGGGTTTGCCACCCCTGAGCTAGACTATAGCAAAGTGCCTGGCTTTTAAATATTTATAAATACAATTTAGCTTTTATAATATATTTATTTAGTAAAATTTAGGACAAATCTAATGCATGTCATGCGTGATGTTATGACTTTTAGATTTTTTATTCACTATAAGAATCTCAAAGACTTGTGATTTAATATATATATAAATAAAATAAAATATTTCTTATAATAAATATTTTATATGTTATATAAATACATAAATAAAATTCATTTTGTAATTAATAATAAAATAAATTAGGAGTTTTTAATTTTAAATTAAATATTTCAGTGTTATGTTTAGCAAATATTATAAGATTAAAGTACTCATAATAAATCAATTCATTTAAAGAATTTATCACATTAACATAAAAATGGCAAATAATACAGTAGGTCTATAACAGTAATTGGAAAATATTTAAAATATAATTAAGATCAAAACAGCCCCAGGAACCAAGTTTTTAAAGCAATTTAATGTTAAATTCCATTGATTAAAAATAACATTCATTAGTTTATTATGAAGCTTTATCTTCATCAAGATAAAAGAAAGTAATTATCCAGTACTCATTACACTTACCGGGACAACGGTGGCCATCGTGGGAGTCCCTGATCTGAATTGATGCTCTTCTCTCGGTTACGCTCAGCTTCTGCCCACTTTGTATCTGGAACTCTGGACTCAGTTTCATGCCTAGCACATCTACACCTCTCAACATCCATGTGACACGGCCCATGCCCCTCCCCTTTTGCCTACATCACCAGGTGACTTCGCGCTCTCGTCCTTGGCCACACCCAACGCACTGAAAAACGATGGTGTCAATTATTAAAGGACCTTCATTCTGTTAATTATTCACGCTCCTTTTGTCCCCTGCAGGTAAATTTAGATGTCCACAGGAGAGGAACAAAGCAGTCTTCTGGGAAGCTGACATGAATGACATCCTTTGGCTAGAGATAAATTACACGCACAATGTTGTCTTACTCAATGAGGTGGCCATAACCAACAGGTTCGAGCTGGATACAAGTGGTTTGCTAAATGAAGTGATGATTGTGTCACAATATCAGATTATAGCTTCTTTTATTAAAAAAAAAAATCCCAGATGTTTAATTGTGTATTTATCATTTAGATTGCATACATGCGACATACTTTTCAGAAATCAATGCCCAATGAGTGATTCAGCGTCTAAAGTGTCAAGAATAATCAGTTTAAACAGAATTAATGAGAACAAAACCAATACACTGTAAGACTTACTGTACCTCCTCTGGAATATTTGTAAAAAGCAGATACTCCATAAATTGTAGATTTTATAATGCATATGCATCAGCAGTGCTAAGTCTTCCTGCTTTGTCAAGAAGGGGTTATTTGAGATTTTTGTGGCTCTTTTATTGAATCACGAAATGTTTATTATTATTATTATAAATTATGGGTTAATAATAAGAAATTAATAAGGAATTAATTATTTTACTGGATGGACTTCCTGCTAATGAGATATAAGTTTCAAGTTGCAAGTCCATCAGAAACGACTCTATGTACCCTATGTCAATTTGCACCACATTGTGTAATTAAAACACATTGGGTAATTAGACCTCTGTAACTCTCAATTCCATTATTAATAAAAAAAAACTCAGCATCACTACCTCAGTTCAACTTTCTATAACATAACAGAAAATCTGTCACCTACGAGGTGGTATCAAAAGGTTTCGAGATTAGCTCTGTTTACAAGAAAATACTTCAGTATCTATGATTCCGATATTTTCGAGGGTTCAGCTCATTCAAGGCCTTCCTGGTTTTTTTTTTTGCCCAGTTTCACACAAAACTTCACATTCACTCTTTGTTCTAATTTTTTGTCCATGATAAAATAGCAGACATGGTGAGCATAGCACCAGTTGAACAGCTCCCAATGTACACAGGACAATGTCTTTTGGCACACTGACTTATGAAAGGGGTGTGCTGCCATCTGTTGGTGTGTCACAAAACTCGTCTCAAAACTTTTTGATACCACTTCATATCACAGGGAGATTATGAGTTTAAATATTGAAGATGCCTTGGCCAACTAGTTTTCTCTGGAGTTTAAAAAAAAATAAAGAACAGGGAATCAAGTATTGTTTTAGAATGTAGAAACTAAATTCAAACTCGTGTCCACACTTTTGACTGGAGAAAGGTGATGCAGACGCCAACTGACTGGTGCAGAGCCGACACCTTCGGGGATTTCAGGAGACCCTTGAGCGGCTCTTCTCCACTCATCAACGGTGTGTCTGTGGAAATCAGTGGTGGCTGGTGGGAAATTTTGTAGGTGGTGTTGTGCCACAATGACAAAACTAGTAGGTGAAATATTGAATGTAAATAATATTATAGTGAAGCCTTCTTGAAATTACCCAAACTTATCAATAATTTCTTATACCAAATGCCAAATGTTAGATTATGAAAGGTTACTAAAATTGTAGGAGAGAAGTTTGCTTCTTTTAATAACTAAATTCCATAAACTAGCAAAATTATTTGCAAATTAAGACATTTTTGCTTAAAACGTTTAGTAAAATTTGATTAGAAATAATGTTAATAATTTGATATTTGGTTTGTTTTAATAGAATTTGAAGAAAGTGTAGCTACAATCAACAATATTTCAGATAGATCATTTTTTGCAGTATAAAAAAAACAAATATCCTAATGTTTAGAGCTCTAACATCTGCAGATGAAACACAATAAAGTATGAAAATTGTGAACAACAGATATAGTCATAGCCATTTCTCTCATGCAGTTACACACAGCGTCCACTCTAGAGGTACACTGGCTGAGGGTTCTAATACTTCCTTTCTACCATTTTCAGCTATTGGCCTTATTATAGCTTTTATGTTGAATTGGACTGGACAGGCATAGATGAGCCTAGGGTCAGTATTATTCAAAAGAGTGCAGGCAGGGTGGAATGGGTGGAGAAGAGTAGCAGGAGTGATCTCCGACAAAAATGGAACGCGAACATTCACAGGACCTACAATGGTGACAAAAATGGACAGAATTAGGATTGAGTATATCAGAGAGATGGCTCAGGTAGGACACTTTGGGGCGAGGTTAGAGAGTCCAGATTATGGTGCTATGGTTTGGACAATGTGCAGAGGAGGTATGAGGTGTATATTGGGAGAAAAATGGCTGACCGGTGTATTTCCACAGAAAGTGGAAATAGTGGAGAGTTAATAGTGATGTCAATGATAACAACATCCAAACAAGTTACAAAAACAGAACAAAACTGGCCATTCCTAACAACTGTATATATTCATTCATCTTTATTAAGTTCTTTATCCTTTCATAGTACAACAGGAGAGCGCTGTAGTTTATATAGAGGTAATGCCTAGGGTGTTAGCATTGGCATGCTGCCCGGTCTGTGGCTACACAGCGCCATACACAGTGATCTGTGATGCATTGTGTGTTCTGACACCAATCACACCAAGTGTTAACTTTTCAGCAATGTCTACTCCAGTAGCTCTTCTGTGGGATCAGATGAGACAGGCTAGTCTCGTCAGTCACCCTTGAGCACCCCTAAATCAGTGATTGCCCTTCCTTGGAGTTTTGCGTACCTTACTGCGTAACTACTGCATACCTGAAATATCCTACAAGACTTGATAAATTCGCTCAGATTTACACTTAAACCTGCCCATTTGTCCTGCTTCCAACACATCAATTTCGGAAGCTGCCTGCCCCCGTGTTGCCTGAGGGATCCCACCCCTTAACAGGTGCCATTGTGATGACAGAATCATAGTGAAAGTTATTCACTTTACTTCACAATGGTTTAAATGGTATGGCTGATCTGTGTATTTACTCTCATTTGAATAGAAGTGTTTGCTAAATAAAGAAACTTGAATGTCAGCCATTTGTGGAGGTATGACTACAGCAGAGTCTGGTGGATGTAGTGGATTTTGACATGGTCTTCCCAGTGCTAAAAAAAAAAAAGAAGCCAGTAAAATTTGAAGCTGTAAAGAAACGTAAGCTTCTGACCGGGTGTGGGAAAAAAAGTTCCCATCGTGATCTGTTAGCTGTATCAACACAAATATGGTCAAACCCAAACAAGGGCATTGCAGGTCTTACTGTTTAGACCCAATGCAATAGAATAGTTAAAAACTAAGCCAAGCATGTTCTGGCAGACTTTAACATACAGGATTTACCAGCTTTCCTGCCAACTATGTTGTGCTCGAAGAAATTCAAACCAGTGAACCCAGTTTTAAAGAGTACTAGGTAGAAAAGCTAAAAATCAATGTACAATAATACATAGTGTACAGTGTATATATAATAGTATACATAGTGTATACTGTATATAATTACTTATATAAGTTTACACACACACACACACACACACCATATATATATATATATATATATATATATATATATATATATATATATATATATATATATATATATATTGTAATTGAACTGTCAATGTTGCTGTAAAATTAAAATTACTCATCTAATAAAATTTGATTGAGTTGAAATGAGATTTGTGTAACTTTACACTTTAATAGCAATCCGGGTTTTTAAGCTCAGAATTTAAAGTGCATTTTAATCATCATCATCTCATCCATGGTGCATTTTTTAACGTTTGTACATCATTACCCTTGCACGACTAAGCCTTGCCAAAAAAATAAGCTCTTTCAGCTATAAAAACTCTTTCAGCTATAAAAGGTTATTGCAATTTTTTTCATTATTTATTGATTAGTGTTTAAGATAAGATAAGAAATGTGTTCGCAGGAAGCAGTTTCTAACTTCAAATAGGCGTAGAGTTTTTCAAAGAACTGGTTATGTGGCATTTTGCATCCCACTTCAGAGTTGTGTGTGTATTATGATGCCATGCTCTCAACAAATTTGTTTATCTTTAATCTGTCATTCAGCCCCTGATCTTTCTGACAAAGACGATTGGTGGTCAAACAGACTTTGTGTTCTTATGGGCCTGTTGCATAAGAACACAAACCGTGAACACATGCTTGATGACACGGCTGTGCTCCAGGTTCTCTCTGGCAATATCATTTCACTGACCAATACTGCAGCCTGGAGGTGAAACTGGAGTACAGTGAGGTGTTGCACTGTCTATTCATATTTGAAAGCTGTCTAACTTAATGGAAACTATCAAACAAAGCCAGAAACTAAAAGTTACAGAACCTGTTCTTTAAAATGTACCGAATGATACCAGAGGTTGAAGGTATGCTGACCTTCAGCAAAGCCAAGTTGCACTCATGTGATTTTTAAGTTGGTTCATAAATGCATATGCAAGAAGGAAAGAAGAATGCATCACAAATGCATATGCAAAACAAATGCAAAACAAATATATTTGTGGTTTTGTCTAATAATTACAAATATATGAATGAAAAGTCGAAGAAAAAAATCTTAAATACTAAAAAAAAAAAAAATACTAACTCTTTAATCAACAGAGAGTTGAGTAGTTAATTATGAGCTGAATGTAGAAAGGGTACATATGATGATATACCTGTATGTTAAGGTAATTAACTTGAGAATGCCTGAGTTACATGCTTTACCAAGAAACTGGTATCTACTGTACTAGGGACAAAGGCTAAGAATGCTGTTAAGAATGTCTTATTTAGTTGTTTTTTTTAAAAGATGGAAACCTAATCACAGCCCCCAAACCCGCGAGGAATCATGATTAACTGTACTTATGGCCACTGCGTAGGTGAGATTAGTAGTTAACAGATTATGAACCAAACTTGGCTAAGTGATGATGGTAGAATAATTGTAAAGGTCTTGACTAAAACAACATGTCACAAAGGAGTTTTCATTTTTTTGCAAGAAGCAGTACTCTGAGTAGTTCCTTTTATTAGAACGTAACGCTGTAATGTAACTGATTACTTTTTAATGACAGTCCTTTTGTAATGTATTTAGTTACTTTAAAAAGTGACGTCCTCCAACACTGTTTATAACCAGTAAATCCAGCTGCCCCCCATTAACTCTACATTAGGGGTAAAAAAATAAATTCAAGTGTTACAGCCTAGTAATACAAATTAAGCCACGTGAACCGTGCAGCATGGGCTGTAATTTATTTTTACATTAAAGAAAATAAATAAATAAATAAATAAATAAATAAAATACATAAAAGAAATAAAGCAAATCAGTAAAAAACAAGCTGTTAGGCAACTATAACACCTTTAATGCACCACGGCACAAATTTTACAAATCTCTGGTGCAAGGAAAACAATTCTTACTTCTTCTTTTCTCTCGTGGTGGAGTGTGCATTCTAACCCATCACTTTTTTAAATACATTTTTTATAGGTGTCCAATTAGCAAAGGTCAGGTGAGTGCAAGGTCATAGCACAAGATTAACATTATTTTCATTCTGTGAGACCTTATGAGCTTTGGATAAAATAACTTATGATTAATTTGCAGTGTCCCTTTAAGGCACAGGTTCCCAGCTCTGGTCCTGGAGTATAATGCGTACTGTCCTGCTTACTTGGGAATTTGTTCTTGTTAATTTATGAAGAAGCAGGAAAACAGAAAAAGAAGGGAAAACGCTAAAATATGCAGAATAGGAGGTACTTCAGGACCCAAGTTAGGAAGTTAATTCCCGAGTCCTGCATGTTTGAATATACATAATGCATAAACACACCTCAAGAAAGGTAATAGGCAGGGGCGTTTCTAGGATTTTTAGTTAAGAGGGGCTCAGCCCCCATAGATGTTTAACACACATTTGGCTTGTTCAGAATAAGTAATCAAATGAGTCTTCTTGATCACACACACTGTTTACCGTATAAACACTTTTCTATGTACAGGTAAAATCAGAAAAATGTAATCAGAAAACAGCATATAACTTTACATTAATTATCAATATAAACAACACACTTATGAGGCTGGACAATTGAATAAACTGTGTGGGTGCCAATAATGGCAAACATTTATCTGTTAATTCTTTGACAATACTGCTGCTTTTTGTTGGAAACTGGCAAACATAAAAAATTTGAAAAATAGTGTCTGATGCAATGACTTTAATCAATGTTGGGAACGCAGTGTTAATGTGCCTGAGAGGCTGCGCTTCCAGAGTACTGTAGAACTGGAGATGAAAGGGTTTTATAAGTCACATGGGAGTAGGTCTCCAAAGAAGCAGCAGGTAAGAATAGAATATTTTCTATGTTTTTTTTTATGTGACTTGAAAAAACTTCCATCTACAGTTAAATATAAATATTAAAACTTTGATTATCATGTTATCTAGTATAATTTAGTGTTTTAGCTACATAAATAAAACAGTAGGTTCTCTATTCAACCTCTTAAATTTTCATAGCTACTAGGCTATTTATTCAAATTCATTAATATAAAAAAACATTGTTTTAATGTAATTAAACATCTTTATAATATCATTATTATTTTCTATTCATTAAAAAAGTAACTTTTTCTAAATCTAAGTGACAAAAACCCTACACTTTAAGACTCATTAATGTTTTTTTGTTTTGTTTTTTACGATTTGGGACATTATTTAATACAATACAATATTTATTACCAAAAAAAAAGTATTTTTCTATCTGGGAACTGGAGCCCTGAGCTACCCCTAATCCTGGAGTACACCTATCCTGCATGTTTCACTTGTTTTGACAAACATCCTCTATCAAGGAGATAGGCTCCATCCACATGCTATCCTGCATATTGGGCAACACATACTCTCCATCCTGGAGATATATCCAGGGGTTGCCAGTGGATCTATGCCCTTGAAGGACCTTGCTCTAGTGTCTAATAAAACATAACTGTGCCATCCTGCATTCTGGAGAAATTTGTGTCAGTCATGCTCGACTGGGGCGTGAAGGATGTTACTTAGTGGGGTCAGGGCTCGAACCAGGAACCTCCTGATTAGCAGTACAACACCTTAACCACCGAGCTACCCTCACTTCTCCACAACACTGTGCTGGTCAGTTAATTGATTGAGACATGTGTGTGGGTAGTATTGAAAACACCAAAACGCGCCGGATTGGGATTGGGAACAAACCACAGTAAGGTGTGATAAAACCAACATGATTTGTTCCTCCCCCCTCCCCGTTAGTCACAGGTCTAATATGTGTTCAGTCCTGAAGTGGTTGTTGTGGTCACGGGGGCGCTCGTGGCTTAAACATGAACTTTAATCTTGGTCGGTCAAACATGTTCAGCTGTCAAATATGATCTTTTTTTCTTTTTTTTAACCAAACTTAAATTAAATCACACAACCTTGAGTGAGCGGGTTTTTTTTAGGGGGGATTAGATCTGACACCAGCTGCTCAAACAGATACACATGAGGGTTTATTGCGCAAACATCAGGCAGAAGAAAGCGGAAATCCGGAAGTCGATCCTGCACTGGATATCGTTTTGAATATTGTTTGTTTGTTTGTTTAGAAAGCTGAAACATAAACAATCCCAAATTTAGAAAGAAAAAAAACAAAAAAGGAATCAGGTGATTTCCCCCCCGTGTTTGTGTAACAGGTGCCTGTCGTAAGACCGAATCCTCAACCTCCAGCTCATGTAATATTCATGAGATACTAATGAGCGGAGACGTGTGTGAGAGAGAGAGAGAGAGAGAGAGTGATAGAGAGAGAGAGAGAGAGTGATAGAGAGAGAGAGAAATCAGAGGACTGTTTAGGGTTTTAGTGCTGGACTCACAGCGGGGGGAGTCAGGAGAACGTGCTGTCTCAAAGAAAAATACCTGGATATATTTATATATATAAATAAAGAGAGATAGGGAGAGTTATATATATATATATTTTAAATATACATTATATAAATATAAATATTTAAAATGTCTTGCTCAGTATCCACTCGGTACTTCTCAGAGAAAGAAGTCGCGAGTCACTGCACGAAGGAGTCCTGCTGGGTGCTGCGGGGGACGCGGGTGTACGATGTGACCGGCTTCCTGCGGATGCACCCGGGCGGAGAGGCGCTCATCCTGGGCCGCTCGGGGAGCGACGTCAGCCGGCAGCTGGACGGACCTCCGCACCGGCACTCGGAGAACGCGCGGCGCTGGATGGAGCAGTACTACATCGGAGAAATGAGCAGGGACAGCGCACAGGCTCACACACAGGTACACACACACACACACACACACACACACACTGGGGTATTTACCTTTAATAAACCGAGATCTGTCATCTCTGAACCTGTCTCTTAAAGTTTATATATATATATATACACACACACACACACACACACTTATACAACTCATCCAATAATACATAAAATATGTATTATATTATATTATACAGTCAAAAAAGGAATTTCAGGAACACTTTAGAAAAAGAAAAACTTTTTTTTTTAATTGTATTTTAATACAACATTTATTGCTATATTTAATATTAGTATGATAATAATATTATTATGATATTATATCATATTATATTATATTAATAGAACCACTATTCATTTATTATAATACATTACTCTTTCTATATCTCTCCATCTCTCCATCTCTTCATCTATCTAAGATAGATAGATAGATAGATAGAACCTGTTTCACAAAGTTTGAATGAGTTTGATATGTGAACATGGCACTTTCTCCCAATGTCATTGTCTCTCTATATAAATTTTTGTATCATCCTTATATGAGAAATGTTAGGTATAATTTTTTTTTTGCCAAACTTCTTCCTAATTAAATCTACAGTTATCAGTCAGTCAAAATATACACAGCTGGAAGAGTCCTGGTCTCAGGACGATATATAAAATTACCAACTCATTCAAACAGGTCCAGTCCTAACAGATCTCCGTTTGTCAATACAAATCCAAAACCCTGGATTTAGCGCACTAGGTAGGGTGTGTACGCTTTCTCCATTCTGACCCATGCAGTGCGCGTATAAAGGAAGGAAGGAAGAGGTTTTTCAATTCGGCTGATGAATTGGTGCACCTGTTCCTAGCAATTTGTAAACTATTTGTTTAAACCTGTTTTGTCCATTTTCATTTTAAGCCTTGTAATGTCCTCACCACCGCTCCTGTACAAACTGAATAAGCCACCCCTATTTCTACCACACCTGATGTCATCTAGCTGATCAAGGTGTTCAAAGTGCATTTTGAGTTGGATCAGGTGTGTAAGGTGTGGGTGGAACCGGACTCTGGGTGTTGTAGGGTGGTGGCCTGTCAGAGTGTGTGTCAGTAGGGATATGCGTGTATGGCTGTGTTGCTATAGCAGACAGGGGGATATCCCAGAAAGGGCTAAAGGGTGTCTGAAATTATTCCTCTGGGAGTACAGAGTACCACTCATTTTGATTGCTATCAAGGTGGAGCATTGTATGTTATCTATGCTGATGAATGCTATTAGAATCAGGTAGTGTTTGACCCGTGTATATTGCTTATGTCTCGGGACAAAACTTTTTTCAAGACCCCTTAAAGAGACACAGGCAGCACACATTGTGAAATGTTTGTTTTTAACAAGTAATGGAATTAATTTCATCCGATGTGATACCCAGATTTGCTCTTAGACCCTTGGTGTACACTATTACGTTAACCAGATCTTTTCAGCAAACTGAAACCAAGACCCTCGTACAGTACGTATGCAAAAATATCTGATCAGTCACAAAAGTGCAATAGCTCTTCAAGTCAAAAGAAATAAAAATTATATTATATTATATAAGGAAAACTTTACTTCCGTAATATTATATAAGCACCATGTAGTTCTCATTAGTGAGCCTACAGGCTGTCTTGCTTTGGAAGCAGACTCCTGGCACTCTGCATTAGTGATCCTGAGGATATTATTTTTTTCAGACCAAGCGAGCAGGTTGGTACGGTGCCTACAGGAGTATGTACTGGTGATTCAGTCGATTATAAGCACTAATCTTCAGGGAATCATCTTACACCTTGTCACACCCTGGCATAGACTCCAGTCTTTTAGCGAGGCCATGGATGCTCGTTGTTAGTGCATGATAAGAAGCCTACAAGTGATCTCATTAGGGAGCCATCGCTGTTCCTGAGACTTCTGGGATCACGCCTGGCATCAGAGGGTTCTGCTTTAGGTAGCCTACAAGGCTTTTTCTCATGAGAGAGAACAGGCGATACACTGGGCTCTTCTTTCTAACACTGATCTGTTGTTTTGTTTGCACTTGGTGACGTTCTTGTGTCAGCAAAACCAAAACCCACATGACTTGAATTAGGGTTGAGTTATTGTAATATATACATATATATGCATTAGTGTCGCTGGGATGTCTTGTGACTTTTTAACTGCACACGTATTAGCAATCTAATGTGTATGAGTCTGTGTGAGAGAGAGGGAGAGAGAGAGAGAGAAAGTGTCAGACCGGTCTAGCTTGTCTGTCTATACAGAGAAATCCAGTCATAGCCCCAAAAGAAATGACTATTTTAAAAAGCTTTCCATTGTGCCCGTGGAACATGTGGGCAACCTGCTGTTGTTGATGGTTGGTCTTTAGCTCATGGTGTAGTTTCCACACCGCTTGTGTATGGCGTGGTCAGGGAACACAGATTTTGCGAGTTGGATTTGGAATATCATGATCTGACATGATAAGGCATGATGATGATATTTAAAGTGCATGCAAATAAGTTGATATTTTCCCTCTCTTTATCTCTGTGTGTGTGTATGTGTAGCTGTAAGGATGTGCATTGTCATCATGTACATGAAGCAGGCCCGGGTCTGCCGCATTCTTTACTCATCTCGGTTTGTTCATTGTTCGCAGTGGAAAAGCACCACCCTTGTTTAGCGCTCGCTTGTACAAGCTGCTACTGTGGACCTCATAGCCTTTAGCATAACCCCCTGTTTGTGTGTGTGAGGGAGTTTAGGGTTATAAACGTTCTTGCTTTGACCTTGCCAGTGCATGTGTGAGTTTCGACAGTGTGTATGGTTATGATTAACTTTACACCCATATAACATCCTAAAAGCGTCTATTAAAAGAGAATTACGACGCTTGTATCACGTGTCAGCTTGTATATATGCCACCAAATATATACATGCTTTTTTTTAATTGCTCTATTGCCTAACAGGTTTGTACAGACGTCTAGGCCTCAGTGCTAGTTTACACTTACAACTTCTTCTTCTGTTATGGGTGTGCACTGTCCCCTTTTTGTTTCTTTGATTTCTGGTTCGAAACACTCGTAGCAACAGTGTATACAGCTTATAAAACGAGCCAGTTTGGTAACCAGTGTTGGGTGTAACATCTTACAAAGTAACAGTACTTGGATTACTTTTGATGTAACGAGTAATCTAACGGGTTAGGTTCGCCATTTAAGTTATTTAGTTACATTTTTTAAAAATGTAATCCGTTATCCAGACAGCAGTGATTCCGTTAGTGTGTGTGTGTGTGTGTGTGTGTGTGTGTGAAAGTCATCCTACAAGCCCTGCCCCCGATAACCCCTAACTAGTTAACCCCAACTACTAACCCCTAGTTAGTACTCTAACTAGGTACTTTTATCAGAAAGTAACGCTGTAATGTAACTGATTACTTTTTAATGACAGTACTTTTGTGATGTAATTAGTTACTTTAAAAAGTAACGCCCCGCCACACTGTTGGTAACACACGAACCAAATAATGCACTAAATCAGACCAGAAGATTAGTCCAAGAATCTTTTGATTTTGTTGCTTTATTATGTGAATTAATTCTTACAAAAAAAAAAAAAATTTACTTGATGGTCTTTTTGGATTTTATGTCTTATTATATTTTCTTTAATTTTTTTACATCTCAGCTTTATGACATGCATAGACACAGAAAAGGAAGGCTTCGCCTGTTGCTTTATCGCTTCGCCAGTGTAAACGAAGGGCTCGGTCAATGTTATCACTACCATAGCACGATTAATCACATAAAAATTTTAATTGTGATACGGCCCTGTGCAAGTATATAATCACAAAAGGTGGCAATTTATTACAGTTAATATATACATAGTCTGGAATTTATGTAGTTTGTCGATAGTTGAACTTTTCTATACCGCTTTATCCTGTGTACAGTGTCGCGGGGGGCCTGGAGCCTATCCCAAGAGATTTATAGCACGAAGCAGGGTGCATAATTTTGAAAATTTATATATAACTTTTGAGGTGCTTGAAAAACATCTTCTTAATTAATTGTTCCCCGTGCTTGGTGGGTTTCCACAGTCCAAAGACTATTTGCCGTTCCCAAATTGCCCGTAGTGTGTGAATGAGTGTATGAGTGTATGTGTTCCCTGCCTCGTGCAACCCTGTATGGAGGATAGAGCGGTATACAATAAACGATCAGTGAGTGAGTGAGTGAGTGATTTAACAAATATAACTAAGCATTTTAATTAAATGACAAGCGATTGCTTCTAGAAATCCAGCGTGTAACGTTGTGTCATAACCTGCCTGTGTTACAAATTAAATGTTTGTTCAGACTGTAGTTGTATTTGCTCGCAGATCACGTTCCCTTTGCATGCTGTTGAGATTTTACTCGGTCGTACTGTATGTTACATGACGTCACTTTCCTGTCTGAACTCAAAGCAAAAATATGTTTGTTTTTTAGCCAAAGAAAAGTCGTCCTTCTTCCTTCTTTCATAAGCTGACTTGCTTTCATGTTGTTATTCTTGTTACATATTTCTAAAGTAAAGATGTGGCATGAACTAAACTTCTTTTTTTTTTTTTTTAAGTTTCTCCTGATCATTTCATGTTTTGGTAACAAAGTGACATCAAGTGGAAAATATTTGACTTCGTTCACCTCTCTGTCGCTTCCAAAGACCATCAGGTAGTGAAGTACAATAGTAATTATTCAAATTGTAAGACTTTTCACTTCAGCTGTTCCATTGTAAGTAAATTTCATTGTAAGAATCGTTGGTTGTGATTTTACAACACAGACCATTCACAGGTGTATCTAACTAAACAAGCTTAACTGGCCATTGTTAGTATTGTGTAAGACTAGAATAGTGCATTGGGATTGGGATCCTGTGGGATAATAATAAAAAAATAAAAAGGTGTGGGCGAGCGGATCGACGCTCGTGGGATGAAGAAAGAGCGTGCTCAATAGCAACACGGGTTATTCATCCTTAGTAACTGCCTGGGTAGGGCAGTGGTGGTTTATATTATGTTCTGTTAGAAAATAGCAATGATAAGGACAGACCTGCACCTAATAGAACATGTGTTGTCGGAATTATTATTATTATTATTATTATTATTATTATTTATTATAATTATTACTATGATTATTATTAATATTATTGCTCCTGCTACTAGTGCTAGTACTCATATCAGTAAAACCAGTGGGCCAGGGATAGCTCAGTGGTTAAGGTGTTGGATTGCTGATCAGAAGCTCCAGGTCCAAATCCAACCACCACCAAGGTGCCACTTTTGGGTCCTTAAACAAGGCCCTTAACAACAGTGGGTGCAAGTGCGGAAATCAAAAAGAAACATTCCCACGCAAATCTCTCTTTGAGTCTATTTTGGTGCCGCCGAGATTGAGGAGCTGTCAGAGCTTGTCTGATTTCTCACCAAACACTGAAACTGCTCTCATTTCTGTATGATTTTTCCCATTGTGGCTTTCTGGTATAAACCACACCCACTTCAGGTTGAAATCAGAACAGAGAATACAGACACAGATGTGGACAGTTAACAGTTGCAGGAACTGACAATGGCAATTTTTACACCCCAAATAAGGACAGACAGACTGACTTGTTGTGACAGCATGCAGCAACATACAAAGCATACACATAGTGTGCATAACTTATAATATACTTAACATTCTCACTAGACATGAGTACATTGTGTGACATAGTGTGCCATTGTCATGTTTTACAAAGGCCCTGTAGACGGGCAATTAGTTTCAACCTTCTCTCTGTCTTCACTTCCATATTTATAGAAAAGACAAAAAAGAAAGGTTTGCTTAAGGTTTAGTTTGTTAAGATGTTTTTATTTTTATTATTTATTTACTTACTTTGTTGAAAAACATCACCCCGAAATCAAAGTTTAAGATTATTTAAAGAAAAAGAAAAAAAAACCTGCCCAAAACCGAGCCTTGAGGAATCCCTTGTGTTCCTTGTGTTAAAATATACAGTCAGGTCCATAAATTTTGAAACAAGGATTTTTTTTTTGTCATTTGGTCGCTATTGTTGTTGGTCTTTCGGCTGCTCCCGACATGGGGTCGCCACAGCGGAATACCCAGTCCGCACTACAACTTGGCACAGGTTTTACGCCGGATGCCCTTCCTGATGCAACCCTCCCATTTTATCCCTGCTTGGGCACTGCATCCAGTGGCTGGGGTTTGGGCAATGGCTGGCAATCACACCCGGGCCTTCCGCATGGCAGACGAAACACCTATCACTGAGCCACCAGTGCCCCTCATTTGGTCACTATATACCACCATATTTGCCCGGAGGACCCACTACGGTGGTAAAAATGGGAATAAATACAATGGTTACCACTGGCCTACAAGTCGGACTACAGAGGTTCCCTAGATGGATGGATGAATGCCACCACATTTAATTTGACATGAAACACTCAGATGCAAATGGTGCATTTACCCTTCAGGAATTCAAGTCATTTTTATACACACACACACACACACACGTTCATAAATAATGGAACAAATGGCTGACGAGCAGTTGCATGGCCAGGTATGTCCTGTTCCCTCGTTACTCCATGACTAGTCAAGCAAAAAAAAGGCTGGGTAGAATCTCGTGTTTAATTTTTGCTTTGCTAGCTGTTTACTCAAACTCGAATATGAGGTCCAAAGAGGTGTACTGTACATAATATACCATAATGTATCATGGAGACATTTTATATTATGTAGAGTATAATATGTGACAGCGTATGCTGTCTGTGACGGGAAGATAATTAACAGTGGTGTTTCAATGACAGAAAATGCAGATGTTGTAATTCGTCTTCCGCAGGAATTCGGCACCACTAATATGTATTTAAATTAAGGAATATGTATATATTCTGTATATATAAACTCTAGATGTGTAGACCGTTGTGTGTGTATGTGTGTAAATCCCAGTGTATGAGAGGTACATGAGACACAACCATGTCACGGGTAAAGGCTCAGAGATCTTACTTTTTCCCTAATTCCGATGTGTGACCATTAACTGAAGCTTTTGACCTGTTTTACCTGATTGGACACCTGCATAAACGAGCAGCTATAAACACGGTTGTAAACACTCATTGCTCATCCAGCCTATCTTTTGGTCTTTCTCTTAAAGATAATAAGTCAGCCTGTCATGTTTCTAAGTAGGAGCAATGTGCCAAGATCTTCCTATTTCAGAAAACTTAAGTACAGACGTAAGCAGCTTCACGAGGTGAACTATAGACTGTAGCTTTAGACTTGAAAAAATGTGTTCCCTTTGCAAACTGTTACTACAGAAATGGCATATAACATACAGGAATATTATTTAGAGCAGATGAGTTTTATCTTGCGCACGGAACAGGAATTTGTTTGTGCAACAGCAATATTACCTTATTGCCTCTCATGCATTTTATTGTCTCCGTGCCCGTGACTATCTGCCAGTATAAATTACCATATAACCTTAGTCCTGGAGAAGGAAGTTAGTGGCACCACTCATAGTGATGGTGTCCTCTAGTCTAAACACTTTTTTAAAAAACAGTCGCATATTGCATGTCATCCGTTACACACCTGCATCTGGTAGAAAACGGAAAGCCTGCCATGTTATTTATTCACTGACTCACACACTATTCAGTCATGCACACTGGGTTCACCGGTACACGGGAGAATTTTGGCAGGTTCACAACGTCACACGTGTTTGTGCCCCAGCGGGCGTCGAACCTGCACAGGAATCATGGGGTCATGACTTCGGCTGCCAAAACTAGCAGTGTAAACAGTTTTCATTGTTTTCATTGGATGATGTAAAACGCTTTGCAATACACGTGCATGTAAAAGGCAGCGTAATGATCGTCATTCACTATTCCTGGTTTTGGAAGAATATTCATGAAGTTTTTAGCCGGATGAAATTTTAGTGCAGCTTGCTATATTAAGATCATTCTGAATGAGGTTGACAATGAACAATCCAGGTCTTTTATTATTGTGCATTACAAATTGTTTAGAATTCCGTGGTCATGCATTAGAGATGGAGAACCAGGCACGTCCGATAGTTCCTGTATAAAATAACTGCTATCTTGGGAACGATAGGAAACATCATAGGCTTGATTGATTAAAGAAAATAAGTTGATGCAGATGATTTCAACGAGGATCCCTCTGGCAGCCAAGTAGAGTTTTTCTTGTTACTTATTTGAATACCCTTAAAACTTTACATAAAACAAGAGAGTAGAAACCAGTTGAAGAAAAAAAAATGACAAAAGAAGTTTGATCACTGTATGTATGTTTCAATCCTACACATATTCATCTGTTTGTTTTTAAGATACAGCATCACTCTGAAAAGGAAGACGTGTTGGTGGCTCAGTGGTTGGTTTCTCTCCTGCCATGTGGAAACCCCGGGTTCAATGCCCAAGCCCCAGGTGGATCCTGTGGATGAGGGCAGAACAACAAAAATGTTTCATCATAGAAAAAAGATAATTGGTCGGAAGAGCTTTGTACCGATTAGCTTCCCAGCAAAAAGAAATGTCTCACGCAGCATAACAAGCCAGCAGTTATTTCCTTTAATTTGTAAGCCATCCCACAGAAAACTGCCAAAGCCAGGGATCAGCTCTCCTGTGGACTCCCTGGAATGCCCCTGCTGCATGGATATGAATCTCATTTATCAGTCAATAGCCTTTTTGTTCTCGGACGCCTGCACAGAGGCCGACATGCGCCCAAAGACTGTATAAAAAAAATAAATGGACAAACCCACTGAGACACAACCCGTAGGTTAAAATGTGTTTTTAGAAGAGCGGATTTGAAGCTCAACTCAAATGGAGCAGGCTGTTTGTTTGCCCACTTACCTCAGTTACCACAAGCTAGCTGGCTTAGATTTAGCTCGGCTAAAATGCTAAGGTGGTTAATGTTTATTTATATACTAACAATGCTTTCAATTTGACTGAACACTGTCGTCCATTTCTTGTTAGTTGTCCCGTGAATATGAAGGTCTAGTCAAGTTTACAGATTCCAGTTAGCTCAAGTGATGCATAGCAGCCCGTTAGCATCACCTGCATTGCAGTTATCGCCATAATTATGCACATATTTATTGTTTAATGCAGTTTTAACTGATTAGTTACATCAAAATCCTGTCACCCTTGTACAGTTATCAAGAATGCGAGAGACCAAAACTGTTTTCTGTGTACTAGGCTGCAAAGTTTCTGTTGTAAAGTTGAACCAAAAATTCTTTTTTTAACGAGTCTGTAACGTGATACAGAAGAACAAATAGTCTCAGAGAGTCATTCGTTCATTTTCTACTAGACTTGCATGAGCAAAGCATCGCAAAACCCCCGTCTGAATTGTTTGTTCTTTTGTCACCTGACTCTCATAGACGCTAATCGGGTTTAAAAAAAAAAAACGAACGACTCGAACCAAAAGATATGAGAGATGAGCTACTGTTTAATTTAATTTTGTTTATCATGCTATGCATTGTAATCTTTTCACTACTGGAACTATAGTCATAATTTGTGTATGTAATGTCTTTTTATTGAAAATGTAACATTTTATTTTATTTCTGATCAAAAGAACGAAATGACTCAAAAAATATTCGTTCATTTTGATGAACGAGATTCAAAGAACCGAGTCACTAAAATAATCCAAACTTCCCGTCACTAATGGATATTTTAACATGGGGTTTTATTTGGGGAATTTATTTGAGGAATTGCACATTTTGAAATTTCCACATTGGACTAATTTTCCAGATCAAATACATTAAATACTTTTGGATCTCTATCTTTCACTTAAAGTCCGAATTTATGAAAAGGTCAGCGTAATCGTTATACAGTATACCATGTGGCTGTAGTAAGGATATTGTTTGTACCATTTGTGTGGATGCCAACTTGCTGTAGTTGCGCTGGTTCACACGAGCCCGTGTGTTGTCCCTATGGGGTTCCCTCTGTACTCCTGGATAAGGGCATAAAGAGAAAGACCAGTAGGGAGTGAGAGCGGTTGGAAAGAGGGACAGGCTGTAATGCTGATCAGCTTAAACAGCATAGGTTGTGTGGATTAAGTGATGATTAATTACCACGTAGCACCAACACAGCTGGTACTCTTGTGACTGCTCTTCAGGGACTCGGAGCATCGCTGGCTCGCTAATTGCATCGCCGTCCTGCTGCCTCGTCTGGAGGATGGCGTGCTGGGTTAGCGCGTCAGGCAAAAGTCCCAGCAGAGTTAAAGGAATTGCCCGTGACTGTATCAGCGCTGATAGTTGAGTTTTTGCTTCCTGCCGAGTTCTTAATACCGGGGATGTTATCAGTCGCAGGAGATGAAAATGATCACTGTTGTGATTTTAACCTATATATTGCCTATTGTAATCATAGCCAATTAAGATTATCTACATTTTATTTTTCTGTACATGATGTTCATCCTTTAATAACAATAGTTCTTACACACTACAGGACAGGGCTGTATTAGCCAGCAGGAGATGATGCACATTGATGCACACTGCACAGAGCAACACAATGATGTTGAACATGGACAAATATTTGCACTTAAACAGGGAGCAGTAAAACTTTTAGTCACCTCATTTCTATTCAAACATGGTTCACATGCGTATAAGCTACGGACAACATCAAACGCCATCAAAACCTAAAGCACGTCAATAAATGGTTCCTCTAAAATCTTCGAAATCTATGATGACCTTTGTGTTCTGACACCTTTCTACTGGAAGCAGCATTAACTCTTAGTAGCGCTTCTATTAGCATGTGCATCAGCAAGCCTTGGCGCTTCTCACACTAGCTACAGTTTCAATATCTCATTACAATGGCAGCTGGAAGTGGGTGGGAAATGTAAGGTGGAAAGTGAACTTGTGATGCCGGTCTTGTGGGATGTATCCTGTCTGTAGTGGTCAGGACATACCAAAAGTCATCCAAGGAAGGAAAACCGCTGAACTGGCAACAGGGTCGTGGGTGGCCAAGGCCTTACCGGGTTAATGCTGGTTGTGATAGAAAGGTGTTAGAACACACAGTGCATCCCTGTGGGACAAAAGAGGGGACCTACTCAATATTAGGCAGGTGGTCATAATGTTATGGCTGATCAGTGTACAGTATGATCACATGCGCACTTCTTTGTGCACTTTGTAGTTGAAAATTAAACTTTTACTTTTGACATTTTGACATTCTTGTTTTCAAAGTAAAACAGGATTTAAGCTATTAAAAAAAAGTACTCTTAAAAGGTGCTCATAGAAATGTGTAATAAATGCCTATTTAGCGTGATTAAAATGTTTTCATGCGGATGTTACTAATTCCGTATAGTATTAGTGTACTTTCTTTATACTAGCATATGAAATCACACGTCAGCATTAAAATTCTCAGTCATTCTGAATGCAAATGCTGTTAGTGTCGTTAGTGGTTTCCTGTATCGCCAGAGGCTGATTACTGTGTTTACTGGTAAAAGTTGTGAAGGTGTTAGATCTCTGATCATGATCAAACAGTTCCAAAAATCTGTTTAAAAAAAAAATCTATAATTATAGATGACTAGGTGTGAACTGAATTAAGTGATTGTGTTCAGTTTGACAGTTTTGGATAAGAGTTTATAGTCTAGACCATAATTAGATTCATACACAGTGTCTGTTGATACACAGTCTGTGCAAATGTCTTGGGCACCTTCTGTGTTTTTTTTTTGTACAAACTTTGTTATACTTGTTTATTTTATGACTTTATTTTTAAGTCAGTACAAATAACATTTCTGATTTCCATTAACGTTAGTATTTAAGCAAAAAAAGACAGCGGTATATTATGTAAAATATGACTTTTACGACCTAAAAAGAAAGAAAGCTTAAAGGTTTTGCATGCACGAATAAAAAAAAAAAAAAAAGGACTGTGGCTGGTTCTGCAGGATGTTCAGTAAACTAATGTCCTATGTCCTATTTTGTAAAGCAAAATAGTACAACTTGTACCTGAGATTATATTTTTAGTAAAGCATCATCACACCAATTGTTGACTTTTGTTTCTTAAATTACCTTTATTGTCTTTTTTTTTTTTTTTTGCTCTGCAGAAGTTATTTGCATGTGAGTAGAACTTTTGCACAGTACATCTCTGTAACTATTAAGTTAATCTGCAAGGCCCGTTCAAATCAAACCGGGACATTTGACCGTGCAGAATAACAGAACACAGTTATAAGACTAAAAACCCCTTTTATTTCTCCATATGATCCTCACCTACACTAATGCACTTATCCTAGCGTTTCACTAGTGCTTGGATACTATTAAGGTAGAAAGTTTACCCAGTGTACACCAGAGCCATGATCGGATGCCTCCCAGTCACTGGCCTGTATAGGGGATGTGGTTATAACTCCCAGCCGAGTCCCTTTAACGTGCAAGTGGTGTTGGTGAATGATTGTGTGTAGGCAGACGATTTGGCGACAAGTTATTTTTTAGGATGAGATGTTCAACTCTCAGAACGTTTACGGGAACGATGGCAGTGGGCTCTGAGCCACCTCGGCCGGGACCGTCGTCCACGGAAATACTGTACGACGTTCTTTAAAACATTTTGTCCTGGGTCTCGGTTTGACTTGAACGTCCCTTGTTATTCATAGTGTTTAAATGATCAAATAGTTTATTCGTGCAGTTCGTGTATCATGAAAACGTCTTTAAAAAAACGTTTTTACTGCCAGTTTGTTTGGCTTCCCGAAGCCGATGATCTACAGTATAGTAATACCAGGCATTAGAGATGTTTCCATTTCCTGTTTATTTCAGCTTTTCTTTGTCTTTAGCTCTTGCAACTCAGTGGGTTTTGTGTCAGGTGATTTTCTTAATCTCACACCAAAACCACAGTTGAGTTGTGCTTTATTGCACTTCACCATGCTTCACAGCTCCGGCTCTTTGGTGCGTGTATATGTTTGATCTTGGCACGCCTCTCATTTTACCTCTTGTAAATTTTTCAGATTCTTTAGAGTATACGTCAGTGTTTGTCCTGGAACTTGACAAGCTAGAAAACTAATTTGGATGAGCTGAATGATAAGATCTTATAACAATACAACTTCTATATAAAGAAAATGAATCAGCACTTTTCGCTCACATTTGTCAAAGTGAGATTGAGATCATATTTTGTTCTGTTTATTTTTCTGTTTTGTTACCTTTAACCTGTGCCAGAACGGTATTTGCATAAATTTTCGCATAAAATTATTCCATAATCCAAGAAGCGAAATTTTCCATAAATTATAACTCCATAATCCAGGTAGCGATTACGGTCTCAGGATTTTCATTAAAAAAACGCCTGAGTCTGCCAGACATTTGTCATGTATTCAAAGTATTCCTGTACAGCATGCATTGAAATAAAAAACACAAAATAATTAATTCTTTTTTCAAACCATCATCAGCACGGTGGCTTAGTGATTAGCACTGTCGTGTTGCACCTCCAGGGTCCGGGTTCGATTCCCGCCTCGGGGTCTGTGCACATGGAGCTTACGTGTTCTCCCTGTGCTTAGTGGGTTTCCTCTGGGTACTCCGGTTTCCTCCTACACATTAGGCTAATTGGTGTTCCCAAATACCCTGCCATGGATTGGCACCCTGGGAGAGGATCCAGGCCCCCATGATCCTGTTATACAGGATAAACGATAAGTGAGTGAACCCAGCTTCAGATAGTAAAGCTGTTCCAGTATGTACGGTGTTGTACTGAATGTTTAAGAAATTGTTCCCATGTAAATTATGCACATATTATGCTGCTCAATCATCCCACCTGAACATCGCTAGGTGTGATTTCACCAGTAATCCCTGCCTGCTAGGCTTTGATGGACCAAAGCTACTGAGTTATTTCAAGAATTCTTTTTGGCATGTTGTATTCTTTTTTTTTTTTTTTTACTGGCAGATTTTTTTCCCCAGTTGCTCCACCCTCTGTCCTCCATCCTCATAATAAAACAGTAAGTTCCCAGGAAATTTCAGGTTTAAAAGCAGTTTTGGCTTTTCAGTGTTTTCTACTGTAGCACGACGGTATTAAGTTGCTGAACATGTGTTTGAAAAGGCGATTTTGTGAAAATAGAAAATGATGGGGAATTCGTTATACTGCACCAGGAGAACAAGCAGCTTTTGGGATTTTTGTGCAAATCGGTGCATGCAAAGGAAAGCTTTTTTGCATGCATTGTGCAAATTAAGTGCACATGTTGTACATGTTAGGCTTTTTGTCATGAAAATGTCTTCCATAATTTTATCAAATGTAAAAAAAAAAAAAAAAAAAGCTTATATTGTTGAAACATTGCCAAGCCTCGGAGAATCTAGTTTTAAAGCTAAACTTGGTGTTTTTTTTCTCTTCCTCCCCCACTTGTCTTTGTAGATCGACCACACCTTCCACTTGTCACACAGTTGCTTAGGCGATCAGTTACATTCTCTTAACGTTCACTCATACCTACTAGGTCATTCTCTGCCTTCGGCCCTAGGACAAAGCACAAATTGTCACCCTTACCATAGCAAAAAAGATGATTGCACATTTCATTTATGTTTTATATATACATGCATTTGTGTTCAATGTGTTTTTTGCTTGTACACTTTCACGAGTCGGGCTGACACACTGCAGTGTAAGACAGAGAGTTCCACAGAAACTGTGCACCGAGCTCTGGACTGAATGTTTAGTTTCTGGACAGGCAGGTTTGTTCAGATGCCTGAGAGCGAGCTTATGCAACACCAACATCCCTGTTTGCGGAGCGAAAGACTCACGCTGCCTCGCCCTCCGTCTGAAAGCCCTAAGCTGACCTGGGGTCAGTTTCACTCCCCGTAGAAACCTGGAATTTACATCGAAGTGAGAAGACGGATTTGAATGCCGTCCTGTGCACGCTGCACTCAAGAAACTTTACATTCTGTCGGGTTGTGTGACCACGCAAATGTGTGAGAGTAAACCACTCTGGCTTCTTCTCATTTAAGTTGTTCAAAACTTTTCTTCAAGGCTGAAAATTACACTTTTTATCTGAATATTTTTATCAGTTCGTCTTGTATTTCATTATTTCTTTTACATTGTTTCTATAGTTTTTTTTCCTTTAACATTATAAAAACGTCTTATTGTGTATTTATTATTAGCATAACTGAAATGTTGACTCCGAAGACCTGCATTATGTCACTAGTTAGAGTGAGTTTTAGGTTATGCATGGACCGATGTTTTTCATATTTAACACAGGTCTCAAAGGGAGTTCAAAGCGTGTCTGTTAACGTCCCGCTGAAACAACCCCTCGGATGATGCATTGCTTTAATACCTCAAACTCGCTTTATTTCAGGAGGAGGAAATCCCTTATATGAGGTCACATTGGGGGAAATCTAATTGGCTGGTTTAAACTCCAGCTAATAAAATAGCAAAATAGAAAAAGGTCAACATGCAGGGATTAAAAAAAAAATAAAAAATTTTATATGCCTTTCGGAGACCCACCCATGTCTAAAAATAACAAAAAATAACCTTTGCATAATAGGCCCTTTAAATTTTTTAATTTCTATGTCTTCTTTTTTTTTTTTACGATTTTTTTTTATTTTACAAAATGCATGTGGACAGCTGTGTATTAGTAGTACTAACTTTAAATGGCGCGTCCTTCCGAATGCTTATCCACTCAACTCCTTTATCAGTTTCCTGGACTCCCACGGTGTCTCATGGCCCCATTATGATGAAAGGTAAACATAGATGAGGATGAACCCGCAGTGGGTTTGTGTGAACTGTGGACGTTGAAAGCAGTGAGGTAATGTTTGTTGGTTATGGGATACTGGCTTCATTTTAAAAGAGCGTGTGTGCGAATAGGGTCATCCCCAAAGCATGGTGGGAAACGTTTCCCCAGGTTTCCCCAGTAATAAATATAGTTAAATATTGGCATAATATTGTAAAAATCACAAGAAGTATGTAGTGTTAGTGGTTTTACGTTGTTTTTTTTTTGGGTGTGTCGTGAGACTGGATGGAACAAGAATGAGATAAAAAAAAAAAATCCATGTGGGACAGGGAAAAGTATGTTTAGTCTGGATTTTGAAAAAGTGGAGTAAATATTTTATCAGTGACTAAACCTGAAAACGAACCCTGTTTAATATTAACGCGTAATCATTATATTAGCTTTTTTTTTTTTTTTTGTCTTTTGTCTCTTCCTCATCTCATCAGTCTCTCTGACCCAGTGTTTTTTTCCTTTCGATGTCACACTGAACTTTGGACCAATTGGTGATTTCGATATCGCTGAGCAGCAGTCGCAGGTCACCTCCCGTCCGCTCTCTCCACCCCGCTTCCACGTTACCGCAGATGCTTTTCTACAACACAACAGCTTTTCATATACTGTAATTCTCTTATCCTCCCACACCTTTGGATAATGCCATGCACATTCTGCACAATCACAGTGACTACTGTGTAAGCTATGCCATTCAGCCGGAGCGCTCCGATCCCACACTCATCTGGAAGACGGCTGTTGTCACGTCTGCCACGTTCATCCAGTTTAACCGCCATTATCTAAAGCAGGGTGCTGTTCAGATGGAGTAAAATGTACAGTAGTAATGGAAAAGTTGAAATGAAGGTTCGGATGGAAGATGTGCCCAGTTAAAATTCGAACCGGAAAATTGCTGATATTGGTTTTCTTTGGTGGATGAAATAAAAAATGTATTAAAACCCATCAGAGATTGCTAATTATTGGTATTGGTTCTTTGGAAGGAAGCTACTTCCAATCCAAAGGTCATACCGGTTGTAAACTTGTTTCTGAACAGCCGGTATAACCTGCATTTGCTCTCTGTTTGATGCCTAAGGAACCAGTTTAAGAGGGTTTAAATTTTAAAATCATCCTGGGTGAGGTGTATGGGAGATGCCGGGGGCAAGTCAAAAAAATGTCCGGTTGATTCATCCTGAAACTGAAGAGCTACGACTCTGGTAGTGTAGAAGGGATGGGAAGTACCAGGGTTGGTAATGTCCTTAGGCACCCAGGATCGCACTAACCACGGCAAACACAACCCTTGCACCATAACCCCTACTGAAGACCCCTCATAACCCCCCGCACACACACACTGCCAGCCCTGTTCTAGCTGTACCAGCCTGCACATAACTCCCTTCTTGTTCAGCCTTTGTTCAGTCTTTAGCACAGTTCTCTCTGCAAACGCACCCACCCACAAACCCCTCTCTCTCTCTCTCTCTCTGGCCTGGTGTTGATAAAGACCTGCTATTGTCTTGCCACCACACCATGATGGTTTTCTCAAATTCTGAGCTCTTTTTTTTTTCACCTTCCTTACTTGCATTGTAGTTCTCATTGCCATGCATCAAATCTTTGGAATTATTAACATGCATGCATGTTGGTTTATAAGGGCGTGGGAGTGAGTCAGCCCTAAATGTCAATGTTGGCTAATTGCAGAGCAACACCTCCACGCAGAACAAATGTGGCTGAATAACCAACTTGGATTTTTGAATTACTCCTAGACATTTTCATAATAATTTTTTTAATGCATGATACTTTTATTGAAAGGGCAATATTTGAAGTTCAGATTAACATCATCAACATCGAATGGGGCAATGGTTTGTACTGTATGGCCGGTCGGATGGGTGGGGCCGGTTTAAGAGGTATGTAATTCTATGTGCATGCATGCACGTGCGTGTGTACATGTGTGTAAATAGCATGGACTTCAGAAGCTGTGAACATTTGCATGCGTCACTTTGCCTTAAAGTTGTGAACACAGACATCAGCACTTCCTTTCTTGATGGCCCCAAGGTACAGTACAGCTCTGAGGTGTCCCATGTGGGCTACAACAGGCTCCTGCACCCAAGGAGTAAAAAACCTGTTCAACCTGCTCCACTCCACATGGGACACATCATTCTTGCAAAAGGGGATATTACTAGAGAACAATGAGCGAGTTTACCTTTCTCCTTGTTTTCCCCTCTGCCCTTCATTTGCTGTAATCAAACCCCTCCTTCTCCCAGATGGCACGTCACACCCAAAAGGTCAAGTAACCCAAACGTGAGATTAGTCCGGCTCTCTCATGCACTTTTTCAGTGGAATTCCAACCGGGAAGTTTTCAAGTTCATTAAAAATGTTTTAGATAAAATAGATAAAACATGTGCCGGAATCCGAACAATCTACAAACACAAAAGGTGAAATATATAATAGTTTATAGCTTATCTAAATATAGTTCTAGCGATCTACAAATAGTTTTATTTCCCTGCTTGATTTGAAATCGACGTGTGCACCATGTGCATGAACGGATCAGCCGTTTAAGCCGTTTAGCACGAACCACACTGCCAGGTGACGAGCAGTTTAAACAACACTGATTATCAATAATATACCAGTAAACTAGGAACAGGGTCATGGGCATCCATCTATGCCAGCTAGGACAAAAGACCAGCCACCCTGCCTGAAACCACAGAAAAGCCAATCCATGCCCAAATCCATGCTGTTCACAATAGAAGAGTATCAGAAGACCTCTTGCACCCCAGCCAGCCATGTTTGGGCCTTGGCACGCAAAAGGAAGACAGTTTTAATGGTTATAATTTTAAGGTTATGGCTGATTGATTTATGAACAGTTACACCAGGCTTTAGGATTAAGGGTAAGCAGTGACTGATTTAATATTAACCGGTCATATAAATTGTGCCAAGAAAACATTCCACCAGCCTGGATGCTTGACCCAAGGCAGATTAGATTCATCGATTCATGCTGTTGTTACCAAATTCTGACCGTCCCATGCATACTAGTGATGGGTCATGCATGAACGATTCGTTCGGAGAGTGATTCGTTCATTTTCCACTGGGTGCGCATGTGCAAAGCATCGCAAAACCTCCGTAAGTTATGTACAGGAAACAGAAATGAGTCTTTGGTCTGAATGGTTCGTTCTTTTGTCACGTGACTCCCATACACGCTATGCAGTGCAGTACATAGGAAACAGAATTGAACGGTTCTTCTCAACGAGTCTTCTAGTGCCGAGTCATTAGTTCTTTTGTCACGTGAGTCCCATAGACGCTATGCAGTGCAATAGATTCAATAGAACGACGGACTCGGACTAGAAGATATGAGAGGTGAGCTACTCATTCTGTTTATTATAATATGTCCTTAGCTGCATTGTAATATTTACACTCCTGAAATTATACGCAAAATTTGTGTATGTAAGGTCTTTTTATTAGGGATGCACCGAAATTTCGGCTGCCGAAAATTTTCGGCCGAAATAGCATTATCAGTTTCGGCCGAAACGTAAGAAAGCGCCGAAAATAAAAGCCGAAATTTTCGCCACGCCTCTCCCATCCTCCCGTCTCGTTCGCGCTGTCATTACGCATCAAACACGGAGTATGTCGGCGGTTTGGAAGCACTTTAAAGTTTCAGATGAGGACAGCAAAGTTGCAATATGCAAAAATTTTTTTAATACAAACAAAAAGAAAATATTTTAAACATGTTTTTTAATGAAGCCATTTTCGGTTTCGGTATCGGTTTTCGGCCAAGTGCATCCAAAAATTTCGTTTTCGTTTTCGGCCCAGAATTTTCATTTCGGTGCATTCCTACTTTTTATTAAAAATGAAACATTGTTTTTTATTTTAGAACGATATGAACTAAATGATTCAAAAAGAAAAGATTCATTCATTTTGATGAACGGGATTCAAAGAACTGAGTCACTAAGATGATCCAAACTTCCCATCACTAGTATGTATGACTCAGAAATACAGATTCTAACCTTACATGTTAATGGTTTTAAAGCTGGTTGGTGGTTGATTGGTGTACAAACAGGGTATATATTTAGGTACAGTACCAATCAAAAGCTTGGACAGCATTTCCAATTCAGTGTTTTTCTTTTTCTGTAGACGTCAAAACTATAGTTTAACATGTATGGAGTTCTGTAATTAAGTAAGAGAACGTCTTTAAGTCATTATGGTCAGTACATCGGGAAACAATTGAATGTATAGTGTATAGTATTCAGATGTTTTTGCAAAAATCATTAAAGACTAGGATGAACCTGACTCTCATAAGGACCGTCCCAGCAAAGGCCACAGAGTTCATGTAGACTTTTACCAACAGTGTTGGGGAACGTTACTTTTTAAAGTAGATAATTACATTACAAAATTCTTGAAAAAGTAATCAGTTACATTACTGCGTTACTTTCTGATAAAAGTAACTAGTTAGAGTACTTCTCCATTGCAAAAAAAATGAAAACTCCTTTGTGATTCCTCATGCATTATTTATTTATAATTATTCTACCATCATTACTCGGTGAAGTTTGGCCCATAATCTGTTAACTACTAATACCTCTATCTCACCTACGCGGTTTTGCGCGGTGGCCGTAAGTACGGTTCATCATGATTCACCGCGAGTTTTGGCGCTGTGATTAGCTTTTCATCTTCCCGCGTGTCGGTCTTTGCATCGTTTAAACGCATAGGTGAGATAGGGGTATAACAGCAGGAATAACAGAGGGGGGCGGGTTATCGGGGGCGGGGCTTGTAGGACGACTTTCACACACACAAACACACACACAAACACAGTAACGGTTAGCGTTAGATTACTCGTCACATCAAAAAAGGAATCCAAATACTCGTTACACCTAACGCTGCTTACCAAGTAATAGAAATCATCACCCTTGACAGCACCTTCGGGTCACCTGGGGACACATTAGGCCTGTGCTAATGCTTTTTCTTATCAACAGTTTAGAGGAGACAAAATAAAATAAGATGGTTGTCTTCAACGTCCTTCCTGCCCTTACTCATAAAGTTTTACAACGTAGAAAATAATCGAGACCATTGAATAAGTAGGTGCGTCCAAACTTTAAACAGGTACTTCATATACCAGATTCGTATTGTATCGTCAAGAGTAAAAACTTCAGAGTATTTAGCAATGTGTGTCATGCGATAAGATCAGATAAGCATTGTTTAGTGGGTTACTGATTTGTGACACAGAGCAAATAGATGAAGGATGAAGGGAAGTGAAGGCCTGAGAGGGAGTGGAGCACCACATCCCCTGAACGAGGACTGGAGTTTCCATGCTGAGGCCGACAGAAGCTCGGGGCTGTGGTTAAGAGGTGGAGCAAACCACCTGTTGTGTGGGTGTGTTTGGGTGTGCGTGCATGAGAATCATCTACCTCAGAGATTATGGCCTCTCACAACCTTTATCCCAGAGTCAGATCACGTGGGTACTCGTATGAGTGCATGACAAAGTACTTGGATTATTTTGGAAAAAAACAGATTTAACGTAAAATGCACATGAACTTCTGGAAACCAGTCGGGCCGGTTTCCCTAAAAGGACAAAGTCATTGGTACATATATTGTATGTTCAACACTTACAAAAGCTGCTATAGTGCTTCGTATCTTATTATCGATCTTATCATCTTATTTCTGCCTTTGTTTTGTAAACAGTTTACACATTAGGATTGGACGTACTGTATGTACTGTATATATAGTCTACCAGTCAAAAGTTTGGACACTCCTTCTAACTCCATGGTCGTTCCTGATTTTTATTTCCATCTCCACTGTAAAACAATGCTGAAGGCGGTGGTAACTCTAAATGAGCTTCTCCTCTGCACCTGGGATGGTCTTCATAAGAGCCAGTCTCATCATGGTGCTTGATGGATTTTTACAACAGTATATTAATACTGTTCTTGTTACAAGAACTGTTCCAGAACAGCCAGAACAGCTGATTGTCGTTGTTGTTGGTATTTAGAAACGTAAGGCCTAATGTGTTATTTTATAGTTTTCAACTAATCCGGTGTTGTTCTAAAAGAATAGAATATAAATCCAATCTTGTACCCAAACTTTTGACTGGTACTATTAAAAGGCACCATGTGTTTTTTAAGTGTACACTTTCCCAATAATTCTTTTCTTTCATGTTTTTTTTTCTTTTTTTTCGGACTTTATTATTGAATCAGTCTAAAAAAAAATGCAATTTTTCCAAATATTAGTATTCCAACATAAAATGTAATGTTACAAAAAAAAAAAAAAAAAGGAAGCATCATATTATATACAGTGGGGCAAAAAAGTCTTTAGTCAGCCACCAATTGTGCAAGTTCTCCCACTTAAAAAGATGAGAGAGGCCTGTAATTTCAACTATGAGGGACAAAATAAGGGGGAAAAAATCCCGAAAATCACATTGTAGGATTTTTAAAGAATTTATATGGTGGGAAAACTTGCACAATTAGTGGCTGACTAAATACTTTTTTGGCCCGGTGTAAGTAACCCCGTTTCAGACACACAAAAAAAAAAACGAAAAGGAAAGAAAGCTGCTGGGTTTTGCATGCAAAAAAGAAGCAGGTGCAACAGTCAAAGTCCTCAAAAACTAGGACTGGTTCTGCTGGATGCTCAGGAAAATGTAGTAGCTAATTTCCTTAGACTAAAAGGTCCTCAAAGCGTCGTCATGATGCATATTGCCTTTGTTTTAATAATCACTGTTTACTGGGCTTTTTAAAGGCATACTTGCTCTATAGCATTTATTTGCATGTGCCTAAGACAGTAGACATCCATATGCACATACATGTGCATGCACACATTCACACATATCCACTCATTGAACCACTTGAACACCTTTTCTCCTACCCACTTATACTACTGTATTATCTTATCATCCGTTCATATGGGAGCAGGTGTTCTGCATGAACCTTCACTACAATTTAATAATATAATCTCACTGGTTTGAACTGTGGCATGATGGACAACTGCTTTCAGTATTTCTATAACTGCTGATCCGCCGGGATTTACACACACAACAGTCTATACAGTAGTTTACACAATGTGTTTGCTAAAGTAGGCAGTACTGTATATATGTGTATTGACAGGAACGCCTTCTATGAGAGTTTTAAATGGCCTTTCTTTAAATGCAGTAAGGCTACTATTGGTTTCTTTTACTGAGCCACGTGAAACTGAACTGCAGCGTCACAGGAAAGCGCTGTCCTTCCCCTCGCACATGCGTGAGTTTACAGACGCATGCGATTGGATAGGGTTTCTAGGATGAGAGAGTGTACAGCAGAACCCTGCGCATTTCTATAAAGCAGGACTACAAGATTTTTGAGACTCACTTCTCACTTGAAACCACACATGACACACACGCAGACATGCAGACGGACTCACAGACATACAGAGGTTCAGTTTCTTCATTTCATATCGTCAGTCCTCTTTTTTCTCTCTCTTTGTGTGTGTCACTGCAGTAACTGCTGACGCTGCATTTATCTGTGCCGTGTTCTGTACAGTAAGGTAATGCCACTTTTACACTTAAATACACTGAAGATAAAATCTAAAGCTTGATCCGGTGTCTACTAAACTGTGGGTCTGACAAACACTACAGATCAAAGGTTATCACAGTGGAGATAGGATTACTGAAGCTTCGCCCTGAGAGTCTGTGGTTTTCAGTCATCCAGGTCATGATGGATGTTGTAACAGTAAGTTCTGCCAAATGGATGATCACGGCGTATTTAGAATGACTTAAGTTTTTAACTCATTATATGCATCTGAGCAGGTAATGGCTAAGAGCTTGCTCAATGGCCCAGCAATGATGGGGTTTAAACATAGGACCTTCCGAAACGTAGTCCACTGAGCTATCCCTGTTTCTGTCCCTGTGCTTATTTCCTAATTTGCAATTTCCTATTGGCTTCGTGGTTAGCAATGTTGTCTCGCACCTCCAGGTTCGATTCCGTACTCGGTTTGTGCGCTTGGAGTTTGCATTTTCCCCCTGTGCATTTTTGGTGGGTTTCCTCCCACAGTCCAAAGACATGCAGATTAGGCTTATTGCCATTCCCAGTTCGCCTGTAGTGTGTGTGTAGTGTATGTGTGTGCCCTGGGACAGTCTCCTGGGATAGGCTCCAGGCCCCCAGCGACCCTGCACACAAGGTAAAGCGATATAGGCGATGAAGTGTGTGTATGTGAAGTGTGTGTATGTACAGTAGGTTGCTCTTAGGATACCAATAACATTTCTGTGCTGTGCATCACTTTCACTTTCTCGCGCACTCATTGAAATTTAATATGCAATAACTCTACTCACTGTTACGTATGTAAAGAAGTCAAAATGCGAACTGAAATGTATTTTTGTAGGCGTCTCTCAATTCTAATAACTACACACAGAGAAGTGATACATTAAACGAAAAAAAAAAGTGATGTGAATGCTAAAGTGCATGCATGAGAAGGAAATATGCCTTGTGTATAAGACTGCAGTAAAAATACAGAAGTAACACTTTTTTTTTTTTTTTTTACAGATACAGATAGTGAAACGTTCGAGTCTCAGCTAATACACACTGGATATTTTGTTATGGTTTCCATAATTACTGCAGATTGAAATGATCTTTGAAATGAAGCACTTCAAAAAAAAATCAGGCAAGGATGTTGACAAACATTATTACAATACCAACGCATATACTCTGTGAGTGTATATATAATATATATGTATGTATACAGTTTATACCGAATTACTATATATACTCTGTGTGTATATGTACATTATATACTCACTGGCCTCTTCATTAGGTACACCTGTTCGACTGCTTGTTAACACAAATATCTGCTCATCCAATCATATTGCAGTGGTTTCCAATGAATTTATCTTGTAGACATGATCTAGATGATCCAAAGGAGTTTAAGAATGAGGAAGAAATGTGATTTTTTAAATGACTTTGAACGTGGCATGGTGGTGGTGCCAGTCTGGAAAAGAGAAAATATTCCAGTGAGTGGAGGTTCTCTGGGTGAAAATGGCTTGTTGATGCCGGACAAATAAAATGATGCTCACACCCGAGGTGTGCTGAAGAGCATCTCTGAACGCACAACATGTTGAACCTTGAAGCAGCTGCGCTCCAGCAGCAGAAAACCACACCAGGAGCCGCTCTTGTCAACAAACTAAGGCAGGCAATTTGCCAGGACTCATCAAAACTGAACCATAAAAGATTAGAGAAAAACATTGCCTGGTCTGATGACTTTCGATTTCTACCGCAACATTCGGACCTTAGGTTCAAATTTTGGCATAAACAACATGAAGGCATGGATCCACCCTGTCCTGTATCAACGGTTCCGACTGGTGGTGGTGGGATGGAAATTTTCTTGGCACACTTTGCGCCCCATAGTACCAACTGAGCGTGGTGGCTGACGTTTTCGTCCCTATATGACCTCAGGATAATCTCAAACCCGTTTCTTGAACATAATAATGAGGTCACTGTACTTGAATATAATAGGAAACACAGTAAGTATTAGTAATCAATATCATCACACCCACTGTCCAGTTCCTTAGAAACAAACGTGTACGGAGTTATCTGATCCTTTAGTCTTGTGACGTGCGTTGTCATGAGGTGGCGTCCCATCCAGGAAGCTGCTGCTCTGACCGGGGTTACTCAAGGTCAATAAATCAATCACCATTTATTATACTGTATATCAGTTTAGGACATTAAATCCATGGGGCGTCTACGGCGTACAGTACTTGGCAAACAGAATTAATTTGAGATTTAAAAATCGCACAACCATACCTGGTGGCTTAGTGGTTAGCACTAGGAGTGGTTAGAAGGTTCCAGGTTCCAGGTTTGACTCCCGCTATTGGGTATGTGTGCATGAAGTTTGTACTGTATGTTCTCCCTGTGCTTGGTGGGTTTCCTCCGGGTACTCCGGTTTCCTCCCACAGTCGAAAGACATGCAGGTTAAGCTGATTGGTGTTCCCGAATTGCCCGTTGTGTGTGTGTGTTGTGCCCTAAATCTCCTGGAATAGACTCCCCGTGACCCTGTCATTCAAGCTTTCAAGCTCCATGGTGCCTGATCACAGCAGTAGAGCTTTGTTCTCTTTCCAGCGTACACGTCTCACACTGTTCACATCACATACGGATTCTTGTTCTTCTGCCAAAAAGAGAAAGGAAGGACAGAATCGGATTAGGAATTTACACTGCATTAATACGGTACAAGTTTCAGGCTATCAAGCTGGACCGACTAGTCTGAGGAATGTTTATGTCGTGTGTGATGGTAAGATCTCGTGCTGTTTTGATGCGTAGTGGTTTCCCAGCATTTCATTCAATGCACAATGTGGATAGAGACAGTCACTATAACTACACGTGTTTGTTTCCATCTCGGTCCCTCAGAGACGCGGACTTGCGTGTTGCGCTGATTGTGTGTTTGCTTGTCTGCTCGTGTGCACATGTGTGTGTGTTGGGGCTGGGCGGGGGTGATCATGTGTGTGATACAGAGGTGTGAAGTTTTGTCTCGTTTCTGTGCATGACTATACTTAAGTAAATTAAAAGCGTCAAATCGAGACCAGTCAACGTACCATTCTTAATGTTTATGATCTCTTTAAGCACAGACATAGACTCGATGTATATTGACATCATGGTGTAAGACATACTATAGTGAAGTGTATAGCACAGCTCTCAGTAACACTGCGTCATCATTTACAAATGATAATTTAATTCAAAAATTATCGGCACTCGTCAACGCTTTCTGTTCCAGGGTACCGTCTCCCCAGTCACTTCCGTGCAGGTGTGAATGTGTTACATCAGTTCATTTGTATCTGCCGTGCAATACATGAATAAACGGATGCTGCCCCACTTGCGATTTGTGCAAAAGAAAAGCAGCATGCAGTGAATCGTCTTCTGTGGCTATGAGGATGTACCCGGTGCAGTTCTTTATCGAAGACTGTGGTTTGGATATCTGCAAACAGAATTTGGACCGATTCTCTAAGGAGGACGAAGGTTTAGAATCATTACTGGTGACGAGACACGGATTCATCACTATGAGTCTGAGAGTAAACGGCAGAGTATGGAACCGAGTCAAGCATCAGGTAGAAAATTCATCAGTGCTTATAGACTTCTGGGATTCTTAAGTGTCAGTATTGGAACATTATCAAAAAAAAAGTTCAACTATCAACAGTGAGACGTTTATTGAAGAGCTGAAGCCTAAAGTTCGGCTCAAACGTACATCCGCACACTTCTGCCCACACTGTCAGTGACACTCTGCAAAAACTTTGTTTTGAGGTGTTAAAGCGTCCTCCCTATAGTCCTGATCTCTCTTCATCAGACTTTCACCTGTTTGGTCCTCTGAAAGCAGCCCTACGAGGACGAAGAATCACTTCCGATGAAGAAGTGACAACAGGGGTGCATTCGTGGCTCGCGGCTCAGCCTGAAACATTATTAAATGAGAGAAACCGAAAGCATGTTGAGAGAAAATAAAAGCAAGCAGATTATGTCGAAAAATAATGTATTTGCCATTTTTCTTTCTGTAAAAAAAGATCATTAAAATAAATTCTACTGCTAGAGTGCGGTTAATTTTTTATTCAATTTTTGATACTTGAGGAATTGCTTTGGAATCTGTTTGTGTGACACATTCCTACACGTCAACCCAAATACCTAGGAAAACAGATAGGTCTTCCGTCATCCCTTTATGATTGCCAGTGACTCGGCTGTACAGACAACTAGAGAAAGTTCATTACAACACCAAGGAGCCAAAATAGAACACGGTCTAAATGTGTGTCTTCCTCGATTCGCGGGAATGCAGTGCAGTGGTGCTGGGTTAATAAGAGACTGTTATTGAGACATATTAAGGAGCTTATGATGAGACATTTAGACTGGGAACAGTTTTCTTCACATCACTCTCTGTGCCATCACCTGAGATCAAAGTCATTGGCATTTAAACACGATCCTGATCGCTTGTTTCTGTTCATGCTAACATCGGTGGAGAATTCGGGTCATCGAGACGTTCGGAAACCTTGTGCCTTGTCACGTGTACATATGGTTCAAGTGCAGGTCTCTGACCTTATGTGGTGTGATGTCATCTATAACAAGACAATCACAGTTAGCTCATGATGTTTAGGATTTGGATCGTATCTCTTGTAAAAAAACAAAGCAATAATTTCTTAGTTGAGTTGAGATGTTAAAATGTTATTGATCGAAAAAAAAAACCCTGACCAGATCTCATTAAGGATATCACAACATCTGACGGGCCTTTTTTTAGAGGCTTTCTTCTCGTGTTAGGTTGATGAACTGACACTTCACTAGTACGTTTTATTTCCTCGAAACAAGGTGATACACAATGACTCTCGCTCGCACTCGAATCATGTCCGTGACCCTCCTGTTCTGGAAAAAAAAAAGCCGTCGTTCCGGGTTAATTGATCAATTTTAAATCTACGAGAACTCAAGGAGAGTTTTCGCACTACAAGAACGCGTGTCATGTGTTCCAAACTTTCGCATGCACGCGTTACGTTACAGGAGAGGTGTGCGTGTTCCCATTAAAGGTGCGATAGAGTCGCGGTTAATTGTCTGTTAAGATGAGAGCCTAGCAGTCCTAGCCAGGGACGCGATTAATATTTCACCCGGTTATTATTCCAGTGGGTAGTGGTCTGTGAAGGGCATGATGTCAGTCATGTGAGTGTGTGTGTGTGTGTGTGTGTGAGAGAGAGAGAGAGAGACAAAGAGAGAGCATGTGAGTGTGTGACTTTTGGCAATGCTGCTTTCGAATCCCTGCCAGCGTTCTCATATTTGCGATTCTTGTTCTTAGCTACATCTTAACTTTGACAGGTGAACACTAGAGCCTTTTCTTACCGTTGATATTCTAGTCACACTGGTATGAAACAAACAGAAGGATCAAATCAGACTACATTGTCTCATCTATGTCCTGTAAGTCTGTTGCAATATATACTGTACATATCTTTTACATTTTTTTGTTTGACGCATCCTTGAAGGTATACATGAAGAACTCTTCTGTTTCTTTTTTTCCTCAAGCAGAATTAAGATTCATTTATTTGAAGCACATTACCCAGTTAGGAATCCGGGGTCAGAGTGCAGGGTCGGCCAGGATCATACAGCGCTCCATGGAGCAGATAGGGTTAAGGGCAGATGTGAAACGTAACAAATTACTGTACATCTACTCGCGCTCCTGTACTGTAATTGAGTAGTTTTATTGTGTACTACTACTTTTTAAAGTAGTTTTTAAAATCTGTTTAATTTACTTTTACTTAAACAGTGTTTTGTTTGAAGTATTGTACTTCGCTACATTTGAAATCATATTCGCTACTGAGTAGAAAATAAATGCATAAAATTGAAAAATAATAAAAATAATGCAATGGGTAAGGAAGAAAATTGCACCCCGGAGACCACTGCGCTGATTGATTGATGGGCGGGGAGAACAAACGCTTACTTTTTCAATTCAATTAAATTTTATTTGTAAAGCACTTTGAACAGTTGACATTGTCGCAAAGCAGCTTTACACAATCAAAAGAATTATTTAAGTTTCCGCCTCTGGTTGAGGGCCTTGTTCACGGGCTCAGGGGTGGCAGCTTGGTGATACTGGGGCTCAAACCGCTGACCTTCTGATTAGTAACCCACAGCCTTATCTGTTTGATCCACCAACTTTACTATTTTTTATCTACCATGCCATTACCTTGCACTATCTCCACCCACTATCTCAGTATATCGCAGTTTATTGCATTGTGTCGTGTTGCTGCTCGTGTGCACATTTGCACATGCACTTTTCTGTCTTTTGTAAAGTAATATTTGGAGGTGGGTAGTAATGAGTTACATTTACTTTGTTACATTTCCCTAAGTAACTTAAATGCAGCTGATGGATCTACCATGTGACTGTGTTCCACCAATAAGATGTAGCAATTATAACCACATGACTCTGTTTGACCAATCAGCCACAGGGGGTGGGAGTGGGGGAGGGGTTGGGGGTTGGGGGTTTGAGGGTTGATAAAATAGTCCAACCTGAGGAAACATTTAGCAGTTGGTTTAGCTGTTTTGTTTGCATTGTTGCAATGTTAACATACAGTATATAATTAGCAAATAAGCTAAAGGCTAAAAAAAGTTTCTAACATTTGTTCTGCTGAGACCTCTTGTACATACTGTATATTTTCTAATGTTATTTTCTGCTGAGTCATTCGGAGGGCAACTGAATATACAGTATATCTTACACAGGAAGTAGTTTACACTGTTCACATACGCATTTGTTTAAAAAACTTTATGTTGTGAAAGACAGTTCCATTGGAAATTTGTGTTTTTTGTTCATCAATTTGCTATTATGTAAAGAACTTTTTTTTAATTTTTTTATTTCATTTTATTTCTTTCATTTATTTTATTCTTTGGAAAAGTCAGAATGTTTACATTATTTTATCATTTTGTCTGGCTGCTTACATAATTAAAAAAAAATTTATAAATCGAACATTATGATGAAACAGTTACTCAGTACTTGTGTATCTTTTCACTGAATATATTTTTTTAATGACTATTTTGTATGACTACTTTTTACTTCTGCTTGAGAAATATTATTTTGAAGGACAGTTACTCTTACCTGAATACTATTTTTGGCTACGCTACAGTACCCACCTCTGGTCATGTCTTTTGTATAGTACTTTAGATTAGTTTTTGATAATTTATGGTGTAAAATTTAAAAAACAATTACATTTTGTACACATATGGTGTACACTGCCCCCTGGTATTAAAGGCGTTTGAATGGACCATGATATCGCACTAATAACTGGAATAATAGCTCGGAATAAAAACGCAAAAAACATAAAAACCACGTTCCAAGCATGACCCAAATCAGGATGAACTTTCAATAGGAATGAGAAAGGGGAGGGTTGTAACGCTTTGATAATCCATTCAGTAGGTAAAAATTCGGCTTGATCTGTTTGTTTCTCTCTTGTGGAAATAAACATATTCTTGCTGCACATGTTTGCCCCATGTGAGTAACATTCGATGACAGTTTGCTTCCATTTACGACCAGTAAACTCCGTGAGAACAGTGTCTTGTCTGTACACGTTCATCCTCAGGGTCTCTGACTGAGAAAGGAGCACTTTACAGTATCAGTAATCGGTAGTAAAGCATCCGAACGATCATACACGGGATTGAATTCTTGTAAGCCATCATAAAGTAGAAGGTGGGATTTATCGGAAAAGATGGGAAATCTAACCTAACCTCAATGTTGGAGAGAATTTCTTCTTCTTCTTCAGATTAATCGCTTCAGAACTGATTTCTTATGTCATTAAAGTTACATTTCTGATCAAATGCTTTGTGCATGTAAACACACATCTTATCGGATCAACATCCACAACACCAACTTCCACTCAAGATGGAATCTCTACTCGGAATGATTGCATGAGCTACAGAATCCGTGTGGAAAACACTAAGAAAAAACTCTTAAGATGCTGACTTGTGTGTGCATGTGTTTATTTCAGACACTAAGACAAAGGGGAAACAAGGCAGAAGCTCCAAACGCTGCAGAAGAAGAATCAGCCATCTACAAATGCAACAAAGTCGACGATGAAACAGTAAGTGTGTGTTTCTGCATGTGTGTGTGTGTGTGTGAATAGGGAAGTAATGGACTTAGTTGATGAGAATTTGCATAAGTTAAGAGATTAGATGACAGTCTGAGTGAGTATGCAAGGGATGATTATACATCCTATAGTCGTAAAGAATCCTGGTATCGACAGCAAGAAGGTAACACACTTTATTGCCAACCAATACGCATTCACCTGGTGGGCGCACCGCACTGTTGATACACGCACAGGAGAGCTGGGAAGATGAAGTGTCGCTGCTTGGAATGCTTATTCATATTTCTGCAAAGTGTAAACCGAGCCTAAAAACCAAGGGATTTCTAGGAATCAGTCCGAGGTTAAAATGAACTCTTGCATGTAACTCTACTCTGGGAGAAATACAAATTCTAAATGTGTTCATGATGTCATGTAAACAATATGTAAATTATGGTTTTGGGGTGTTCAAAACGTTCGACTGTATTTTGATAGAGATCTCCCTGTAAGAAAAAAAAAAAAAAAAAAAAAACAAGGCGCTAAAAATTATTTGTGTATAATAGGAACAATATTATTGTTGCCCTTAAGGCTCAGAGCATTTAGACATTATTTATTTTTGTAACGTATATTGGCTCAGGATTGTACAGTGTAGAGTAGCATATCTTTTTTATTATTAGTAGTAGTAGTAAAAAATAGGCATTGGGAATTGAATTAAAAAAATAAAAAATAATATGCTCATTTTGTTAGTCCTACATTTACATTAAAGTAGTGATAACTTTTGTTCCACCGGACATTTCCGAAAACCCAAATAACCAGTTTGAAGTCTGAAGCCTCCTTGTTAACACACTCCATATACTGTTTTTTTTTTTTTTTATCGTCACTGGCCTATGCCAATACATATCTGTGCCGCTTGAGTTTTAAAGGTTTTAAACCTTTAAACACATAATGAAAGTAAAAAAAAAACTAAAAAAAAAACTAATAGAAATGTTAACGTGGTATGTATGTAACATGATAGATATGATTAACCAGTTTTTCTTTGGACCTGTTTTTCTGCGTTTAAAAGTTTTCCATTACAATCTTCCAATACCAATCTAATTGGGTAATTATGTTTTGTATAAGACTTGCAGAAATGTTAGGTAGCTGCAAAGGTGATATGCACGAGCTTTGACCCCGAGCTGGATTGTGTGAGGACATCACCGAATAAAAATGATCAACACACAAAAAAAAAAAAAAAAAAAACCCACAATGCCAAAATAGGTCAAGGCCACAACTGTTGCTTTTTAGGGTTTGAAAGAGAAAAACTGTAGTAAAAGCCAAAGCAAGAAATCCAAGCAATCATAGATGGGACTGAATTCTTGTAAGAAATCATAAAGTAGAAGGTGGGATTTATGGAAAAAGATGTGAAATCAAACCTAACTTCAGTGTTGGAGAAAATAAAGTGTAAATAGTATGTGTGTGTGAGAGAGAGAGAGAGAGGTGATGGCCCTACAGGGTGCTGACCTTACTACTACCAAAACACTGTTACGTAATCATATGTTACTCTTTTATGTTTCTTATCACCAGCAAACACCCAAATAACTCATCGAGATAGTGGACTGATCGCATGAAACTTGATTTATATTTTATATTTATTATACCTACAGTACATAAAGGACGTCAGTGTACATTATATTATTTATTGTAAGGAGTGTCTGTTATAACCAAGCCGATAATCATGACTTTGTGCTATTTTGGGACTAGTTTTGGAATCTTACTGTCACTTTTAAAGCTGATCTTCAGCAGTACTGTGAACAGCATAAAGACGCGTTTCGAAAGGCCCGGGGCAACTAGGTCAATTAAATTGAACTCTAATTCTTTTAACTGTAAAAAACAGGTATTTCGAGATTCCTAGCTATTTGTGTTTGAGGCAGTCTAACCTCAACTCAACAACAATCCCACCTTTTTTCGAAAATCAGAAATCTTCACTTCTACGAATGATTAAAGATAGATATAATGCTTAGAGATAGATATAATAGATATAATGCTTAGGCATTATACGGTATCTACTGTATCCCTAAGCTTTATATCTATCTTTAAGCATTAGATATCTTTAAGCATTATATCCATCTTTAGGCATTTTATTATATATATATATATATATATATATATATATATATATATATATATATATATAATGTTTAAAGATAAATATATATAATGCTTAAAGATAGATATAATGCTTAAAGATGGGTATAAAGCTTAAAGGTAGATATATTGCAAATCCAAAAACAAATAGTAGTCATAATATTGGCAATCATTATGCTGCATACTGTTTAAGCATAAAAAACTATGGGTGTCTGTGTGCCTGTTGCATGATTGTGCATTCCTCAGGATGGATATGAGCTGTGTCTATTTGTACTTATTATATCTTTGATTTATTTATTTGATTTATTATATCATCACACTATGCGGATGGGTTTCCTTTTCACTCCGCTTCTTCTTACGTTTTTCGTCCTTATGTTGTATCAGGGAGTTTGTAAAGCTTCTTTGTGTCGATGTCCATTCCTTAAGTGCTACACAAACACAATTAAATTAAGATGGGTAAAGCATGCAGTTTGGACCGGAGCCAGGTCTAACATACGCACCTTGTTGGACACTAAGCTCTGTGATTAGGTCACATGGCATCTCTTACCACGGCACAGTTTCAATTCAGTTTTCTTTCCAAGTTTCAGGTAACACATACCGTACTGTATGTTTGTCTTTTTGATTTTTCTTCCTGGAGGTAGAAACAAAAATTTAAACCATAGCAAAACAGTACCGATCTACTACCTAGTGAAGAACTTCATTATCCTGGTCCTGTCAATCAAGATAACACTCTCACACCCCAGCTATAAAACCGAATGTGCTCCTAGATATCAATCTTTCCTTCTCAACTTTTTTCCTTCTCAAATTACTTGCATTGTCATTGTAATTGCACTGTAAATGTTATCTAATTTCCATGGATCAAATGGATGCTTCTCACCTGGTTCCTAATCTCCCAGAGTTCTCTCATGCCACGTACTGTATATATACAAAAAATAATTATATATATATATATATATATATATATATATATATATATATATAAACTTTACACTTTTTTAATGCGGCCTATAATTGACTGAGCAGATCGTGCTCCTAAACTGACTTGTGTTCAGCCTTTCTTTTGAAATCTCATCAAACACAGGAGCTGTGATGAGTACTATCTTTTTTTTCCTCGTGAAACATATTCACCTCAAATGTTCATGATGTCCTTTACCTCTCTATCCTGCCACTGAAATCCTTTGTCACCGTTTCCCTCATCTTTCCCTTTCAGTAGCGTGAAATTATGACAAATGTCGAGTTGGATAATATAATAGTCACACGAACAGCTCATCTGTTTTCATTCTGAATAGAGCTTCTGTTGTAAACTTCTTTGTCTCCTGGAAACACCACAGTAAACATCTAAATTGTCAGTGTCAATGTATATTAACCAGGTAGGAAGTTTCTCTCCTAAGGAAGTGGTCAGGTATACAATGGTGGGTGTAGGGGCGGTTGTGGTTCGGTAGGGGTAGTGCTGGCTCTGTGCGTTACTGATGCAAAGGTCGGCTGTTTGATGACTAGTCACGCCAGGTTGCTGCAGATGGACCCTTAACTCTTTCTGCACCAGTGGCGCTACATACTGTAATGACCCTATCCTTTTCTGCAATTTAGCATCCACCAGAAGTGCAAATATTAGTGTATTTACATCAGTGCAGATATGGGCATTGTGCAAATTATAAGATGCAGGTTAAGTAGAGGTTTATATATAATATGTGCATAATAAATATAATATATATATATAAAACATATATACAGTATGTAATGCATAATAATATACATATGCAACGTTTTTTTTTCTGCAATGCCGTCTATGCAAGCTAAGAGCAAAACAATCAGGAAACTTTTCAGCGCAGTTCTTTCATAGAAGTTCTTTGAAATTTCCTTTTTTGAAAATATTCTTCTATCTGTAGAGGAATCTGACTAAAATAAAATGTACATTGTTCCATTTCCACAACCAGGACAGTTTTGTTTGCTTTGAAATTGTGTTTGGTTTGTGTGTATTGTGTATTGTGCCTGAGTGCTACAGTATGATTGTGTGTTTAGGATCTGGTGGACTGGAGGAAGCCCCTCGCTTGGCAGGTGGGGTATTTGGGAGAGAAATATGACGAATGGGTCCACCAGCCTGTCGATCGGCCCATTCGTCTCTTTGAGTCTGACTTCTTCGAAGCCAACACCAAGACCTCATGGTACGAACACTAAAGCGAATTCACCTTCAAACACAATCAGATTCGGGTTTACATTCATTTTGTTAAAATTTGCATTCAGGTTAAAAATACTTGAAATTTTAAACATTCAATTTAGGTTTAGTTTAAGAGAACCGAGAATTATATCCTGTGACTAATAGCAGGAGTGTGACAGAATGTATTCATAATGAATATATTTATTCTAATGTTTTTCTTGGTCTTTGGGCTGCTCCCAACATCTACCATAATAATTAATTTTACTGTATTAAGACCCTTAATTCAGAGTAAATACCTCAAAGCTGACCAGTAAACCTGTTTTCTTGATAATAAAATGAAAGCTGTTAATTATACCGTATAGTCACACTACCTTCAATTAAAACAATTAATTAAATATTTTTACATAGTTTTTATTTTTACATATTCTATACATGTATGTTTATAAAGCCCTTTACTACTAAATGTCACATGGGTCGTTAAGGCAAAACGTTAATTAAATGCACATGTACAGAAGTTACTTTGAAACTTGAAATCAGTTAAATTAAATTATATTTTATTATAATACAGTTTTATTTTTTATCAGTTTACGTAATTTTGAGTGTATTTCCTCAGCCATACTGATAATACTTTACTTTTGTTCATTTGTAGGTACATGGTTCCAGCTGTGTGGATGCCTCTGGTTATCTACCTGACCTGGTATTGCTACAGCTTGTTGGCGCAAGGCAGCACTAAACTGTTCATTACACCAGGTAATGCAAATTCTATGTTTCTAACCCTCCTACTGAATCCAGTGTGAAACAGTGGGTTTAAAATTGCACATGTGCATCAGACTAGTTAGTCAATGTGCTGGAGATCCCCATAAGATTGGTATCAGTCAAGATGAAAGAATGGAATGGAAAACTGAAGCACCTTACAGCCTTAGGGTATAAATCACTGATCTAATGATCATTCCTTCCTGAGTGGTGACTTGCCAATGTAGGGGTACATGTGAGACCTTATGTCTAAAAATGTATCTGACAAACAACACTTGCTTCTGCAAAAAGTCGGATCAATCCTGCTTGTTCCCACAGAGTCGTCTTAATGCAGGACTCTCTCACAGAACGTTTGACCAATTCTACCCTCTCTGAAAGATTTGAGCTACTCTAAGAACGTCCTCCGAAGTTTTAACCAATCCTGACAACTTCACCAGAAGGTTTAACCGTTCCGAAAATTTCCTCAGGAAACTTGATAAATCCAGGCAGCATAGTGGCTTAGTGGTTCTCACTGTCGCCTTGCACCGTCAGGGTCCAGGTTTGATTCCCGCCTTGGGTTTGTGTGCATGTAGTTTGCATGTTCCAGGGTTTCCTCTGGGTACTCTGGTTTCCCCTCACATTCCAAATACATGCAGATTAGGCTAATTGACGTTCCCAAATTGCCCATAGTGTGTGAATGTGTGTGTGCTCTGGATTGGCACCCCCACCTGACAATTTCCTCAGAAAGTTTGACCAATCCTGACCATTTTTTTAGAAAGTTTGACTCTTCCTGACAACTTCCTTATAAGGTTTGACCAACCCTGATTACATCGTTAGCCGTTAATTGGTAAAACAATTTGTTTTACCAATTCTAACAGCTTCACCAGAAGGTTGTACCTTCTTGGTACAGGTTGCAGGTTGACAAATGCATGCAACCTTTGGTTTAGGCCAGTGAAGGTACTACGTACATCTATATAATAAAATAAAGATTTAGTCTGTACATTGATCAGAACTCGCACTTTTAATGATTTCATACATTGGAGGAGCACAAATCACGTCTTTATGTGTGTCAGTGGGTCTGTATGTCTGTATGTCTGTATATCTGTATATTTGTCGAGATGATTTTGTTACAGCATCACGCAAAACTGGCTAGACAGAATTTACTGGAACTTTGCCAATTCTTGGGTATCTGCCTTCAGTTAACTGAAGAAACCTGCGCCATAAATTAAATCAAAATGTTGAGTAAAAGGAATGTTTTAAAGCAGTTATAAAATACACAGAGTATGCAGAACACTCAGAAACGACTGTAATGCCCCTACAAATCCTTAACAAATGCGCGACACAACATGGCTTACTCCAAAAGTGATATGAAACTTGAATGAACACTGAATCTTCAAAGATGAATGGACAGATCATTATATCTTCCCTGCAGGAAGTTTAAAACCAGTTTGTCTTCAGTTTGTTTCGAAACCATGGTGCTAATTAAAGCAGTCATGTGAAGCGCCACTATGGGATAAAACACGACCCGTGTATCTGCAGCAAACATATCTGCAGCAGAGGTGAGGGCGTGTAAAATCCCCGAACTGAGAGTGTGAGCTGCTCAAATAAAAATGTTGAGTAGAGCAGTTGTTACTAACTGTTATGTGCCGGATTTAATCATCTATTTTAAACCGGGAGTGTATTTGTCTGACGACAAAAGAACAACTTGGCATAAACATGGCGTAAGATACAGTACTCGACCTTACAAAATTTCTTTGTATTAATAAGTTATGCAGAAAGTTCTGCCGTTCAGACAGACAGTTCATTCAGCGTTCTTCCTAGTTTGCATTGCTCTTTCCTTCCTCAAACAATTTGTTAACGCTGATGTCACCCAGCCTTAATTGCTGTGACTATTTAAACGAGCTAATTACACTGTTAAACATTTCAATGTTTTGTCTAGTCCGGCTGGGTGCTTGTGATTATTGACATATTCAATTATACAGCAGCTGTGTGCACAACCTGTATCAGTTCAATACAGTACAAATACAACTACGAATTATGTTGTTCAAGGTTTGGCTTCTAATAGTCTGTCACTTTTGTTTTCTCCAGAGTACTCGGTTGTGATCCACAAGCACTGGTTCCCTTTCCTCTTCCTTTTTGGGATGTTCATGTGGTCCTTTCTTGAGTACTGTATCCATCGCTTCGTGTTCCACATGCGCCCTCCAGCCCACAACTATTACCTCATCACACTTCACTTCCTCCTCCATGGTCAACACCATAAGGTGAGCTCCGGGCCAAAGTGGATGTACTGTACCTGCACCTGTTCTGTATTGTCTGGAGTATTTTATACTAACTGGCTAACGTTTCTTTCTCTCTTTCTCTCTGTCTCTTCCTTTCCAGTCACCATTTGACGGCTCTCGTCTGGTGTTCCCACCTGGCATAGCATCCATTGTTATAGGGGCATTTTACGTGCTTCTACGCCAGCTTCTGCCCGAGGGTTTAGGCACATCTCTGTTTGTTGGTGGCTTATGCGGTTACGTAGTCTACGACATGATTCACTACTACTTGCACTACGGCTCGCCACGCAAGGGCTCCTACCTGTATGGCCTTAAGGCTTACCATGTCAAACACCACTTTGAACACCAAAGAGCAGGTACCAATCCGTTTCTGCATCTTATTTGTGTATATGACTTAATCGGGGTGTTTCATTTTTTTTTCACACCTTGAACCGTGATAAGAATTTAAGTTAAGCCTTTATTTGTCACGTATACATTACTGCATAGGGAACTTTTCTTTGCATAGCTGGGGTCTGAGCACAATGATACAGTAGATAGGGTTAAAGACCTTGCTTAAGGGCCCAACACCTGGTGGAGCTCAGGCTCGAACCGTCAATCATCCAATCTGTAACTCAGCGTCTTAACCCCTTGAGCAGCCACGCCCTCAATTTAAACATCGTATTAAAGATAATTAAATCACAACAGGGTTATGCTGACTCTCTTTAACTCTGTAGTTGTGTGAAGCCTCTGATTAGATGTTTGTGTTTTCTCCCTACAGGTTTCGGTATTACCACCACCTTCTGGGATTATCCCTTTAAAACACTCATTCCAAAGCAGACATTTTAAACTCGCCCTCTGTCGTCATGCAAGGCCGCCCCATCTTCTTGAACCCCCACCATCAGTTGCTTTTCTTAGAACTCACACTCTGCTGCTTTATCCACAAAAATGTTCCAAGCTGCTCGCCATCATCATGGTAGTCATCATCATCATCATCATCATCATCATCCTCCGTCTGCCAGTTAAGAAGAGGGCACAGCCCGGACTCTGAGTAAATTTTGGGAATATATGCATGTTTGGGGATTCCTTTTAATATGTAAAAGAGATCTAATTTTAATCGTTTTGGATTAAAACTTTTTTTTTTTTTTTCTTTTCACTGAGGTGATCATGACCAGTTTTATGAATATATAGGTAGACAGATTAAGTTAAGTGCAAGAAGGTGTGTGAATGTGAGGAGAGAGTGAGTGGGTGAATGGTTTTTTAGCTGTAGAGTGGATTCGAATGGAAGAGAAGGTGGCGCTCGAAGTTAATGCTATAGAGGAAATACTCAGAATACTCAGTTTAAAATCCCTTCATGCTAATGCAAGCCTTGTCAGTGTTGCCGCTGTTATATAGGGTTTTTCCGCGTTATTCTTTCTGTTTGCATTTTCCCTTCCAATTTCCTCTTCATTATTATTTAAGCATCTGTGAATTATACGTCAAAAACATAAGCTTTTTAAATTCTGTGTCTTGTCCATTTCTTCCTTTCTAACTCTGGGGATTCATTTTGTGGAAGCCGGTCTGCTAGTGGACAGTGTCCTTCATTTCTTTACTCTCACTGTTTTTTGTTTTAATAAGATATGCCAATGATCCATCAACAGAACAATATCCAGGACACAAGGAAGGCCTTGTGTAACCCGTTATTAAAAACTCATTCAGAGACATTAATCTGTGATGCTTCCATAGAGATACAAGAAGCAAACAATTGCCCTTTGCCTTCCTGATCAGGAAACGCGAGTGTGCTGTCATGGTTGCCGAATTTGAACCCTCGGGGGGGCGTGAAGCCTTGTGTTCAGGGATCTCCTTCAGTGTGGGGGTTGCCTGGCACAGAGATTAGAGGACCGGGTAGACCGGAGCAAGGCAACCCCTTTTCTGGGTTGAAGATCGTTAGTGTTTGACCAGCCTGTGAACCAGGAGGCCCTGTCCCACCATGTCAGGCTGATCTCTCGTTGGTTCATACTTGTATCGATCACCCACTTTGTCCAGCATTGTCGCTCTCACTCTGTCTCGCATCCTGTCCCGATTAGCGAATGTGTTTTGGGTCTTTTTGCGTTTCGTAGTGTGTATTAGCCTCTTGTTGGGTTTTTGTCCTTGAGTGGGTGAAGTCACTATATGCCTGTCTGAATTCTTTCTGTTCAAGTCAAAAGGAGACTGTGGCCTGACTTGTGTACTTTATCTACTGCAGAACTAGCATCTAGCAGCAGTGGTAACCTGATTGAATGTTTTTTTTTAAGGCTACAGTCTTGTCAGTTGACGGCCAAAGACAACAGAGGAAATGTTGAATCCGTGTATTAAAATGTCTCCAATGTGCTATAAAGGGCATTCCCTACCTCCTTCCTAATTCCCCACCTCCTTCCCTATGTCCATATTCCTGAAATTATGTAATTAGGCAGTGGGATGTAAAGAGGTGGGCAAATGTTAAGCTCATGTTCGGAATGTTTTATTGGGCTATACGGCTCTAATATGATTTTTATTTTATTTTTTTCTTCTGGAAGCATAAATGTTGATTATAAAGTAGTCATGCCATGGCACCTACCTGTCTCTGATGAAATAGGTCACTCTGAAGGCGTCCCATAACTGGTGGGTGTCACTGGTTTGATTAAAGTAATAACAGTAGATATATTTACATGTGTTTACCAGTAAACAAAGTTTGAAGGTTTAATTCAGAGAAACAAATCTTTAAATTAAATGCTTAAAAGACTAAAAAAAATGTCTAATACAAATGAAAATCTGTTTACTACTACATATTTTTATGTTGCAAATTTCTATGCAAATGTACTTGTAAATAAATGTGTGTATATTTCTGATGAAGATGATTTACCTTACTTTTTTTGTCTTCTCTAAATTATAAGCTGTACAAAGATTTTGGTATTGTAACGTTATTTGTTCATTTTAGTAACACACCTTTGAAAATGATTTATGAATGTGTGTGTGAGTCATAATCTCCTTAAATGAATTTTTTATGGAAGAGGAAAGGTAAGAACTGTGCGGGTTTTATGGGTGCGCTGACGCCAGCTTTACCTTACTGTATATGACTTGTTTAAATCATACATTTAATTTTTTTTGTTGTCGACCCACTGAGGTCAGTATCTCCAAAATAATGGGTAAGCATCTATTTTTTTAAAATGTATTTATTATCAGATTAAATAAGAAACACGTTAAAATAGTCCAAAACTAGTGCGAATGAAAAAATAAAAAATTGATGGGAAACCTGCGTAGTATCCACAAAAAAAATTACCAAAAATACTTTATGCAAAGAAAATGCAAGGAAAAAAGTGGTAATACAAAAATGACCACATTTTGCATTTTATATTATATATATATATATATATATATATATATATATATATATTAAATTAGATTTCTCATTTTCCTGAGACGGAAGGCAAATAAATGACTTACATGTAGCTTAAGCCAGAGAATATACAACTGTTTATTTAAATTCAATATAATTAAATAATATAATATGTTTATAGAAATTTTAAGTAGAAAAAACAATGCATTGATAAACAAAATATCTGAAATTCATGAAGAGAATCCACAGTGAGTGGACAACTGTAAAATGTTGTTTAATTTCTAATTTGAACTTTGCTTTCACACTTTTAAACCAGGCCTGGGTATAAAGAATATTACACCCTCTGTATAATACCATGTTGAATACTAACAGCTATAAGATGTAGACTAGCGCCTCCACGAGGCTCCTGTATGTCATTGCAGGTGGAGGATTTGTCCTTAAGTTTAAAGTACATTTGCCCTCTAATCATTTAGCTTATAAAATCACTATAAACATTTTTCATTTAGACATTTCAATGTTACAAATATTAAATATTATGACTTAAAACTAAATTTAAAACATTTTTTTTCTTTAGCAATCGAATTTGCATGGATGCCAGGAAAAACTCACTTTCCCACCGGAAGCATTTTATTTTTATTAATGAAAAAGTAATTTTACAAAAACTAAACAAAGAGCAAGAACAAGTAAACATATATACATACTGTAGCATTAGGAGTTTGTGATAAATAAAAAAAATAAAAAATAAACAGGATGTAAAAAAAGAGAAGATCCTGGCTTTGTTCTTTAACACCTTACATTTATGAATAAAACATAAAAACTGTGCAGTCAGTTGTGCAATCAATTATACTTATATATTTATATATATATACTATATATAGTGTATATATATACATACTATATATATATACACTATATATATATATATATATATATATATATATACTTATATATATATATATATATATATATATATATATATATATATATATAGATATATATAAATATATAGTATAATTGACTGCACATCATGAATGACATTACCTCTCATATGTGAAACTTTCCAAATATAAGGGGTTCTGTAACTTAAAATAATGCAATAAATGAACTCCCAAAGGTCGGTGAGTTTCCTAATGGGTACTCCGGTGTCAAATTGCCATAAAGTGTATATATTTAAGTGTGTGCATGTACCCTGTGTTTGTTTAGCAACCCATCTGGGGGTTATATATTATGCCTTCTGCCATAAGTTCCCAGTGATATGCTCCAGTGCTTTTTGTGACCCTACACAGGAATAAAGATAATGGATGGATTAAATACTTATCTTTCCTGGTAGACCTGAGGTTTTACTGTTTTTAACCTTCTCAAAGGAATAATATAATGTTTTAGCTATTTAAATATTGAAGAAGTTACATTTTAACATTCATTCACTCATATTTTATTACGCTTTATCCTGTATACAGGGTCGCAGGAAGCCTGGAATGTGAAATTGCTGTTTAATTATTTTTCTTAAACTATTTTATTTGCTAATCTTGTATAGGTCGTTACAGCTCATTTTCCTCATAAATGAATATTTAATTACCTCTGTAGCTCACACACACACACACACACACACACACAAGAGTGTCACCAAGCACAGGGAGAACATGCAAACTCCATGCACAAAATCCAGAGCCGGAAATCAAACCCTTGACCCTGGAGGTGCAAGGCCACGTTTTTAATCCCTATGCAACGGTGCCGCCTAATTTATAATGTTTAGCATAAATGATATAATTGCTGTTCCATTTTTTTTCCTTACACTACTGCATGTGCTATTTATCTTGTTCAAGTCGTTACAATCCATTTTCCCTCAACTAATATTTAATTACACACACACACACACACACACACACAAACACACACACACACACAAACACACGCGCACACACACACACACACACACAAGATTGTTAAATGTATAATAACACAGTTATTGTTGTATCGTTCCTTTGACTAGATCAAAATAATTATTTACTGCGTAATTTCCTTAGTAATTACATATAATTCTGTTTTATTTTAGGTAAAAAAAATTATAAATTCAATAATTTGAATATTCAGTTATATAATAATATTCGAATTTAATTATAGTAATCCAATAATCGATCAAATAATTAAGTTCAATTTATGTTGCATGTTGTCAATGTATTACAAACATCACACACTGATTGTGTAATAAACATGCAGCACTAATTAGAGATTAACATTGTAATAAATCTAATGCAGTCTGTGGAACTGACTATTTTATAGTACGGGGGGGATCAAAAAGTTTGACATTTGATTTAACTTCAATATGATGTGAGAATTGAGTTATAGGAACACTAATAGTGACTAAGTAAGTAAAGTTAAATATTTAGGTATAAATATTTTTTAGGTTTAAAATATTTTAATAAATATTTGATTGATTTGTGGAGAATTTCTCGTAGTTTTTTCCCCTTAAAAGCAGAAGTGGTTTAACCCACCTCAGTGAGTTTATAAATAGGGTTGAAACGGTATTAACGGTAGTGTGGGCGTGTCTAAGGAAACACAAGCGTGCAGAAGCAACGAAACAAACCGTTAAACGCGCGTGATAAATAAAATATAAAGAAGTAATTAATTATACATTAAAATATGAATATATATTTATTATATATCTAGGTTGTTTAGGTTATAGGGTTATTTTTGTATCGCCAGCTAACAAAGCGTTTATGTTACCTGACAGATTAGCGTTAATTGGTTTACCTCAGATGGTCATTTCCTGATTAGCGTCATTTAGCAGGAAAGAAAAAAAATATGTAGGAATGGTAAGAAATAAAAATCAGTAAAATTACATTAAAGTATAAAATGCAGACATATACATTTTGACATATTTTTTTTTTTAGAACAAACCCAGGTAAGTTATTGTCTACAGTATTGTAACAATAACAATACAAGGTAACTTTAAAAGTAAAATGCAAATGAAGCTTGGCAACACTATTTTTAACACTTTTTTAACAACACTAATTTTATCACAAACATTTTATTTAAAAAAAAGCTTCGGTTAATTGAAGGTAACGTTAACCTTTTCCAACATATAATGTTTGTATATAGTTTTATTCAGATTGTAGTTTAATTAGTTGTAGATAGTTTATGTTTGTTTATATAAAATATAAAAAGTTTATAAAACACTAAACGTTTTTGGATTATATATATATATATATATATATATATATATATATATATAGTACTTGTCATTAAACTTTTTGTGTTCTATCCATTTGCATATTAAACCTACGTATTCAAAGTCATCAATACAAACAAAAGTCTAACAACCTACAAATATGGTCCATGAAATATTGCACAAACCTCGTTGAAACAGCCCAACAACAGCTTTCTTAAACATTACAAATATAGACCTTAAAACACATAAACCTTTGTAAAATGTTCCCACATTATTCAAAACTTTCCAAAAATGTCTCACTAGACAGTTTATACAGTATATTCTAGGAACAAAAATTATCATATTCTGATTCAGTTAACCTTAGCTTACCTAAAATTGTTAGAATTTTGAAATGTTTCCATTAATATTTTAATTATGAGAAATTTAAAGGGACCACAGAACACATTTTTCCTTTTCATTTTCATTCTTTCTAAGGGTACCAATTAAAAGCTTGGACCAAATGGGGCTGTACATGTTACATTTAGATCTGTGCCTCTAGTGTGATGGGCACATTTGGCCTACTGGTGGCACTATACTGCAGGCTGTTACCTGTTTGCTCATATATATTTTAAGCTATGAGCCATCCAAAATAACAATAATAATAATAATTTTTCACTGATTCCTGAATCATTGGATTCTGTATAGGCAGGAGGACAGATTTAAACCCCCCATTCTGGAGCTACCTCTGAGCCACGCCGCCATCATTTTAAGTATGTTATTTCCTCTTAAGTATAGTTAGCTCAGGTTGTTAAGGCTTTGGGTTGCTGATCAGAGAGTCAGGGTTTCAAGCCTTACCACCACAGGGTTGATAACTTTGGACTCTTGGGCAAGCCCCATAACCCAAAAACATTCCACCATTACCTGTTCCAAACCCTGGGATAAAAATGCCAGGGGTAGCTCAGGGGTTACAGCATTGGACCATGGTTCAGAAGGTTCCTGGTTTGAGCCCCACCACCACCAAGTTGTCCCTGTTGGGCTCTTGTGCAAGGCCCTTAACCCTCAACTGAATGATTATCATTCAGAGGTCATTTTTATATGATCTCTGCCTTACAAAAACTTTTAACTTTTTTTTTTAAATTAGGAATCACCACCATGATTCTACAGTACCACATGATCCTACACCACCATGATTTTCCATGAGCAGCCAACATACAGAACGGCGGATGGATAGTGATTATTCAGCACCATCCTATTTGAGTCATCCAAAACAGCATCCAGCAAAAAAAAAAGATCCTTATAAACACTCATTGGTAATGACAAAAAGATTCTGATTAGTGTTGATTGATGTGCAGGAGAAAAACATGCCCGTTTCAGGTGAAAGTGCTAATGCAGAGGAAAAAAATATAGACCATTCAAAGAAAAACTCATGAGATCTGGCAGTGTTCTGAGCAGGATAGACGAGAGTAATCAAACACTGACAAGCTGTACAAGCTGGTGTCATGCCAAACCACTGCCTACCAGTTTTAAGGGTTATCTCCTAGTACAGTATGCTCTACAATACGTTATCATGATAACACACACATCAGCACCGATGTTACTAAATACTGTGACTTTTTTTCTATAGTGTCTCTGAAAAAAGTTATATTTTGTGTCATTTTTAAATATATACAGTATATACTATAGTGTATATACACACACTGTAAAACTATTTACATTAAATATGGTCTGTATGTGTTTTGACAGGGATATGGAGGACTGTAGGACCCAGAGGATGCCAGCCATTAGGAGGAGGAAAGCTGAAGAACTGTAGGCACTCCTGACCCACCCCAAAGCAAGGGAGGAGAAGTTAAACTGCATTCCTTCCATCAAGAGTCCTGCTTCTGCCTTCTACGGTTTAAGAAGAAAAACTGCACTCCTGTGTGCTGCACATGTCGGTGTCTATGTGCGTGTGTGTCAGTTAAGCAGGACAGAGTGCGAGCTCAGTGAGGCGTGTGTGTTTGATTTCTCCTGCCTTCATGTTTGTTTTCAGAAAGCATTAGCAAGGTGGAGTCGTGTGATCAAATCAAACAAGAGCAGACGTCCAAGAGGAACGTCAAGTGAGAGCAGGTACTCTTTCTTTATCTCTGCCTTCATGCTGTCTATCTCTCTGTCTCTGTCTGTATCTCTCTGTCTCTGTCTGTATCTCTCTGTCTCTGTCTGTATCTCTCTGTTTCTGCTGTCATCTTCCTGGTTGCTCACGACTTGTGTAAGTTAGTGTGAATGTGGTTTCCAGTTGTTTCGGTTTGTTTAAACAATGAGCACGCATGCGCACCATTATATACAGCAGCATGTAAATGTGCACTTCTGTGAACATGCAAATATGCTTCTGTCACGTTCTTTTTGTTTGATCTCACTCTATCCTGTTGCCGGTGTTGCTTATTTTATTTTGTTGTCTCATGTAATTTGTAAACCATTAACCTAATAATTTATGTTCTGTTATAATATTTGATAGCGATTATATTGGGGTGTGCAATCCATGGCAGGGGGGCATTTCAGCGCATAACACCGGCTATTGCTTGCCCTACCAGTCTAATGCAAAATAATGAATGCATTATTAATCACAATTCAAACAAATCCAAGAAATTAGTGTTAATCGAACCCCGTAAGACCGCTGCTGTATAACTTACAATTATAATAAATTGTTCAGCAGAAAGTTGTAGTCGACCTGCCAAGACATGCTTACAGTATGTCGTTAGCGCATAATGAAAGTGTAATACAGTAATAGAACATTTAAGAGGGTTTAGCTATATTATAAGGTTTTGTGACACATATGTTTGTTTACAGTACACAATTTCATACCAAAATGTTTATCACACTCACTCACTCATCGTGTATACCACTTTATTCTGTATCCCAGGAGACATAGGGCAGGAGGCGGGGACACCCTGGACGGGTGCCTAATCCACTGCAGGGCACACACATCTCTACATTTACAGACACACTCTGACATGCTCATTCACACACCAAACACCACTTAGCTTAATCTGCATGTTTTTGGAATGTGGGAGAAAACTGGAAAACCCCGAGAGGAAATCCACCAAGCACGGGGAGAACGTGCAAACTCCGTGCACACAAAATCAATGCGAGAATCGAACCTGGGCGCTGGAGGTGCAAGGCAACAGTGCTAACCACTGAACCACTGTGCCGCCTCTGTTTATACCAGTTCATTACAGATGCTGTAGTTACATGCTGTAAATACATGGCATCATATCAAATGTTTTTGCTTATTCGCTTTTGTTTGAGCAATAAAACGAGGGTTGTTCAAGTCAAACCAGGACTTTTAATTGTGCAAAATAACAGACCACAGTAATGGGAGTAAAAACTACCTCTGTTTCTCTATATAATCCTCTTGCTACACTTATCTCAGTCTTTCACTAGTGCTTAGATACCATCAAGGTAGAGAGTCTTCTCTGTACACCAGAGCCATGATCAATGAACTGCCTACTTCACGTCTGAAACACTGGCCTCCCAGGAACTCCTGTAATGGCCCAACCATGTGGAAATGGCCCGTGAAGCAAGGTTAGCTACAGTACAGGAGATGTGTGTACAGACTCCCAGCTGTGTTTCCGTAATGTGCAAGTGGAAACCACAAGTTGGCAACAAATTATCCGTAAATTTTCATGGATCGTGCGTTCTACTCGCTAAATGTTTATGCAGATGGCTGCAGGATTGTACTGTACCTCTTTCTTATACACTGTTTTACTGTTTCACTAACAAGTTGAAACAGGTGAAATTTCATCACAAGCCTTAGTTTGATTTGAACGCCCCTCATATTAAAGAATTTCTTCTTATTTTAATTTATATGATTCATGAATACTCATGTCATTATATTATTACTATTATATTATTAATGTATATTTTTTTACAATTTCATTATCTCACTACATGTACATCAGAATGTCTTCTCCAAAGCAGCAGCAGGACACTGTCTCCAGCGTTGCAGCCACAGTGTCCCCTGAGTCCTGGTCCAAAGTTAGCTGTCCGTGTTGTGTGACATCTGAGATAGAGCCTCTGGTTCTGATTCAGCTAGCTGAGACTGTGGACTCCAGCACCAAGCAGTGGATCATGGCCATGATCTCAGCATCTCATAAGGCAGGAGGTAAGAGAAGCCTGCAGATTAATTCCAGCAAGTACAGTCAAATATCTAGTGGTATCTGTGTGTGTCTATGTTCATGGAAAATGTCCCCAGTAACAGTAATGTTAGAATTTTAATTCAATGATCTGACAGATGCTTGAATTGTGCGACTGATAGTGGACATGAATACTTGGGCTTGTGCTGCCTTTTTCTGTATCTGTATCACATCATAATTACACATTACCCTATAGTAAAACTAACACACCTCCTTTCTGTGTGTCTGTAAGCGGATTCATACCGCAAGCCGACATATTTTCAGCATTAACCAGCAAATTCTGTATAAATTCATGCACTATAGTGTTGCAGAGGAGTGTAGCCCCCTGGAGCAGTGCATGCTAGGTTAGGGATGTAAGTGTGACACGCGTTAGAAATGTGGCCAGTTCTAAACATTGACACAAAGAGTACTACGGTGAAGCGGGGAAAAGGCAACTCAAAACATCTTTCTTCCTGGCTGAACTGAAAAACAGCAATAGAAAATGAAAAAAGCCAAAGTATTATTTATCTTTTTTTTTAATAACATTTTCTCCGTTTTGTATTTGATTTCATTATGTTATTTATTTTTCTTTGTATATACTTCTGAGGTCCACCTTTTTTCTTATTTTTTCTTAATTCTTAGCTCCCCCTTCTTTTTTACTTCCCTTAATGTTTCTACTTTAATTCTGAGTTCCTTTTCTTTCATTTTTATGAAAGGAAATGTTTAATCTGATGTGACACAATGTTTAATCTTTAATCTTTTCTTTTTTCCTTTATTCTCTTTCTTCCTTTCTTTCTTTCTTTCTTTCTTTCTTTCTTTCAATTGGAGTAGGGTGGGGCCGCTTTACGCAGCCCAGATCTGTGTCGGCACACAGGTTTAGAGGGGAAGGGCCTGTGAAGAGGCCTCACATTTAGGCTACCATAGCATTCAGTGCCAGGTCTGTGACAGGGACTTGTCTAAGGAGGCACTCGCGGTGTTCTAGGTTGCAGAGGTTTATTAGAATCATTGAAGCAGACAAATTAGTTTGCCGTGATCCATTACTGACACACTTACAGTAGTACCTTACAGTACTAGTGAATAATTCAATTTCTACCAACAGTTTTTTACGATTTATAAAATATATCAGAAATAAACAATAACAATGGAACAACATGTTTTGTATGTACTAACAAACAGAAACTTTCAAATCTTCTCACTCACCTTCTATACCACTTTATCCTGTATTCAGGGTCATGGAGCCTATTCCAGGAAGCTTAAGGCACGAGGCAGGGTACACCCTGGACAGGGTGCCAATCCATCGTAGGGCACACACACTCACACACTAATTAGCCTAACCTGGACTGTGGTAGGAAACTCACCAAGCACAGGGAGAACATGCAAACTCCATGCACACAGAGACGGGAATCGAGCCTGGCCGGGAATCAAACTCAGACCCTGGAGCTGCAAGGCGACAATGCTACCCACTACACCATCGTCCCACCCTTACAAATCTTAATCAGTTAAAACAGCAAATCTGAAAATGTTTAGTTTGTAATATTGATTTTTAATCTTAAACTTTCCTTCGGCTGATCCTGTTAAGGGGTCGCCACAGCGGACCACCTAATCCGCGCACACAACTTGGCACATGATTTACGCTGGATACCCTTCCTGATGCAACCTTCCTATTTTATATGGGCTTGGGACCGGCACTGCATGCAGTGGCTGCGTAGTATGGCTTCTGACCACCGCGGAGCTCGAACCTCGTCTCCTCAGATCCCCAAATCTTTGAACTTTAACATTGACCTGTGTAAATAAGTATAGCATGGCTGTTTAACTTAAAATGGGATTCGAGTATTGTATATTTTCCCATCACCCAAAAACAAAATGGTGCTCTTTGACTTTTACCGCATCTGCTACAAACGTAGATATAGATTTATTTTAAGAAAAAGAAATTGTGTATCTAAAGACCCATGTGTTGTGTATTTAACCCTGTTAATATATTATGCTAATCACGTTAGTTCGGTAAATGTTTGAGCGATAACTTATATAGCTAAATTGTTACTGTGTCCCTCTGTCCGTTCTGCGCTGTTTGTTTTAGGGGCACATCTAATGGTACACCCTGGCGAAGATGCCAGTTGGGGTCGGATAGCGGTTGCGGCGCCTCGCTGTACTTTACTTAAGGCCACAGAAGAGCTGGGACTCTGCAAAGCCGACAAAGAGGGAAATATGATCGTGTTTACCTTTCATGACCGTAACAACTTTGATAACATCGGTAAGTAATGATTTGGGTTTAATTGTACTTAAGAGAACACCAGTAAACTTAAAAAGACTGAAATAGATAAGAAATGGAGTTACTGCTCAATGTAATATGGAACCGCCATAAGTTTTGTTTAGAATGCAGGAGAGAAGAGCAAGGTGAGGTGTTAACCACGTAGCCCCATGGATATATAATACATATTTAAGATAAGAATTGTTAAGAATTGTTGAATTATATTTTTGGAACTTATACCCTGATTTATACAGTACACAGAGATTCTGGTTACAGATTTATATTAAAACAATGCTGCGATGCTATAAATAACGCATTATACATATTTTTTGTATCATTTTGTATAGCCACAAGGCTTTTTGCATACAGTAGCAGGTGTGTTCTGTGTGTAGATAACATGCAGAAATTTCTGACTCTGGCTGAGAGACAATACATCGTCCAACAAGAGCTGGAGTCCATGAGAGCCGTGAAAGAGCAGCGCATCCCTGGAATACCTGGAGACAAGGGCATCCTTAAAGCCAGACAGAACATATGTGAGTCACAGCGAATTTGTGAATGAAGAGAGAATAGAAATATGGGGAAATTGACACTGAAGTTCACCTTGTACAGTACCTGAGGAAGAAGCCAAAAACAGGCAGTATATTTAAGGGAAAGTGAATTAAGCCTGGTTGATTTCATGCAGATCCCTTGCAAGGAAAACATGATTATGTGGATCCTGGGTAAATGCTGTCTGAGGGCTGCAGGTTGAAACAACACTGAGCAATTACTGGTAAAGGTCTAATAATATTCTGCCTTTCGAGCACTGAAATACTAGACTGCGTGTGTGCCTGGAGGTATTTTTCTGTCTCTGTCTGTTTCTGTGAATTGCATTACAGTACGTTTTTCATATGTGTCGACTGGAGACTGAAGCCGAAAGATACTGTAGAGTGTTTATGCAAAATCTATAGCGATCCCCTTGTCTCTCTTTTTGAATATGTTCAATTTAAAATGTGTATACGGTAGTTTGTTTGTTTATATAGAGAGTGGAGGAAGCCCGGGAAAGTGTGTATGTGTGACCTTAAGAGTCTCTCTCTGTCTTTCTCTCTCTCTCTTTCAATCTGAATTGCTTAGTCATGCTGCACTCAATCCCCCCCCCGCCCCTCAGTAAAGATAACATTGTATTGCTGTGGCTGCTTCTCTCTCTCTCCCTCTCTCTCCACTCTCTCTCTCTCCACTCTCTGTCTCTCTCGCTCTCTCATTCGCTCTCTCTCTCCCTGTCTCTCTCTCTCCCTGTCTCTCTCTCTCTCTGTCTCTCTCTTTCTCTCTGTCTCTCTCTTTCTTTGTCTCTCTGTTTCTCTCTGTTTCTCTCTGTCTCTCCCTCTGTCTTTCTCTCTCTCTCTCTCTCTCTTTCTGCTGTAGTTCAGAAGCTGAAGAAGGCTGGAGTGATTCAGGACGTTTTCCCCCTTTGTGATGAGAAGACGCTAAATGCTCTTGGCAAAGAGTGGTATTTGCAGAAACGTTTATGGGGACAGCCTTTAGGTACACACTCATGTTGTTTACTGACATTTCCAGACAGGATTCCATTTTGGTTCATCTAATCTTATATCTAACCCAAACTTAAACCTTATATATTGTAATTTGCAATAATTCACTAATTTTATCACTTTAGTTGTTTTCCTTGCTTGATGCAGGCCAGTAATTTAACTCTTCTAAAATGGTGACTTTATGTTTGGTCAGGCACTGTATATACAGTTCAATTTTACATACAAAAAATATTTTGAATTTGTACTTAAACATGAGCAAATAGGAGTGTATTCACAAATATAAGAGTAACATTTATGAAATAAAATAAAAAAATATCATAACGCAGGAGCAGCGGTTCCACAGAGAACATGATATGATATTATCATGATACCTAATGTAGGGACGAAAATCGATTTGTATTCTGTAAGTATCACGATTTTAGGTTTAATTTAGGATAAAGCGGTATAGAGGATGAGTGAGTGAGTGTTATATTTCTAATCGATCTGTATCCCTTCAAAAAAGGGCTGCTGTGCTGGCTGCCAACATGTGAATAGTTTAGAGTGTGTCACTTGTAGGATAAAAGAGGAACAGCAGTGTTTCACCACCTCAAATGCAAACGTATAAATTACAAATTACTTAAAAAAAAAAAAATAATAATAATAATAATAATGGAGTGTGGTGATATATGAAATACCATACAAATATTTTTTTTAATTCCTTTTTGTTTAAAGCTCAGCTTACGCCTTACATATTCCCACATATCTTGTTATTTTTATATATTTATATATATTTTTATATACTTCTATTACATTTGCCATGTGTCAAAAGCAATTTTAAAATGGCTCTTGAATGTTTCTAACATATTTACTCTAAGGAGATACTTGATATTGATAATTGATAATGATAATTATTATATTGCCAATTTTTTTTGTAATCAATTGTTTATATTGGCTCTCAGTCTTTCTTTCTCATCTCTAAACCACAGATGCCATTCATGCGTACTTCGGTGGCTCCATTGCTTACTACTTCAGCTTCTTAGACTTCTACACATGGGCTCTGGTACCTCCAGCAATTCTGGGCCTCTTAATAACGTTCTTCCTTCCCGGAACCCCACCACTTAACGAATCTAAAGCAGACAATTCAACCTCTGGCTCGAGTTCCTCAGATGATCATCTGTCTGTGAGCAGCCACATGGTGCAGGCTGTGTTCAGCATGATCTGGTCTACCGTGTTCATGGAGCTCTGGAAGAGACGAAGCGCCGTGTTATCATACCGCTGGGGAACACTGACCCTGACGGAGCATTTCCAGGACCCGCGGCCTGGTTTCCAGGGCGAGCTGGGAATCAATCCCGTGACCGGCAGAAAAGAACCACTCTTCCCCGATTGGCAGAGGCAGAAGCGGATTGGCTTGGTTTCCATGCCTGTGGTGGGGCTTTTTCTTGGATTTGTCGTCCTCGGCATGTGGGGATTTTATTTATGTGAAAGCACCATGGCTTCATTTCACAAGGCCTATGGATCAATTATAACAGCCACGTTGTCCTACCTGCCCTCCGTCATACACATCGTCTACACCAACATGCTGGGGAATGCCTACCGCACTGTTGCGCTGAAGCTCACTGAGTGGGGTAAAGCAGTGACAGTATATTCTTTCATTATTTCAGAAACGACGTCAAAATTAGATAAAGCATGAATTAATTGGGATTTTAACATTTTGGCGATCATGTCATTCAGCGCTCTGAGTGCACACTACACAACTTTCAAAATCTCCGAATCATGATTTTTTTTTACAAAAATCAAAATTAAAATAAAAATGTCACTCTTCATATGGATAAAAGCAAAACAAGGCTACGTTTACATTACCAGTCTGAAGTGACTCAATTCCAATTTTTACCTGTGTGTTACCCAGATCTGGGGTGAACACACAAATATGATGTTTTTATGATGATCAGATTGGATCAGGATCTATTTATCGTTTTGCCTCTGCATACAGTATATGCTGATCACTGATGTCATTAGTTAGCACAGACAGCGTAGGGATTTCATCTACAGTATTTTCAATATCTGCTAAAACGAGGTGTCTGACTTTCTTCTGGACCTCAACAAATACAGTTCACATTTGAGCATTTGGCAGATGCCCTAATCCAGAGCAACTTACATTTTCATGTCATTATACATCTGAGCAGTTTTAGGGTTAAGACACTTGCTTAAGGGCCCAACAGGGACAACTTGATGGTTGTGAGATTTGAACCGGTGACCCTCCAAACTGTAGTCCAATGCCTTAACCATAAATGCTGTTTCACTAAAAGGGCGACGTCACATTGGAAGTGGTTAAAGGTCGTTTGTAATTATGAACATGAACCACCATGGCATTTAAATCTGATCTGACCAAAAAAAAAAAAAATCTAAATTGAACAATGTGCCTTGTAATGTGAGGCGCACAGTGAGGGGCCAGGGAAATTGGTGCTAAAATTGTGTAGTGTGCATCAGATTTAAAGTGCCTGAAGGATCTGAATTTAGTTTGAAATTGTTCCTAAAAGCCTAAGACACATTCTGTGCTGGAAAGTGTATAAAATGGCTTTTAAAGGTAGCTGAGATCATTCGCACTGAGAGTTCAGTATGAAGTGAAATGATCACATTCACATCAGGTTCAATTCAAGTACTATATGTGGGTGCGAACCATAAAATATGTTAAAGCAGTTTGCTTATGATGTAATCAGGACAAATCTATCTTTTTCTTTCATTTCTCAGAGAACCACAGAGAAGAATCATCTTTTCAAAATCATCACACAGCTAAAGTTTTGGTGGTGAGTCACATCAATCTCTCTTTCTCTCTCTCTCTCTCTCTCTCTCTTTTTTTTTACACCCACCTCTCTGTAGTACTGGCTCATTTATACACATCCCAGCTAAAAAAACAAACAGATGCACACTCTAATATTTAATTAGACCACCTTTTGCTTTGATTACCTTCATGGCATCTTTTTAATAAGCTTATGCAATGTTACATTTATTTCCGTCCAGAGTCACATTCATTTCTCCCCAAGATCTTGTATGGATAAAGGGAGAGTCGGAACACTGTTTAAAGTCTTCTCTTGCACATCCCAAAGATTCCCGATGTGGTTAAGGTCAGGACTCAATTTGAGCCTGATAAATCCTAGCACTGTCATCTTGAAATATGCCCGTAAAGAAAAAATCCATTGATGAAAAAAACAGCTCATTCAGTAAATGGATGTAGCCATCGAATATTTTAGTAATCGAGTATTTTACCAAAAATGTAATCGATTAATCGAGTAATCGGATAAAATGTACTTTTGCTTAATTAAACAACAATGTAATATATATATATATATATATATATATATTAGAAAAATCTACTTTTATTTTTTTTTAAAGCATACAGCATTTTATCAAAAATAAACATTATTGTCTCACAATACAAGGAATAGCTTAAAGTTGACTGAGATGAATTAAGTGCATTACAGTGCCATACATTCTTATTTTAAAGCCTTTTCTCAGGCTAAAAAAAATGTTTTTCAAGTGACTTTAAGGATCAAAAAAACTAAGGCACACATTAAAATAAATAATTATACAAAAGTTTTAAGTTGTGCAACTTAACTTTCATTACTAAAAGTTTCTAAATTTACAGATCAGACATAACATAAGCCTTTACTAACAATTTCTGTCGTTTTTTCTGGCTGGTTTCTTCTTCTCTTGGTTTGCTGATATTTTTATCGCTCCCTTCTATTTTGCAGCCCGCGACAGAACGCTCCCTCAAATCAATACACAGCTAACTGTTTGCGTCTCCTTCCGTTTGTGGGTGACATAAGCGCTTCTTCTTTGTCTGTGTTTACTGGCGGCTTGCATCCGCATGCTCGCCATGTCACGCAAAACAAATAATTGTGCAAAAACATAACGCAAGCTTAAAAGTAGCTTTAAGGCAGAAGATTTTGCCTCGATAATTTTTTGTAATCGAGTTACTCGAGGAATCGTTTCAGCCCTAATTTAGTATTTTCAGGTAGTCAGCTGACATTATTTTTCTTTGGGCACATAACATTGCTGAACCTAGACCTGACCAACATAAGCAACCCAAGATCATAACACTGCCTCTTTAGACTTGTATAGTAGGCACTAGGTATGATGGGTGTATCACTTCATCCTCCACTGTTCGTACCCTGATGCAGCCATCACTCTGGAACTTGGTAAATCCAAGTGGAGTGACTGTTCCCCATGAAGAAAAAATAGTAAAAAGACTATAGCCGTGCGGAAGATGAATCTGTTTAAAGTAGTGATTCCAGTAGTGTGTGTGTGTGTATGTGTGTGTGTGTGTGTGCGTAGTGTGCAAAAGTCATCCTACACAGTAGCCCTCCCTGCTTTCCTTTTTGCTCTCGTCTAACACCAGTCATGATTCTTTTCAAAGGTAAAGGGCAGGTTAATTTGTTTAATTTTTTACTTTATATTTTGTATTATTTATTTTTATATGGGTATTTTTGGGAAGGAATCGTCAAAGTTTTCATTTTTTCTTATAGGGGAAATTCGCTTTGATGTACGAGTGCTTTGATATACAAGCGCAGTTCCAGAACGAAAGGTTCCACTGAATCCAGTGTTATTCTAATTTTAGATGTCAAAAGGGTTTTGTGGCTCCCAGTGTTTTCTTTTGTGGTCTAAATGGCTTTTTGTGTGTTTAAGGCTGCCGACCCCTGGCTTAGTTAAGTTGACTGGGCAGTGTTTTTTTTTTTCTATTTTATTTCACTCACTTAATTCCTAAATTAAACAACTTAAAGTTTGCATATGCTTTACGCTAACGCTAGATATCTTGTGTAGTCAGGTGATTATCAGCGAACTGTAGAATCTACAACTAAAACTAAACTGGCAGGGGCATTTAACATCGGAAGGAATACCTACCACATGTACAGTATCTTCCCCTTCCCTTATCTCCCATAAATACACACTTCTATTAGGAAGTTATTACCATAGCGGGAATTCTCTTTTAAAAGTCCCAGGTGTATTTTGAATGCAAACCCCAAAAGACATTCAGAGCTAGGTGAAATCATTTCCCACTTGTCCTTTTCTTCCAGTTTACCTTCTTCAACAACTTTGCGGTGCTGTTCCACATCGCCATCTTCAAACAAGACCTGCACCTCCTACGCAAGGTGAGCCGAGACCTCAGGCTCTTTAGTGCATGCATTATTAATGTGTGTTTTTAATTATCCATTTACACAATGTGCATTTCCATTCCTTTTCCCATGTGTGCAGAGGCTGTCATCACTGCTGATCTTGTCCCAGCTGGTGAACCAGTTCACGGAGGTGGTGGTGCCGTATATCGTCGACCGCTTCTACAGCTCCTCACAGAATGAGCTGAAGGAGGATGACCCAGCCGCTGATCACATGCAGGCTGAAGGCAGTCTGCCCCCATTTCCTGTAAATCCTTCTTCTCAACACAAAACTGTCATTAGGAACTTACATAGACATTAAAGGTTGCATATGTTAGTATTTCTTGACACCTTACACACAGCTCCCCTAAGGTGAGTCTTTTAATGCTCCAGCTGGAATACAACTCAGATAATTTTTTTTATATACCTTAAAATTCCTCTGTTTAACTGCTCTTCTGAACGCTCGCTTCAGTGTCTGTATGAATGAGCTACTGCCAAGCCACACCCACCATGCCCAGAACAGGGGGGTTGAAGAACAAGCTAGGGGAGGAAATGTTTTTTTATGAGGTCACATCAGGGGAGAAATTCTAATTGTCTTGTTAAAAAAAGCAATAAGAATGATTTTTCCAGCTGCCTTGTAAAAAAAAAAAAATATATAAATAATGAAACATAACTCTCACTCACTCATCATTTATGACGCGTTATCCTGTACTCAGGCTCGCGGGGGGCCTGGAGCCTACTCCAGGGCACAAGGCGGGGTATACTCTGGACAGTGCCCTGGACAGTGTTCCCCAGTGGCAGTCCATCACAGGGCGCACACACATACGCTCACTTATACACTACAGGCAACCTGGGAATGCCAATTTGCCTAATCTGCAGGTTTTTGAACTGTGGGAGGAAACCAGAGTACCAGAGTGTCTTTGCACATTTGTCCCCTCAATAGTTTGGTCTTCTCTGTTGCACATTTTATTTTTTAAAGGCTTTCGTCCTTGTTATGGAATTTTCTTTGCGATCAATAAATTATCTATCTATCTATCTATCTATCTATCTATCTATCTATCTATCTATCTACATCTAAAGCATGTTATGCTGTTGCATTTACAAAACTGTTGTTAATGCCGTATTATAGTGCAACTGAAAGCACTTAAAGTGTAGCACTGTGGTGCAGTGCGTAATAGTGCTGCTTCACAGCTCCCTGGTTCAGCCCTCAGCTCGGGTTACTGTCTGTGTGGATCGTCACATTTCCTCCATAAGGTTCACAGGGACTTTCTGTGGGGACACCAGTTTCTTTCCATTGTCCAGAATTTTTTTTTTACAGACCATAGTAAAGACATAGACCATAGGTGTGTATGAGCATGTAAATGTGACTGCATGTTGCCCTGCAGTGGACGAGGGTGAATTTTGTGGGGTGTATTCCATCTGGGGTGAATTCTCTCGCCTAATCAGTAGATACAATGTGACCCTGATCAGGATAAAATACGTACTGAATGTGAGTGAATAAAATCACTAAATGACATACATGATCTTACAGATACTCATGATTGTTTGGACGTGTCCTGTGCCCATTAGCAGAGAGAAAGGCTGTCCCTCCCACACACAGAGAGCACAGCAATTGTGCTCTTTTAGACTCTAAATCATAATCAGAGTTTTTAAATAGGGCAGATTAATGTTTCAATGCTTCTCGTCGTGCGTCTTCACTTTAGAAATTCTTAAGCACATGAACTGAAAATCAGCAGATTCTTTTTTTGTTGTACTGTATGTGAAGGATTCACTCAGGATCTTATGTGTGTGTGTGTGTGTGTGTGTGTGTTTCTAGGGTCTGTTCCTGGAGTACATTGAACTGCTGGTGCAATTTGGTTATCTCAGTCTATTTTCCTGTGTGTATCCGCTCACGGCCGTGCTTCTGCTAATTAACAACATCACAGAGATCCGCGGTGATGCCTACAAGATCTGCCGCCTCTTCAGAAAGCCCTTCTCTCCCCCTGAGGCCAGCATAGGCGTTTGGCAGGTGACACACACACACACACACACACACACACACACACACACACACACAAAGCCAGGCCCTAGGGCAACACTGCTAATTACTTAATTGGTTGGTGACGTACAGTACAAGTACAAGGGAATCCTGTATTCAAATCTGCCGTGTTGACTAAACTTGGGGAGTGATCGTATCTGTACAGTGCAAACATGGCCAAACCCCATTCTGGAACAGGTAAATAAAAAAGTCTGGGAAATTCAGGAAGCAACATGTAGAATCTTAAATAAAGCAGAAAATCTTTTCAAAAAGCAGAACCTGAACCTCATTCTAAACATTCATGTAGTGGATTGGACAATTAACAACACGTTTGTTTGAATTGGTCTCCCTCTGTGTATTTTTGGTGTTTTTGTTTATCTGTTTCTGTGTGTGTGTGTGTGTGTGTGTATGTCCACAGGTAGCATTCGAGACACTGGCATTTGTCTCGGTCATTTCGAACTGTTGGCTGCTGTTTTTAGCTCCACGAATCAGAGCGTTTACTCTGGACGCCGGACTAAACCTGAGCACTGTGCTGATATTTTTCATCCTGGTGGAGGTTAGATTTTCTCTCTCTCTCTCTCTCTCTCTCTCTCTCTTACACACACACACACACACACACACATACTCACACACATTTGGCCTGTCAAATGTTATTATACTTTGCGTTTTAAATACTCTACAGAAAGAACAGTACAAATATTCTGCATTAATAATGTATAAACTATGGATGATTATATCTATAATGGCGCAAAGATTCAAGATTCAAATAACTTTATTAATCCCAGAGGGAAATTGCTCAAAAACATCATTTTATCTTAAACTTGATCCTTCCCTTTATTCAATTATTTAACCATAGCAATCAACTCTTGTTTACTGATTTACAAATATGTCATGCACACTGATATCGAAGTGAAACCCATCATCAACTCACTTTCACCATGGTTTTCTTTTATTTAACCCTCGGCCCACAAAGTTAGATGCCTTGTTCAATGACCTATTCATGTTTTTCCAGGAGATAACGTGAAATTAATCATGTGTATTTGTTTGGAGGCTGATAGATGTCAGGCCCCCTGCAACTCTCTATACAGAATAGATGGGTGAGGACTCACTGGTTCCACCTTAGGATGCAAAACTGTATACACAGAGTAATTTGGCTTCAGGGTGTTTACAGGATCCTGATTGTTGAGCAACCTATGATTGCTGCCCAAGAGATTGGATTTTTGGATTTTTTCCCATTACCATCCACTAGATATGCAACATTTTGACCTTAAGGTAATAACATTAAACAGGGCCCTGCTTCCCTCCAGTTGGAAATCTGGGAAATCCTAGTGGAATATTGTTATATTTGATAAATATAACAGTGTTATATTTGTTAGCTTTTACTTTTAACTTTTAGATTTTGACAGAAACAATTATCTCATAAAAAATCAGCAGAAAAAAAAATCATTGAAAGTTATAATAATATAAGTTTAAATTAAGTAGGCATCTTAATTTTGAGTTAACAACAACTTTAGGTTTCAAGGTCACACAAGTGGTGATAACTTACTGAATATAATCATCACCAAAATGAGCTCGTTCAAACATGAACCACGACATCCTTTCTCTCAACACTAATCAGTAAGTGAAAGAAGCGAGCACTTAAAAACTGATAATTAGAAATAAATTTTTAATATAATCATATATTGATTGAAGACAAAACCTCCTGTCCCTCTGAGAGACTCACACACGCACATGGCTATGTAGTCTACAGTACACAGGCATACACACTCCATATATATTACACGTTTGACCCGTTAGCACTCGTTCATTAAAGTACCCGAGAAACAGGCGACGCTCATTAACAGTGTCATGTCTTTGTTTCTGCAGCACGTGTTGATTGTGGCAAAACTGATTCTGGCCTTTATTATTCCTGACGAGCCAGACTGGATCCAAATCAAGAAGCAGCAGATTGAATATCGCACTATGAAGGCACTGAAAGAGCAGGTGATGTGTGGCATGATGGCTTGAATGTGGATACGTGCCCTTGAACTTTTCCCCACATTTTCCACAGTCTACACCCTAACATCTAGAGACGTGAAACTGCTCTATAGTTAATAATAAGTATGAAGTCCTCGCTGGATCCGGAGAAAGACGTATGCAGTTCTCTGGTGTCACTCGCTCCATCCATGCCCTCTTGACTGAAGATGATCCGCTACAAAAGTTCGCAGTTTATTTTCATAGTTTTAGCCATTTTTGTGCAGAAGTGACAGAAAGTCCTGCTACACGTTCGTTTCATATACAGCGGAACCTCGGTTCACGAACATAATTTGTTTCTAAGTTCTGGTCGTAACCCGATTTGGAGGAGGTCCGATTCAGTGTTTTTTCCACAGGAATAAATTTTTCTTCATATTACAATAAATAAAATGAATCAGTTCTTCGTAAGTATGAACTATATTTAACTTTTGATCTATTTTGTTTGTTTTACAAAATATAAAACAAAGTATGAAAAAGCTTTATTATAGCCTTAATTATAGAAAAATAATACAGCACTAAATATAAATATATACTGTACAGGAGAGAGAGAACACTTAATTTTTATACGTATTTTCACGGACAAAATTCATGGACTGAGCAAAACTAATGCTGCGTCACGCACTCATGCCTTTGTTTAACTGATACAAACCAAAGCCCGGGATAGTCGGTTTCTGGTCGTGTTCAGAGGGAGGAGTTCGTGAACAAAGACAAATTTAGGCAATTTTTTGGTCGTAAATCGGTTTGTTCGTACATCGGGGCGTTCGTGAACCCAGGTTCCACCGTAGTAATTTAACCAGCTGATCCTAATTAGCAGAACTCTTCAGCCAGATAGACTAGAACTAATTAATGACATCACCTGTTATGTGCAGAGGGAGAACTACAATACAAGGCATGTGCTGTCTTAATACTTTTGGCCACCACAGTGTTTAAGATCCCTAGTATCGTCACTGATCCAGGAGGCTACTCCTTAGCTAATGTCACTTAAGTAACAATAGATATAATAGCATAATATATTTTTTTTATTAATACAGCAATAAGAGAGTTGCTTAAGTTTAAAAGAAGGACCAAGACATAATACAGAGGCACATTAAGATATTGTACGCATGTATATGGTACTGTAAGTGTTCCTGGCAGAGTAGTGCATTATACAGTATTATTATGTGCCTAAAGATCGTAGGCTGTGTATATAGTTTCAAGACCGAGTTAAGGAACAGTTGCTGATTTCAGTTGTTTCTCTTTTTCTTCCATTTAACAGAAAGTGAAGCATTCCCCAGTCGCTGAACTCCCTCCCTCATCACCCTGAGACAGCGGGAAACAGAGACACTGAGGTGTTGCATCAGGACCGCTAGTTCATTGCACCGTCAGCTTTAACGATTAAGAACTTTTTAAGTTTGCTGTTGAAACGCGAGGTATGGGGTGCCAGCTGGTACCACCTGTGGGAAATTTTTATTTTTTTTTAAAGAGAAAACAGACTGCTGTAGTATAGAAAAAAAGGGGGTTTTAAAGGCATGTGTTACAGGATATAAAATACAGAACAGGACAGATAGTCACAGTAAGTTAGTGAGGAAAAGTTATGGAAAGTGCTAAAGATAGTTTGCTAGCTCATAAACACAACTTTGTGCTTAGAGCATGCATAATACACATAAGCTCAGGTGTGGTCAAATTTTTTTTACATTTTATGGACAAATGGCACATACTGTACGCTCACGCATCATGCTAACACTGGCTGTCGACACTAAACGGAAGACAAGTCACACAACCCAAGTGGTACAATCATGTTTATCATAGTTGTGTCTCAAGTCACATCATATAACCTCATAGTGTACATAAAAAGTGCTTTGTGTTGATTTGTATATAAAGTAAGCTTTTAAATAAGTGTAAAAATGATTCAGGCTAGAACAGTTTTATTTAGGAATAAATTCTCCACACGCATCACTTTTAGCCCTATTCCATCTGTTTTATGGTTATCTATAAGGTATTTGTACGTTGCTCTTCATTTCATTTGATCAGTAAATACAATCCAACATCTGACTAATTTTACTGCGCTACGTTTCATACAGTACTTCTCAGAGTAAATACATTAATCTGTAATGCACTCATAACTAGTCTAGAATAGTATGTGATTCGAGACACACTGTGTATTTTGCACTTCAACCCTATTGCACCTTTATCATCTAGCAAGCGAAGATTTCTTTTTTCTTTTGCAGCAACGTCTGCTTAAACAGTATAAGGTGTGTAGCAGCCACTCAATGCCTTATTGATATCCAGTTACTGCTGAGTGATGCTTTATTGTGCAGCTATCATGAAAAAAATAAACCAAAGAGTGAGCATTATACCTTACCAAGATGTTGTGCACTGTACTGAAATAAATAAAAAAACATATGCAACACAGACATTCATTTGGTTTACGTTTTAATAAATAAATACAAAAATAAATTAATCTCATTGAGACAGAGTCATTGTTTTAATAAGGGTCAATGGGACTCTAGACATAGCCAGATGTCATTCTACCCCGTTCGGTAAACTGGAGACCCGAGACAATGAGAATGAAAATGAAAAAAAAGAAAAGAAATAATAATAAAATGGGGAATGAGTGAGGAATGGTAATCACGATGTGTACGTCTATCTCCCTTTTCTAAAGGTTTAGTCGAATGTTTAGAGCAGGCCTGCAGTCAGGAAGTGTCTGTGAGGAAGCGCAGTACAGGTTTGTGCTTTACAACCTTCTCCTATACACACTCTAACCATTCAATGAGGGGGAAAAAAATCTAATGTACACAGTTTGTGCGTTATCTGTATTTCGCTGATCCTCATATCCTGAATCTTCTATGTGAATGAATGCTCTAAATGTTTTTTTTTTATTTTTTATTTAAAGTGGAACTATATTATTATCCACGTAACTGCCAGCTTTCCGATACAGCATTTTCCTTTCAGGATGGTCCAAAAACATGTTTCAACATAATGACCTAAAAAAAAACCTGCACCAGATTTGAGGCAGATATCACATAGAAAGTTGAAAGCTTGAAAGCTCCAGTGCCTAAACACAAGAGGCGTTCAAGTCAAACCAGAACTTTGTAATGCACTCATCTCGAGAATGAAGACATACATTGATTGACATTTACAGAAGACTTTAAGTGCAGTGTGGTGATGAGAGCCTTAGTCGCAGTAAAACATCAACAACGGTGCTAACGTTTCAAAGAGGCCTGTACACCCGTAAATGACAACCTTAGCCGAAATCTGTCCGTGTGACAAAATCATTTACCAACACCACTTGCACATTACAGGAACTTGGCTAAGAGTTTTTGCTACATCCTCTGTACAGTCCTGACCTCGCTCCACGGAGTTCCCGGAGGCCAGGGTTTCAGACGTGAAGTCTGATCATGGCTCCAGTGTACTGAGAAAACTTTTTACCCTGATGGTATCCAAGCACTAGTGAAACACCGTGAAAAGTGCATTAGTGTAGCACAGGATTATATAGTGAAATAGAGTTTTTACACTCACAACTGTGTTCTGTTATTTTGAACAATCAAAAGTCCTGGTTTGACTTGAACGCCGCTCGTCTTAAAGCAAAGGTCAAAATATGCAAAACTGTGTGCATTAGTTGCATTTTTTCCCTTATTAACCATCCCTTTAGGTAATAGCTCCTTACACTTCATAGTCTCTAGAACCTTATGAAAGCGGTCATGAAGACTTCTACAGCCAAACATCAAACCTCTTTTGTGAGGCATTAATTAATGCATTGACCTTCAGTAAAACATTTTTCACTATAGACATTTAATTTTCTCTGAAACACTTCATGGCTAAAGGCCATAGTCACACTGGAGATCTGTAAAGACTTTAGATATTTAATGTTACCGAAAAACTTTCCTATCTATACTGCATCATGGTTATAGAATATATTAATAACAAAAAAAATGCAGTTGAAGTATTACATGGATTCTACTATGATTGTATTGTTAATACACCGTACACGTTAAAGATACGATGCTCTACACATTTGGACAATTTAGCATGAGCTCAGATCATCCTTTGAGAGCTGATGTTTGGTCAGCGTATCCATCGGGTTTATAGGAGAGGCTGTCCACACGTGACAGATCGACGTCTACAGTACGTTCCGACTGGATGATGAAACAGTATCGTATATTCAGGACTATAAGTCACACACAAACACCAGGTTTGGTCTTCTTGGAGAAAAATTCAAGTTTGCTGTATGATAATCAAATAAAGCCATTATTTAAATACGTTAGCTAAATGATAATGTTATTGAGATTTTACATGTACTTGTTTAGCTGCGATGTATTGTTTTGATGTATTATAAAAATGAGTAAACTTTAACCTACTGCAATGAACAGCAACGCAGCTATTACTGACATTTTTCCCCATAGTTTAACATTGGAATTGTTTTGTTACTTTATAGGAAGCTAAATTTCTAATTGAACCCGCCATCTAAAGCCCAATTAACATGTGCTGGTATTTAAATATACACCATCTCTATTACTACATTATTGTTATTATTTTTACAAACATTAGCATTAAATTGAAATATATCAAGAATATAATAATAAGAAAAATTATAGTGTAGAGTATAGAAACCATGTCAGTAATAGACGGTGCTGTATGATGGGGGGAAAAAGTGCCTTATAGTCCAAAAAATATGGTTGTCTCATTAGACTTCTTTTGTTAGAGAAAAATATTTTGTCTTTCATACTGCAGAGGAACTGAATCATCTAAGAACAACATCAACCGCTACTGCTTTGACTACATTACCAACGTTAGTGCGAACGTGTTATCTCTATGCGTATTATTTAGAATCCTACACGTGAGATCTTGTCCGATTCAGCTTTACGTGATAGCACTTACAAATAGCAAAACACTTCTGCGTCAGGAGAACATCTGCTCTAATCGTAGCCTGTTACTAAGTGACGATGTACTAGGCGATTAAAGTTCAACCTCACAACATTTTTAGGATGTTACTTGTCGTCTCATCACACTTTTTAGATGTCTAGAGCTAGTTTTGTTAAACGGTATGTAAGGTGAAAACACAATATCATGGCAATAGCATATACATAGATAATAGCACACATGCTCAAAAGAATATATACACACTGTACATGTCCAGATGTGTCCAAGAGCTTATACTGACAGACTGCTTGTTCAGCAGTCAACATGCACCCCGCCCCGAGGCAAACAAGCTGTAAATCGAGTCAGTCTCACTCTATTATGATGGTCCTCTTAAATAAAAATGTGAAGTGAAACAAGTAAAAAAAAAACAATAATGGATGATACGAAGTCACCATGTTTCCACAATCCCTCTAGTAAGACTCTGATATAACATTTTTCAGAATAACCATGTATACATTTGGAAAAAAACAAAACAATAAAAATAAAGAACATAGCTTCAGGAAGACCAGTCTTCTCTCATCTCGTCTTTAACCTCGGTCCGAGCTCTTGTATCTCAGATACGTTCTACATCGTTCCCTGGTCGGTCCAGCCAGCGCGAGGCTAGTAATACTACTTTGATCAGTGCTAATGTAGCATGCTCGTGAACTCTATATGTGGTCAAATGCTCCGCATGTCATTCGTGCTTCCTGAAACCTGACACACGCTCGGGGGGCCAGGAGGAGTGTGACACTTGTCATCGTTGTGAAAACTGTGAAATATTAGTGAGGCTTACTGCAGACCTTTTGTTATAAAGGTGTCTGTGGTGCTCTGAGGCTTTGAGAATATCCAGCTCGGTGCCAGACTATAAATCAGGTATTTTTTTTAGTACAGTTCCATTAAATTTTTTTAAGTTTATACAGAACGGAACGGCTCGCGGGTTCCCTGTTAGCAATATTTTCATTTGGTGTGCATGTTCCCATGCGAGGTAATCCTCCCAACTTGGTCATTTGCGAGGTAACTTACATCTGAACTTGAATTAAACAATCCAGTCATAAAGCAACTAGTAGAGTTGCCCAGTACAGGTATATCGGTGTAGTTCATATTAAGACCAGTGCACCATCATCTCCAACTGGTGGGCAACTCATGATTATAAACTCTATAATATATTAGAAAATGGCTTGCAATAGCAATAATAGCATCTTGATTTCTAGATACGTCATGAAATCTTTCTACACACAGCAACGTGAGGCCACTTGTATTCCAGTATCGTATTGAAGACATAGTCTGTGGTGAAAATGCAACTCAACATCCAGTCGTGGTAAGACATTTCACATATAAGAGTGTGTGCGTCTTAACTAAGGTTAGCTGGTGCATGCGAAATGAGCGTGAACGAAATGAATATGATACTTCGGACAGGAAGGACTCTTGTTACCGGTAAGTTATGCGCCTCCTTTGCCTATTTGGTTGTATTTCGTTTTCACATGGGAGTTTTTGCTCAAACCGGTTTAAACTGTTTTAACTTTTGCCCCAGGTAAACCGCTACACGCCTGACATCTCTTTAGCTAAAGCTCTACTCTAGAGAAGCTGCTACGGTGCAAAACAACAAGTTTTAATCACAGGGCTCCTACACTCTCAAGACATACGCTAGCTCTAATAAAAGGGGCACCGAGTTCTCACAAGTAGATATTGGTGTCTATATACACAGCAAGGCTACGATGTTAGCCGCTATACACGGGGAAAGCTGCAGGGAATGAGAACGTGTGAGTCTACAATGAATAGATGTGGATCTACTGTACTCTATGTGTAAGTTCAGCCAGAGCACCTCCGAGATCACAGTAAGAGTCAGGGATGTGCGATGTGCTTTTAAAAAAAAAAACATTAGTAAAGAAGGGAGGAAAAGCAGGATACGGTTGACAAGCTTTGAGGACATGGGTAGCTTCCGGACGTTTTGCCTATAGCACATGACAACAGTTATACTGAGCAAAGGGAAGCAGTTTCTCTTTGGATGTGGGCTGGATGTTGAAGGACAGAGCTTTCTCACAGAGCGGAAACTGCAGCAAGCGATCTCGCAGATTCACGTTCTTGTTCTTGTTGGAGTCCGTGCCGGCGTCCCTGGACCCCCGCTGACCCTGCTGAGGTTTATTGTACGTCTCCTCCGTCCTTTCGGTTTCTCCAGGCACCTTGCGGGTCTCCACTCCATCGGGTCTGAGGTCCACGCAGTGATTCTTGGGGAGGAACCGCGGAGAGACGCAGGGAGCCGAAATGACATCGGTGTCAAGCAGCTTCGGCTTAGACGGGGTGTTATTGTTGTCTTCTGGAGGATCATTGGAGAGTTCGCTCTGACCCCAGCAGCACTGGACAGGATCAAGCCTGGGTGGCGTTGAAAATCTGTCTAGCTTCTGAAAGCTTGGATTCTTATGGTCCTCAGCTTCAGCTTTGTCTGAGGTCTTTCCTGGTTTTTGGGGTTCTTCAATCTGTGCTGCTGGTAAAGGTCTGTCTTTCTTCAGAATGTCTTTGTTTCTTTCATCTTCACTCCTGTCTGAAGCTTTGACTGCATTGCTTGGTTCCTCAGTTTGGGTCGCCTCTGTCCTGATCACTGGAGAACGTCTGTCTGTCTTTTGAATGTCTCTCTGCCTCTCACTATTTGCTGTGTCTGGGGCTTTCACTGCTTTGCCTGGTTCCTCAGTGTCGGCAGCCTCAGCGTGCGTTGCTCTCAGAGGTTCATCCAGCTTTTGAAGATTGTGGTTCTGTTCTTTATGTTTAGCTGTGACTGACACCTCAGTGTGGTTCTTCTCTTCAGTCCTGCCATTCACTGGAGGCCCAGCTAGCTGTTCATGGCCTATCTGCCTCTCATCTACAGCTCTGCCAAGGACTTCTTGTACTTCTTTTCCATTTTCCATAGTGCGTTCCTTCTCAAACTGGACTGCAGATGGAGGTCCACTGGGTTTCTCAAGGCTTTGGTGCTCATGTTTAAAGATGTTTGAGTGCTTCCTTATCTGTGATGCTGTTTCCTCATTTTTTGTTGTTTTTTTGCTGGTGCCATCCCTTTGACAATTATTTGTGACCGTCTCTCCCTCTTCTTGAAACTCCTCGTCCTCTGCTAGGACTTCACAAAGCACATGTCTTCTGCTCTTTTCCTTATCCTGCCCGCTCTGCTTTTCTGAGAAACTTGGAACATTCGATGTTAAGCAACGTCTGAGAGAAGCCCCCAAAGCGGGTGCTGCTGATGGGACCAAGCTAGGTTTGCTACATTGTACTACGGGTTGATCTTCCTCTTCATCATCGTCCTCCTCTTCCTCACAAATTTGATGCAAAGCTCTGAGATGTTTGACCACCGGAGGCGGGTCTGGAGGTACAGTGCGGAGACTGAGACCTAGGCAAGAGCCGGGACTGCAAAAATCAGTAAAAGACGTGTCCTGACGGCTGGGTTTGGGAGCCAGGAGATCTCCAGACTCGCACACTCCCCGCCGGGAGAAACCCGGAGATGCAGAACCCAACTGGGTGACAGCAGCCAAAGAAGTGGCTTTGAGGGCATCAGCCTGAGGTCCTCGGCCTTCTACCAGATCCAGAGGCTCAGAAAAGGACCTCCTGTTAAAGAAATGCATAAATTTAATGTGGGTGCACATTCCATCTCATCTCACCAAACAGTGACTGAGGAATCATTTTAGCTTTGAAAGGATTCCTTCATCTAACAATTGATCACACTTGAATGAAATGTCTTAGAATAGGGAGAAACTCTTTTATACTGGTCTATGGTAATCTAACACTGTCTCTGGAATCTCCTTAGACTGTGCAGGTTATTACTGTATATTAATGCAGTTATTTCCTTCTTCACTTACCTCTAAGGAGAAAGGCTGGATATGGCCTTGAGAAAGCATTTTAGAAGCACTTTTCTAAAAATGACACGTCTTATATAGTAATATTACAGTATCAACAACAGTGTTGGGCGTTAGAGTACTTGGATTACTTTTTTGATCTAACGAGTACTCTAACGCTTTAGATCCGCCATTTAAGTACTCAGTTTTTTCAAACAATATGCATGAGGAATCACAAAGGAGTTTTCATTTTCTGTAACTAGTTACTTTTATCAGAAAGTAAAGCTGCAATGTAACTGATTACTTTTTAATAACAATAATCTTGTAATGTAATTACTTTAAAAAGTAACGCCCCCCAACACTGATTATCTACAGTTAAGATGACGGTGATGTTGAGAAAGCAAATTCAGAACATGAAGCATGCACACTTATACCAACCAGCACACGAAGCGTAACCCAAGTGTGAGAATATTTTAGTTTTTTCGACACAGTGCGCAACATAAGCATATCAGTGTAGCGTATTTGTCAATCGATTTCATTATACCGTCCTTCACTCCTGCAATGTGCAAAGCATTAATGATCTCTTTTTTTCTTTTTCTTTTTACTTTGCTGCCTAAAAATTTTTACCAGTCACATCACGTCTGTGTTAATGTTTTGATAATTTTAGGGAGTGTCATGATGCATGCCAGCCTTACAGTATATATTTAGGATGGAATGTTCTGTATGTGACTCACTGTGGGTTTCTTTGCTCCGGATTGAGACCACTCAGCTCCTGTTTGTCCCGTAGGATGCGTTCTCCGAGCAGGTAATACGTGGCTGTGATGTGATTATACCGGTCAGCCTCCAATGCTCTAACACACACACACACACACAATTAAACACAGATCTATTACAAACCCTATATATCTATCTATTTTATTCAGTATGTAGACAGGTATAACAGCAGCAGGTCTGTGTTTGCTTTTCAAAATGTATTTAAAATATAAATTCATATTTTAATTAGCTCATTATTTTATAAATGTTAACAAATCTATCTATTAACAACAGGTCTTTTCCAATTCAATTTAGAACCTATCCAGTATAAAGAGTCAATAATTTGGAGACCCTAAAGCCCATAAAACACAAGAAGTCATCAATAAATAATAATAAAAACCACTTGTGTATCGGATAATCTTACATGCAGTTTTTTTATTTTATAATATATATATATATATATATATATATATATATATACACATTTTTTTTATTATAATTTTTTTTTACTTCAGACAGCATTAGGCTTCGGCAATATGATACCACATTACTGACTCCACTCACTCCTGTATGGTGTCTCTGTCGGCAATGTTCCCGGAGCTCATGGCCTGCAGGATGAGCTCGTGCTCCTGAGGAGACAGGCTGCAGTGAGGAGAGACGGGCGACGGAGACGCATTGACACCCTGCAGCCACGGGTGAGACTCGATCTCCAGCAGAGGGGCTCGCTTCGACGGATCTCTCTGCAGCATCCGTGAGATCAGACTAAAGGAGTCGTATAAACAGAAGACTGGAATGAGTTACAGGATCGTTACGAGGTTGTTCTCGTTAAGGGTTTCTTTGTTAACGATTGACGTAGGTGACAGTAACAGTGTGCGGTATTTAGAGCAAGCAATTAGAATTAGGAGGAAAATGAGAGTGGAAAAGTACTGAATGGGTGAAAGGGAAAAAAAAGATGACATGCGGAAAAGAAGAAAGAAAGAAGAAAATGTCATGGCTGATTACTGGAGCAGAACGAGTGAAAAAAAAAATTAATTTTTACAAACAAGCTTGATTATACCTCCCTTCCGCTCTCTCTATTTTCTCTTTCACTCTCTTCCATCTACTTTTTATTTAATTTCCGTCTCTCAGTCCGACTCAGTTTTCACATTTTTTCCCTCTGTCTCGCTGACAGGCGGCTAAATTAGCATATGCACATCTGGCTGTGAATGAAACAAAGTGGTTATTTCTCACATCTCGTAAATATTCATGAGCACCTGCAGAGCGACCCTGATGGAAACGGAGGGAACAGAAAAGATGAGATCTGACATTGCGAAAATGTGAGTGTTTGTGTTTATGCACTGCACAGAATCCGTTTATGCACTCAGAGCGTGTATCATGGCACCGCATGCAATCAGCACCACCAGTAGAGGGAGCCATACCACTTTGTGTGTGTGTGTGTGTGCACAAGAGTGCAGGCATGTATGATCGGGGATGTTATAATACCCTTGTGGATATCAAATATACCGAAATATAATTATTTTTTTTCATAGCAAACTGAAATGCTACCGAGGTTAAGGTTGTGTGTGTATGTGTGTGTGTGTATCCAGGGGCTAAATGGTATAATTAGACCAGATGTTCTCTTCGCCTCGGCCACCCCTTAATCTGCAAACACATGCAAGAAGAACTCTTTCCTCAATCTACACTCGAAAGCACTCTGACGGAAATTCTCACCAATGTCTTACTGATCCCAGTGCTGCCGTTCAGATACGACACAGGCATCACACACAGATAATACATTAGCCAATACTAATCTAATGATAAAAAATATATATATATATATATATATATATATATATATATATATATATATATGCAATGAATTCTTTTAAGACCTGCGCTGTATCACCGTCTCTGAATCAGGTCGAAAAATATGTCTGATCTTTTTAACAAAGGAAGATTAAGTAAGAAGTTCGAGTTTATGTTTTTCTTTTTTTTTCTCTCCTTTAGCCTGTGATCGTGACAATGAAATGAAACAATAAATAAAAATAAAAACACTTAAAGGCTCATTACATTTAAGCAACATTTGCATTCATAGAATAGTTCCCAGCTAGCCAGCTAATTAGGTCTCTAAGTTAGCTAGATAGTTTTTTTTTTATAATTTATATTGATAATTTACGTTGTCATGTCAATCGGTCTTGTCTCAGCTAGCCAGCTAATTAGGCTTTTTAGTTAGCTAGTTAGTTTTTTGTTCATTTATGTTGTAAATTTATGTTGCATGTAGCACCTTGGTCCTGGAGGAACGTTGTTTTTTTTCGCTGTGTACTAACTGGATGTGGTTGAAGTGACAATAAAGCCTACTTGACCTGACTTGATGGAAGGCTTCGGCCGTGATGAAGGATCATCACAGCTAACTTCCTAACATACAACTTCCTGCCTTTTAAGCAGATGGAATGAATGAGGCGCCGTAGTGACGACAGTGATCTCTTCTTCAGTCCCTCAAAGATCCTGTTTAAGTCATCGTGCATGTATACATATGTTCATTTTAATCTTGTACAGGAATTCGATCACTGACTGACACGGTGTGAAGTTGTTAGAACGACGTACATTCTTATTCTTAAAGAAAAGGAAATTCCTCTGGTACAGGTTTTTTTTTTTTAACCCCGGAAGCCCTTCCTGATGCAGCCCTCCTCCATTATTCAGGCACAATATGTTCACTGACTTGCGCAAACCCAAACCCAGCATTCTAACACTAGAAACACCAATGAACCACTTTTTTTTAAAACTTTTTAAAAAATAAAAAAGTTCTAAACCGTTATCATATAAGTATTAATTTCCTACATCCTACATTAGTGTTTCACCGATGATTGAAACATCCTTAGGACATGATTTATTCAATGATGTCACGCTTGTTTTACAAAAACTTAACATTCAGTGTGATTCATATTCAATTAGAGTGGAGTGTAAAAAGAAAAAAAAAAAAGAAAAAAAAAGAAAACCAGAAACAATAAGAAACACAGTGAGGCAGAAATATTCCCACCGGAGCTTCAGCTCGTCTCCCTGAGGAGATCGCCGTTCTTATTTACACAGAACGTTTTCCCGTTAAAGAACTGTCTGATTGGAGGGTTAACACCCATGTGACCCAGCCTCTATGTTTAGCTGTGCGGTCGAGCCCAGATGTCACACAACCACATGCAGCCTCAAGCCCAGATTTCCGAGGTACAATCAGTCGATTCAGATTTCTCCATTTTGTTCTTAGAGAGCCGGGTTTGAGGATGTTCTCTCCACAAATAACTCGGCCATGGAGAAATCCCAACAGCGTGACCTCATACAGGCCCTTTCATTGAATTCATGGCTTTGATGATCGGAGTTGAACATTAAGTACAAATGGGGGATAAAAAAGCGATTCGGTATTATGTATCGTAATTATTTTTATTTTGCAATTCATGTATCACCACAATGAAACAAATTCTTTTTTTTGTTTGTTATTGATGTGGTCTCAAACTATTTAGGAGTAGGAGCAAATTAATAGCTATGTCTTTTTAAAATTGTACAAAATCAGAATACTAACAATGGGTCTCTGTCTATTTCTTACTTTTCTTTTACAGTATTCATGTTAATCAGGATACTCAAAGTATCGCAATACAAATCGAATAGACACCTACAGTAAGTATCATGATAATATCATACTGTACATTCCAATTCCAATTAACTTAATCTGCACGTCTCGTGCATGTGGGCGGAAACAAAACCCACCAAGCACGGAGATAACAAGCAACAACCACATACAGTACACATTCCTAAAGGTGGGACTCGAACCCTTGACCTTGGAGATGCGGGGGACTCTTTTAGATTTTATGAATCATTAACCAATAAATGTTTGGTGTTTGCGCCTTTAGCATGATTCGTTGCTATAATGATGTCTATGCCTATGCTTTTTTTGCTTTGTGTTCTTTGTCTTGTTTATATGTACACACACACACACACACACACACACACACACACACACACACACACACACACACACACACACACACAACCAGTCAAAAGTTCGGACACACCTTCTAATTCTGTACCCTTTCCTGATTTTTATTTCTTTCTACATTATAAAACAATACCCAAGGCATCCAAAATATACAATAATCTCCTTTGAACAGTTGATATTGAGGTGTATCTGCTTCTTATTCTCTGTAAATCCTTCATAATGGCTCTAATCTGAGGTGCTGTTTGTTAATTAGTGATTTCTGAAGCTGGTAACTGTAAATGAACTTCTCCTCTGCAGCAGAGGTACGTTTTGGTCGTCATCATGTTGCCTGATGGGTTTTGCAAACGCACTTGACACCATACTGTTCTTGTGTAGAATATTTTGACTGCTACTACTGTATATTGTTTATTTTTATTTAATACAGTATTTTGGTAAAGCTTACGCTACAATTTACACATTGTGCAACTTTTTTTGCAACACATTGCTGGCAGATGAACTCAGTGGGAAAGTACTGTTTAAAACGCCCTAAAGCTGAACGGAGGCTTTGCCTTGACCTGCCAGCATCCTGATCCAAACCACACCGTCTCTTGGCTCATGATTCAAAATTCCAAAGGAGACCTGGAACATTTTTTGGACAGCTTCCACTATCGTTTCCCTCTTCGATTCTGATTGGCTGGTCCTCCGATGGGCTGGGAGACGTAAAAAAAGTACAGCGGTAGTACAGCATGTTCAGCTGGAGTCTGTCCTGCTGAAGATTGCAAGTAAGTGTAAAGTTTGGTGTGAGGGTGATAGGAACCACACGATGCTCTGAGACTGTGATGTTTCCCTTTAACTGCATCTCACACCGGAAACACCAGGGATCGGTCTTAAATGCAAAAAAAAATAAAACATTACAACTTTGGCTTTCGTCATACTGAATGTTAAAATGATGTAATATTGCAACACGTTTGAAGACAGATGTTCCATGAACCTTCTTTACCCTGTGGTGATGCCGTTTTGTTCCAAATTCTTACAACATTTTTAAGGCTTTTGCGTGCAGTCACCCGAGTGATGCTACTGTATCAACGCCAAACAACTGAGTAACAACTGGGAACCAGTCAGATCATGTATGTTCAAGAGAGCACCTTTCCTTTAAAGTGCATTACTGTAGCAAGAGCAAGAGACCAAAAAGACACAGCTGACTGTCTTCAAATGTCTCAAAGGAATCATATTTGTTTACGTTGTTGGTGGTGGTGGTGGTCTTTCAGATGCTCCCGTCGAGGGGTCGCCACAGCGGACCACGCCAGATCCCTTCTTGACGCACCTCTATTTTATCCTGGCTTGGGACGGGCACTGCATCCAGTGGCTGGGGTTTGGCCATCCACCGATGCCCCAATCATGTTTGTATATGTGCTTCGCACATCTTCAACAACGTTTAAGGTAATCTACAGGGGATAATCTATGTTTGGGCAGGAATCACACAGGGGTTAAGGAGTTAGATGGCTAATCAGAGGGTCCCTGGTGCTGCCAAGCTGCTGTTGTTGGGCAATTGAGCGAGGTGTCCCACCTCCCTCAACTGGAGACAGAACACTCTGGCATTCACAAAGACAGATATGTCTCTTTGTAGGGAAGCATTTTTTTGACTGATGATACATGGACGGACCATGCTCTCTTATCTTAACTGCTATACAGCATGTTATATACAGGTGTTTATGAAAACATTAACTAAACCAGTAAGCCAGATGTCTGATTGGAGACGCAGATTGGAAACGCAGATCCTGATTAGCATTCTGCATTAGACGAGGTGGTGTGCGAGTGTGCGAGAGTATATGTAAGTGACGTTCTTACTCTTTACACTCCGCGGAGATGTGATCCGGGACGGAATACCGGCAGTCCATGATCATGATCAGAGTCTCACTGTCGTTGGCCTCCTGGAATGGCGGCCGTCCGCAAACCAGCATGTAGAGAATCACGCCCAGAGACCAGATATCTGTAAAAAGACACAACATGATCAGATCCTGTATGTGCGGGACTTGTGATGAAAGTTCTCGGGCAAAATGATTGACGTTTACAGAAGACTTCAAGCACTCCAGCACTTTACAGGGACTCAGCTAGGAGTTACTGCAACACCCTGTGTACAGTCCTGACCTCACTTCAAGCCATTTGAAAGGAGTCCCTGGGAGGCCAGTGCTTCAGACGTGAGGCAGGATCAGATCATGGCTCTGGTGTACTGAGAAAAACCTTCTACCTTGACGGTATCCAAGCACTAGTAAAACACTCGGATAAGTGTACAAGTGTTGCAGCGGATTATATAGAGAAATAAAGGGAGTTTTTAATGCTCTGTTCAAAAGTCCCGCTTTGACTTGAACGGCACACACAAACATAAACAGTCACGCAAGAAGTAAATAGATTTACTTAGTTTTAGAATAAAAGGTATGTAACCAAAATGTGGTGCCGTTATTATGACTACTGTTTGTTTCCTTCTTCTCAGGAATCTTTCCAAGACATGCTTAAAAAAAGGAATATATTTTCGTCTTTAAGCATGCCGAAGAAGTTTCTGAATTTTAAACAGGATGGGTTGTTAAAGGAGTCTGAAGGTGGACTATTTGCTATAAATACTGAAATACCTCTTTGTCACATTTGGAGAATTACAGTTTAGTTGGATGAAAAGGGTAAAGCATGGATAAAGTCGCGACCCGAGACACGTCTTCGTGCAGTTCGAAGATCTACAGAGAGAAAACAACCACAACTCTCATCTTTCTATGCATAGGGAAGCTGTTGCTCTCAAAACTGCTAATGAAAAGTCAACAAACTATTAATAAGGACTTAATAATACATTAATAACTCTTACCTGCTTAATAATCACAGTTTTTTATATTTTTTGTATATTTACTTCTTGCATGTCTGTGTGTATGCACACAGGAGACGTGACTGCTGCTCTGTGCATCATTTATGACCCAGTAAGAGAGGAATTAGCTGGGACAGAGGAAGCGACCCAGCTGTGAGCTTACATAACACACACACACACACGCACACACACACACACACACACACACAGAATAATTCATGCAAAATCACATATACCTGCAAATAAACCACACACAACAAAACACGACAGTACATAACAGTAATAGACGCGGATTCTCACAAGACGTGATGGCACAATAAATACACATTAATAGTCTTACTAAGTAACTGAGACAAATTTGATATCAAATACAAAACGACAACAATAAATCAACTGTGAGATATATGAGAGTTTTGTCTACTGAGCAGACCCAAGCAAAGTAAGACTGCCGTACACATACGAAGATAAAAGACTAGTCCGAAAAAAACAAGACTTGTAATGTCTTGAAAAGAAGTACTCTCACTGAGGATGAAGGGATTAGAAAGAGACTAAGCCCAGCGTCAGAGCCCAGGAAATGTGTAGATTAGCGTCATGTGTGTAGTGTACAGTGTGTTCTGATTATATACTGTGTACACAGTAAGAAAGAGAAGGATGGCTGTATGACTTTTAAGTATTCAGTTCAAATCCTGGTACTAAAAAAATGTGACTCAATTGTGATTTGTGACTCTAAAGTGACACAGATCAGATTTTGAGTTTTTTTTTTTAAGAGCTGTCTAAACAAACAAATCATTTTTGTTTTTTTTACATTTTAACATGTGGTCCTTATGTATCCAACATGGGGTCATG